>NC_086121.1:26118756-26418756 GCF_963921235.1 Mobula hypostoma | reverse complement strand
GAGACACAGCAAACTCCTGCGGTCCACCAGCAAACGTCCAGGAGTGCGAGCGAAAACCGGAAATCTGCAGAGACTGGAAATCTGAGGAAAAGATGGAGAAAGCTGGAATCACAGGCAGGACAGATTTCTTAGAAATATAGTTAACATCATTAAGATGCTGAGGGGATTTCTAGCTCCCTCCTCCCCCATCATTTTGCTCATGTTCTTGCTCACTGTTTTCATTGTTCTTGTCGTAACCTCAATGACTTCTTCCCCTCTGCCATCTGATTTCTGAATGGACATCGAACCCATTAACACTACCTCACTACTTTTTAATTTCTATTTATGCATTACTTATTTAATTTAGCTATTGAATATATATAAAAGACCATAAGATACAGGAGCAGAATCAGGCCATTCAGCCCATCATGCCTGCTCCGCCATTTCATCGTGGCTGATCCAATTTTCCTCTCAGTTCCAATCTCCTGCCTTCTCCCCTTATCCCTTCATGCCCTGACCAATCAAGAATCTATCACCGTCTGCCTTAAATATACATAAAGAGGGCCTCCATAGCTGCCTGTGGCAATGAATTCTGCAGATTCATCACTCTCTGGATAAAGAAATTCCTCCTCATTTCCATTCTAAAAGGACACTTCTCTATTCTGATGCTGTGTCCTCTGGTCGTAGATTCTCCCACCATTGGAAATATTCTCTCCACATCCGCTCTATCAAGGCCTTTCACCATTGGACAGGTTTCAGTGAAATCACCCCTCATCCAGTGAATACAGTCCCGGAGCTATCAAACGCTCTTCATTTTGGATCCATTCAATCCTGGAATCACTTTTGTGAACCTCCTTTGAACCTCTTACCAGTTTCAGCACATCCTTTCTAAGATAAAGGGCCCAAAACTGCTCACAATACTTGAGTGAGACCTCACCAGTACTTCATGAAGAATCAACTTTACATTCATTCTTTTATATTCTAGTCCTCTTGAAATGAATGCTAACATTGCATTTGCCTTCTTCACCACAGACACAACCTGCAAATTAGCCTTTAAAGAATCCTGCACAAGCACTCCCAAGTCCCCTTGCACCTCAATTTTTTTGTATTTTCTCTCTATTTAGAAAATAGTCAACCTCCCAACACAAACCCCTGTGTAACACCAGTAGTTACTGGCAGTCAGCCAGAAGAGGCTCCCTTTATTCCCACTCTTTGCATCCTGGCAATCAGCCACAGCTTCATCCATGCTAGAATCTTCCCTGTAATACCTTGGGCTTGTAGCTTGTTAAGCAGCCTCATGTGTGACACCTTGTTAAAGGGCTTCTGAGAATCCAGGTAAATAATATCAACCAATTCTTCTTGGTCTACCCTGCTTGTTGTTTCTTCAAAGAATTCCAACAGATTTATCAAGTAAGATTTTCCCTTGAGGAAACCATGCTGACTATGGCCTAGACCTAGGCCTAGGCATCAGACCTTTCAGTTTCCCAGGAACCTACTCTCTAGTTATGGTAATTTCACACATTTCATGACCTCTGACACCTGGAAATTCCACCATATTGCTAGTGATTTCCACAGTGAAAGCTAATGCAAAATATTTGTTCAGTTCGTCCACCATTTCGTTGTCCACCATTACTACCTCTCCAGCATCATTTTCCACCTCTCTTTTACAATTTATGTATCTGAAAAAAACCCTTAAGTATCCTCTTTAATATTGTAGGCTAGCTTACTTTCATATTCCATCTTTAGCTTCATGACTTTTTTTAGTTGCCTTCTGCTGGTTTTTAAAAGCTTCCCAATCCTTTAACTTCCTATTAATTTTTGCTCTATTATATAGCCTCTCTTTGACTTTTATGTTGGCTTTGACTTCTCTTGTTAGCCATAGTGTGTCATCTTGCCTTTAGAATACTTTTTTCTCTTTCGTATATATATATCCTGTACCTTCCAAATTGCTTCCTGAAATTCCAGATATTGCTGCTCTGCCGTCATCCCTGCCAGTGCTCTTTTCCGCTCACTTCTGGCCAACTTCTCTCTTATGCCCCTGTAATTCCCTTTACTCCACTGTAATACTGATACATCTGACTTTAGTTTCTCCTTCTCAAATTTCAGGTTATGATCACTTGCGCCTAAGGGTTCTTTTACCCTTAAGGTCTTTAATCAATTCTCGTTCATTGCACAGCACCCAATCCACAATAGCTGAGTCTCTAGTGGGCTCAACCACGAGCTGCTCGAAAAAAAGCCATCTTGTTGGTACTCTAGAAACTCCCCCTCCTGGAATCCAGCTTGATTTTCCTAATCTACCTGCGTGTTGAAGTCCCCTGTGTATACACTTTCAGAATTCATAGTTTTTCTCTCTATTATTATGTATAGCAGTGTACCACTGCCACAAAGTCAACTAATTTCATGACATATACCAGTGATATTAAAACTGATTCAGGTTCTGAGT
Source organism: Mobula hypostoma (assembly GCF_963921235.1). Classification (NCBI taxonomy): domain Eukaryota; kingdom Metazoa; phylum Chordata; class Chondrichthyes; order Myliobatiformes; family Myliobatidae; genus Mobula; species Mobula hypostoma. The sequence continues at coordinate 26,416,334 of NC_086121.1, read as the reverse complement.
TCTTTCTTCCTTGCCAGCCAGTGTGGGATCAGGCAGACGGAGTGACAGTTTTAAGGAAGTGTTATGTTTTCATGTTGTTTCTCCTCTCTCGTCTACCTCTCACCCACTTCCTCTACTCTGCAGGTGACCTGCTTTCTTGCTTATCTTTATCCTCCTTCCAATTAGCCTCCCAATCTCCTGCATTCCTTTAAGCCATCAGCTACTGACATTAAGAGCAGCCCATGTACTCTTATGCTGTAGATCCATGCTGTTAAATACGACACCGCAGGAAACGGATAAGAGGCTGAAAGTTTACCAAGCGCTCTGCTATTGACAAAATGTATTTGCGCCTTTGCACCACTCATTGAGATGTTTGAAAACACCCCAAAGCAGAATTGTCAGTGCACGAGTGTTGATGAGCAACGTTGCATACATAAGAGAATTTCCAACAAAGAAACTTTTCAAGTGCTTCAAAACAAGTTTATTAGTAGTTGCACTGGTACTTACATACACAACAACATGCATTTATGTAACAGCTTTAATGCAATAAAATGCCCCAAGGCACTTCACAGGAATTAAAATATTCACATTAAAATATGAATCAAACAGCCCTTGGACACATAGCACAGATGATCAAAAGCTGAGTAAGAGAGGTTTTAAGGATCATCTTGGAAAGGGATCAGGGGTGGATTCTAACCTGAGTGGGGCAAGCCCAAGGAACAGCCGCGGGGTAAGTCCATTGCAGGTGGTTGAGAGAGAAACGCTGCCTGAACAGTAGGAGGGATATTTCACACAAGGAATGAACTGCGAATAGAAGGTGCTTTGGTTTAATGGCCTGTCAAAATAACGGCATCCCTCCAATATAAGCACATATTGTCTGCAGGTGCTGCAACCTGTCGCAACGAATAAGATGCTTGAGGGACTCGGTGAGTGAGGCAGTGTCTCGTTGAGTGAGTCAAGATGAAGGGTCTCGACCCAAAACGCCAATTGTCCATCTGACCCGCTGAGTTCTTCCTGCATCTTGCTAATCCCCCTTCAACACAGCACAGGAGTCTCAGCACAGGCCATGTGTTGAAAATTCAGTCACGGATTCTTGGAGCTCTTCAGCCATTGGCAAAGTTAGAATACAACAGTCCAGGTCCTTCGGGCTGCAATGTTGTTCTGACCCTTAAACCTACTCTAAAATCAATCTAACCCTTCCCTCTTACATAACCCTCCATTTTCCTATCATCCATGTGTCTGTCGAAGAGTTTCTCAAATGCTCCCAAAGCATCTGCCTCTACCACCAGCCCTGGCAGGGTAGTCCATGCACCTGACACCTTCTGTGCCAAAATCTTACCTATAACACCTTAATCTACCTCCGACATCCTAACCTACCTCCAACACCCTAACCTACCTCGAGCACCTTAACCTACCTCCGACACCCTAATCTATCTCCGACACCCTAACCTACCTCCGACATCATAACCTACCTCCGACACCCTAATCTATCTCCGACACCCTAACCTACCTCCGACATCATAACCTACCTCCGACACCCTAATCTATCTCCGACACCCTAACCTACCTCCGACATCATAACCTACCTCCGACACCCTAACCTACCTCCGACACCCTAACCTACCTCCGACATCCTGACCTACCTCCGACACCCTAACTTACCTCCGACACCCTAATCTACCTCCGACACCCTAATCTACCTCCGACATCTTAACCTACCTCTGACATCCTAAATTACCTCCGACACCCTAACATACCTCCGACATCCAAACCTACCTCCGACACCCTAACCTACCTCCGACATCCTAATCTATCTCCGATATCCTAACTTACCTCCGACATCCTAACCTACCTCCGACACCCTAACCTACCTCCGACACCCTAACCTATCTCCGACACCCAAACATACCTCCGACATCCTAACTTACCTCCGACATCCTAACCTACCTCCGACACCCTAACCTACATCCGACACCCTAACCTACCTCCGACACCCTAACCTACCTCCGACACTCTAAACTACCTCCGACACCCTCACTTACCTCCGACACCCTCACTTACCTCCAACATCCTCACTTATCTCCAACATCCTGACCTACCTCGGGCACCCTGACCTACCTCCGACATCCTAACCTACCTCGGGCACCCTAACCTACGTCCGACACCTTAACCTATCTCCGACATCATAATCTACCTCCGACATCCTAACCTACCTCCGACACCCTAACTTACCTCCGACATCCTAACCTACTTCGGGTACCCTAACCTACGTCCAACACCCTAACCTACGTCCGACACCCTAACCTACCTCCGACACCCTAATCTACCTCTGCCACCCTAATCTACCTCCGACATCCTAACCTACCTCCGACACCCTCACTTACCTCCAACATCCTCACTTATCTCTGACATCCTGACCTACCTCTGACATCCTAACCTACCTCCGACACCCTCACTTACCTCCAACATCCTCACTTATCTCTGACATCCTGACCTACCTCTGACACCCTAACCTACCTCCGACATCCTAACTTACCTCCGACATCCTGACCTACCTCCGACACCCTAACCTACCTCCGACATCCTCACCTACCTCGGGCACCCTAACCTACCTCCGACATCCTAATCTACCTCTGACACCTTAACCTACCTCCGACACCCTAACCTACCTCCGACACCCTAACCTACTCCGATACCGTAACCTACCTCCGATACCCTAACCTACCTCCAACATCCTAACTTACCTCCGACATCCTAACCTACCTCTGACACCCTAACCTACATCCGACACCCTAACCTACCTCCAGCTTACCTCTTACACCCTAACCTACCTCCGACACCCTAACCTACCTCCGACACTCTAAACTACCTCCGACACCCTCACTTACCTCCGACACCCTCACTTACCTCCAACATCCTCACTTATCTCCAACATCCTGACCTACCTCGGGCACCCTGACCTACCTCCGACATCCTAACCTACCTCGGGCACCCTAACCTACGTCCGACACCTTAACCTATCTCCGACATCATAATCTACCTCCGACATCCTAACCTACCTCCGACACCCTAACTTACCTCCGACATCCTAACCTACTTCGGGTACCCTAACCTACGTCCAACACCCTAACCTACGTCCGACACCCTAACCTACCTCCGACACCCTAATCTACCTCTGCCACCCTAATCTACCTCCGACATCCTAACCTACCTCCGACACCCTCACTTACCTCCAACATCCTCACTTATCTCTGACATCCTGACCTACCTCTGACATCCTAACCTACCTCCGACACCCTCACTTACCTCCAACATCCTCACTTATCTCTGACATCCTGACCTACCTCTGACACCCTAACCTACCTCCGACATCCTAACTTACCTCCGACATCCTGACCTACCTCCGACACCCTAACCTACCTCCGACATCCTCACCTACCTCGGGCACCCTAACCTACCTCCGACATCCTAATCTACCTCTGACACCTTAACCTACCTCCGACACCCTAACCTACCTCCGACACCCTAACCTACTCCGATACCGTAACCTACCTCCGATACCCTAACCTACCTCCAACATCCTAACTTACCTCCGACATCCTAACCTACCTCTGACACCCTAACCTACATCCGACACCCTAACCTACCTCCAGCTTACCTCTTACACCCTAACCTACCTCCGACACCCTCACTTACCTCCGACACCCTCACTTACCTCCAACATCCTCACTTACCTCCAACATCCTCACTTATCTCCAACATCCTAACCTACCTCGGGCACCCTAACCTACGTCCGACACCCTAACCTATCTCCGACATCATAAGGAGAGGCGCAGTCGACGTTTCAGGCCGAGACCCTTCGTCAGGACGAAGGGTCTCGGCCTGAAACGTCGACTGCGCCTCTTCCTATAGATGCTGCTTGGCCTGCTGCGTTCACCAGCAACTTTGATGTATGTTGCTTGAATTTCCAGCACCTGCAGAATTCCTGTTGTTTCCGACATCATAATCTACCTCCGACATCCTAACCTACCTCCGACACCCTAACCTATCTCCGACATCATAATCTACCTCCGACATCCTAACCTACCTCCGACACCCTAACTTACTTCCGACATCCTAACCTACCTCGGGTACCCTAACCTACGTCCGACACCCTAATCTACCTCTGACACCCTAACCTACCTCCGACACCCAAACATACCTCCGACACCCAAACATACCTCCGACACCCTGACCTACCTTCCAACATCAGCCAGTGAGAAGGGAGAAGCCTTGGTGAAATTAAGCCCTGAAGGGTGTTGTTGTTCTCATTTACAAGCAACATCGCCATTGCTCAGCCACCTTTCCGGGGTCTCCTGTTTCCCAATGGCATCAGGTATTTCCTGCTCCCCCTTCAACTCATTCTCCTTTAAAATATGTTATCTACCACAGAGTAAAATTAGGATAAAAATCACTTGTGAGTTATTAAATGTCCCACCTACAAAATTCTTACTATGCTTGAGAGACCAGATGCAGTATTGATGTTTTCCCGATCTGAACCATTGGGAACCAGTGATCATAGTCTCAATGTAAAGTAAAAGGACTGAAATAAGAATTAATTTCCTCACCCAGAAGGGGTGAACCTTTGGAGTTTTCTTCTGGGGAGCTATAGGGGCTTAATCACTGAGTGTGATTAATACCGGGACGGACTGGTCTTCAGATATTAGGGAAATCAAGAGTTAGGGGGTTTGTACAAATAAGTGACACTGGTACTGATTTGGTTGAATGGTAAAGCAGACACAAAGGGCTAAGCTGATCAGCCCTGCTTCTATTTTTTCTGCCAGAAACCTTTGGCTGATGATTAATTTCCTGCGACACCTTAATGCTCAAGGTCACTGGATAGGTGGGGTTTTAGCTGCTGATATTGCTTTGGTCTTCAACCTTGGAGCCATTTCCCTGCCAAGTCAATCACTGGTACAAAGATCAAGGCACTACCACAGCTTAAAAAAAATTAACTGCAGAAGTTTATCCAAGCTCAGGGTTAGTGGGATAAAAATTCTGCTCTGTCATATGATGCACCTGTACGTCAGAATTTCTAGCCTTGTGCAAATATTAGTTATTCCATGCCTTTTCAGGACTGTGTGATTCATATTCATGTATATAGTGATCTCACTTTAGGTTGTATGTCACTTGTCACATGTATCTGCAGACCATGAGTAGATCACCTTGTACGTCAGATTGCCCCCATGATGCCTGCCACTGGAGGTTTCCTTTGTGACCAGCTCTTCCACTTCAGCCTTGAACCTTAACCTGATCATTTCCTCTGCTGACTCCAGACCGCCTTACCGCAAAATCATGCACTCTTCGAGGCCCCCAGTCAACCCTCAAGGTCCAGACTCTCCGTAGTTCCCACGCCACCTCATGCTGTGATCTCCTCCATTGCAACCCGGGCCTCTCTCCACCTTAACCAGACAGCCCCCAGCCTACAACTCATGATTTAGCACTTACATGATTTCTTCTGTAGCTGGTAGAGGCCTTGGTGCCATTTAGTTGTACTGGGCCTGTCCTTTTGCAGTTATCATCTTGGACTTTTGCCAATAGAATTTCACAATGGGTGTTTCATTCAACAAAAATGCACTGGCTTTTCAAGGTGTGTATTAACCTCTGGCCTAATAGTTTGTCACTCTGTTCTCTAGTCACCCTGAGTTAAGGGTTCTTTCCCACCTTTAAGACCACCCACCTCCTCCTTTGAGGTCCTGCCTATCTCTACTCCACTGCTGCCTCTGTCCATAGCTAGCAAAGCTCTCATCTTTGTTTTTGTACCTCCAGACTCGGCCATTCCAGGGCAACCTCCTGCTGCCATCACTCACAATGTGAGCTCATCCTAAAGTCTGTGCCTGTATCTGTGTCTGTGTTCTATTTTTAACCCTCTCATCTTTGATTTCAGATCTCTCCAGGTTCTATTCCTGTCATCTTCTCCAGCTCTTCAGATGATGTTTCTCCAGATATGTCCTCTTTCGACCCTGTATTGTCTTCTCTCCACCAGTGACTCTGAAGTCCTCTCCCTGACTCTGTCCACCTCTCCATTGAGGCATACTTTAAATCAACCTAATTAGCCAAGATTTTGGTCACATGTCCCAAGGTCTTTGATATAGTTACACTTGTATGAAGCATTTTGACAGGTGGTACAAAACTAAAATGTTCCACATCACTGCAAGTTCCTGAAGGAATCTTGAATAAGATGTCCGGGACGGATTCAATACAATTATTATCACATCAATGTTGTAAAGCTTTCCTAATTTGACACTATTAATACTTAGACCTGACTAAGGATGATTTTTAGAAATTGTAGGGTTGGCGCATTGGAGCAATGGAGCTCTGGCGGAGAGTTGGGAGAGGCTGGAGCAGTCAGATATGAATATCAAGCTCTGCTGTACCTCTGCTTGCAGTAAATATGGATGCTCTTTGGAGTGAGGAGTTACCCACTCCTCAATATCTTGATAGGGACAGAAGAACGGGAAAGAGAGCAAATCATTTCCTACTGGTTTCAGGGAATTAGCTCAATAACATGACTTCCCTAACTGACCTCAGGATATCCTTAAGAATAACGTGCCGTTAGTTTACTGAGGAAGTGCTTATTGGAGCATTGGAATAATTCATAATGCACAAGCATGACTTGCTGGGTCCCACCCTTAATGCCCACAGGAGCGTTACTACCACTGGGAACTATTTAATTAGTTCGCTTTTCAAAGAAGAAAGTTCTGTTTCATCTTCAAACGCCACCAGAAAACAGATTAATCTGTTGTTCATTTCACTTACTGCTGCATTAACTCCTACGATAACCAAGGTGACAAATCATTGGAGACTATTTTGATACATGTGAAGTACTGAAGGATTCCTTTTAATTTAAGTGATACGCACATCACCAGCATGGTCAGTATTTACTACAGGCCGTCCCAGCGCCCACCCAGCATTGGGAAGGGAGTTACAGCAACAGTGATGGAATTTTCAGATATGTTCAAATCAAGACACCATACAAAGTGGAGGAGAACTTATAGGAGAATATGTTCCTACGCAGCAGCTGTGCCTGTTCTACTGAAAAGCAGAGGAGGGTAAATGGTAAACACCCAAGGAGATGTTGGGAAAGTGACTCATAAATTGGTGACGGTGATCCTTTCTGGGCCTGCGGCTTGTGCTGGTGATAAGCTGGTACTGGGCCGGGAAGTCTGTGCAGTAGGGGCAGCGGGGTAGCGTAGTGGTCAGCACAATGCTTGGTGACCCCGGGTCCAATTCCCACCAGTGTCCTGTAAGGAGTTTGTACGTTCTTCCCGTGACCACGTGGGTTTCCTCTGAGTGCTCTGGTTTCCTCCCACAATCCAAAGATGCACCGGCTGGTAGGTTAATTGCTCATTGTAAACTGTCCCGTGATTAGGCTCGGGTTAAATCAAGGGTTGCTGAGGGCCGTGGCTCAAAGGGTTCTGCACTGTATTGCAGTAAATAAATAAATAGATAGATATCCAGATGGATAAATAGATAGCTAGATGAATGAATTAATGAATAAACAAAAACAACAGATAGACATAGCTATACTGCATATAAGGCAGGGGCGCTTGATAAATCTGTTCTGTGTGCTGACAAGGCCCATACTCTGAGTTCATGCCTAGTCTGAAGTATAAGATCTTCAATGATATTTAGCCCATGGCGTATTATGACTTCTATGCTTTGTAACGAGGCTTAAGAACTGATAAGAATGTTTTATTTACTTTGCGAATGACCTGTTTCTCGTTTGCAGGCATGGACTGTTACAGGAAAGTCAGAGACTGGGGCAGCTATGTTATGTACAACAGGGCTTTCTGGGATACAATCACGCTGATGAGAATGCTCTGGAATATGCAGAGGATGAAACCAGCAGAAAGTACAGAACAGGAAGGGTGAGTTCAGCACAGTGAGGCTAGAGATGGAGCAGCAGCTGAATTCATGTGAGAATGAATTTCAGCAATTATCAGAATTCAGAGTTTTCCTTCCCCTTCACCACCACCACACTCTACCACCTACCCATGAAGGCAGCATATCTTGCTCTTCATAGTGTCACAGAGTCCGAGAGGGTTGCCACACAGAAGCAGATTTCACTCATTTCCATATCCTACATCTCATCCCATTTTATTCTTTCCATTTCCAGGGGCAATTAAGCTCCTGATGCACAGACCTTTGGGATATAGGAGCAAACCAAAGCATTTAGGGGGGAACCAGTGCAGTCACAGTGAGAATGGGCGAACTGCGCACAGACAGCGGCCAAGGTTAGCTTTGAACCGGGTCCCTGGCACCGCATATCTACGGCCGCAAATCTACGCGAGAAAGTCTGCAGACGCTGGAAATCCAGAGCAGCACACACAAAAGTGCTGGGGGAGCTCGGCAGGTCAGGCTACACCCATGGAAATAGATAAACCGGCCGACATTTCGGGCCTAGACCCTTCTTCAGGACTGAAGAAGAAGGGGGAAGATGCCAGAATTAAAAGGTGGGAGGAGGGGAAGGAGGCTAGATAGAAGGTGATAGGCAAAGCCAAGTGGCTGGGGAAGGTACAGGGCTGGAGAAGGAGGAAGTATCACCCTAAGCATCTGGGAATATACATGCATTCATTTCACTCCACTTTGAACATTTAGTAGCGCTGCACCTCTCTCCAAGGGCCTCTGGAGGTTAAGGAGCTTCACTCTACACAGTGAGCTGTCCTCCAATTATACTTCGAACCCCTGAGGCCAGTGAAATGGGGAGGGGGGACCCTCACATTTTTCATCATTGAGTGAACAAAGGCTTTTCCACTGAGATCAGTGTAAAGCAGAGTCCAGCTTACAGCAGAACCCCTGCACTTTCTACTGGACTCATGATAGGCTGTCCCCCAAGTAAATCACCACCACCTAGTTTTTATCTAACTGCAGGGCTCGCTGTAAAGTTCCTCTTCCCATCCCAGTTACACATGCACTGCCATCGCCCGTTAACTAACATACCATCAAACCATAAACCTCTTGCACCACATCACTCACTGTGTTCTCCACTGGGCAGGTAGGGGATCATTTCATTCACACCTGGGATGTCAATAGACAATAGGTGCAGGAGTAGGCCATTCAGCCCTTCGATCCAGCACCACCATTCACTGCGATCATGGCTGATCATCCACAATCAGTACCCTTTTCCTGCCTTCTCCCCATATCTCTTCACTCCGCTATCTTTAAGAGCTCTATCTAACCTTTTCTCGAAAGAATCCAGAGAATTGGCCTCCACTGCCTTCTGAGGCAGAGCATTCCACAGAACCACAACCCTCTGTGTGAAGAAGTTTTTCCTCAACTCTGTTCTAAATGGTCTACCCCTTATTCTTAAACTGTGGCCTCTGGTTCTGGACTCCCCCAACATCAGGAACATGTTTCCTGCCTCTAGCGTGTCCAATCCCTTAATAATCTAATATGTTTCAATCAGATCCCCTCTCATCCTTCTAAATTCCGGTGTATACAACCCCAGTCGCTCCAATCTTTCAACATATGACAGTCCCGCCATCCCGGGAATTAACTTCATGAACCTACACTGCACTCCCTCAATAGCTAGAATGTCCTTCCTCAAATTTGGAGACCAAGACTGTACACAATACTCCAGGTGTGGTCTCACCAGGGCCCACATGTCGTCACCCGCAGAATCCCACGACCTTCAAATATGATTGAAATCTAAAAGTCTCCGGGGAAGCGGGTGGGGAATGGGAAGACTGTATCGCATTATGGTGTATGTTCTTGGTTAAGCCCTGAGGGCTATCTGTTGCTCAGTTCAAGCATCTCTTCAGACTATCCTTTCTCCGAGAGTCTGTAGCTTCTGTTTGACTCTTCAGTTCTGACACTGGAGATGAAAGGAAACTTTTCCGAACACATTGAAGAACAGTTTTGGATGCATATCTTACATCTTATTTTCATTCCCTTCAGGTTAAGTTTACACACAGTGGCCATTTTATGAGGTACATCTGCACATTAACCATTAACACAAATACCTAGTCAGCCAATCATGTAGTGGCAATTCAATGCATGAAAGCATGCAGACATGGTCAGGAGGTTCAGTTGTTCATTAGACCAAACATCAGACTAGGAAAGAAATGTGATCTATGTGACTTTGACCAGGGAATGATTGTCGGTGCTAGATGGGGTGATTTGAGTATCTCAAAAACTGCTGTTCTCCTGGGATTTTCACACTGTCCCTCACCCAGCACAGCCCTCTGAATCCATCTCATAGGGACATTGTCATTTCTCTGATCTCCTGGGATTTTCATGCACAACAGTCGCTTAGAATTCACAGAGAATGGTACGAAAAATGGAAGACATCTAGTGAGCAGCAGTTCTGTGGGTGAAAGCACCCTATTAATGAGAGAGGCCAGAGAAAAACGGTCAAACTGGTTCAAGCTGACGGGAAGCCGGCAGTAACTCCAATAACCACACGTAACAACAGTAGTGAGCAGCAAAGCATCTCTGAACACATCAAACCTTGAATTGGATGGGCTCTAGCAACCGGAGACCACACTGGGTTCCCCTCCTGTACCTAATAAAGTGGCCACTGAGTGTGTAGTGAAGCAATCGCTCATTATAACTGACTGTCGAAGTCAAAGCAACCCTCTCACCTGATACTTGATCAACGATTTGCATCAAATCAAAGTTTTCAAGTTCATTTAGCACTTTTGGTAGAGGAATAATGAGGAATCAGACAAAAGATCTTTGTTCCGTTTTCTTCCCCTTTTATTCACCATGGTTATTTTTGCTTCCACACCAAATATTCAGCAGTCTTTCTGCCAATCGAAGAAGTGGGGGCCAGCATGGTGGTTCAGCGGTTAGCACAGTGCTTTGCAGTACAGGAGACAATCCCCGCCCCCCCCCCCCACCGCCGCCTGTAAGGAGTTTGTACGTTCTTCCCCCGTGACTGCCTGGGTTTTCTCCCTGTGCTCTGGTTTCCTCCCAGAGGCAAAGACATTAATAGGTTAATTGGTCATTGCAAGAGACTGCAGATGGAGATAACAAGTAAACAGGGACAGAAGTAAACAGATTATATAGAGAGGTAGAGGGTTAACTTGATGATGTTTTCACATGTCCACCGATGCTGTCCGAAACAACAGTTACTATATGTCATAATTGAGTAGAAGAAATGGAAACAAACTCTCGCCAGTACATTTATAGTTTCATAATGGGAACTCCAACTGGAGTGTACAGTGTAGGATTCAACACAGTGATACAGCCCCCTTCCACCCAGTGCTCACAGATCACATCATTTCTCCATATTCCTCCCTTGACCATTCTCATCAAAGCCAATTATCCAGTTGGTGCCCTTTAGTGCTTCCTGTGACCTTGTTCTACACCACAAACAGTACAGGTCAAGCTCAGAGTGCCAGGCACTAGGACAAACACGTTTGAGCGGTGCTCACTAAAATGTAATCTTCTTTCTTCCCCCAAACTCAGGGACCAATGGATTCAATGAAGGCCTTTGGTGGAAAAGACCTCTGCTTCCACGAAGGCTATCCCTCCCGTCTACAAGGTGTCACTGAGGACGAACTGTCCAGACCAGCACGTTGCTCCCTCCAGACCTTCACTGGGATAGAGGTTACCAATGTATAGGGCCAAGTTGTTCACTGGATACTGGAATCAACTGGAATTCTTTCACCCACATATGCAACCACATAAAAGTAAACCAGCTGCTCAGCAGAAGACTTTCCGGCCAAGTGAACAGATTTATTTTATATTTATGTTAAGTGGATTGGATCATCGTTAATGTCCAATTGGCTGCGAGTGGCTGCTGTTGCCATGGGAAAGCAGTTGAATGCTGAAGGTTTGCTGGAAGGCTATCTCTTATTAACCAGCTGAAGCCCAACAGTTGAGATTGTTCCCGAGCATCAGGCACATTGGATCCATCCTAAATCTAGCTTTTCAGCACTGCAGATCCTTATAGAAAAAGAATTTTGATTTAACTGAATGTGAAGAGGATGGAAAGACCACAAGGGACTTGCTCTAATGTCTGGTTTCTATCCTGTACCTTTTAATTTAAGTGGAGATAGTTCAACATTCCTCCTAACTCTATTTCATAAAAAAGGCTTACGTCCAACATTAAATCCGCTGTTCACATAATAATGGAGGAGTTTCAACTTCAGGGGGTAGGCAGAGGACTCTGCAAACATTGTAACTGAACCAGGCCAGTTCTATTGATCACCACCTGCAAAAGGCAGTCCAGATTTTTACAAGGGGAGGAAAGTCCAGGGAGTTTTACTTCAATACAATTCCTTGCTTATATAAAACATTTTCATTATCAGATATTTACTCTCTCTTGCTTACTGCTGCTATGGAGAACATTGCTCGTCATTGCGTAGGTGGGGTCCTACAATGAAAATGTTGAACCTGGAACTAACTAGGACTTTAATGTAGCCTTGGCATTTTGAACAACCAGTTGATTTAGTTAGTTTACCAAGAGATACATGTCCCAGCTGGGCTTTTGACTTGGACCACTGAAACCTTGATTTGACTTTGTTATTCAGCATCTCCCCCTGATGCTCTAAAGAAACTAATGTAGAAATGAACCAAATGGATCTGGAAGGTCCCAGCAACACACATCAAAGTTACTGGTGAACACAGCAGGCCAGGCAGCATCTCTAGGAAGAGGTACAGTCAACGTTTCAGGCCAAGACCCTTCGTCAGGACTAACTGAAGGAAGAGCTAGTAAGAGATTTGAAAGTGGGAGGGGGAGGGGGAGATCCAAAATGATAGGAGAAGACAGGAGGGGGAGGGATGGAGCCAAGAGCTGGACAGGTGATAGGCAAAAGGGGATACGAGAGGATCATGGGACAGGAGGCCCAGGGAGAAGGAAAAGGGGGAAGGGGGGAAAAACCCAGAGGATGGGCAAGGGGTATGGTCAGAGGGACAGAGGAAGAAAAAGGAGAGAGAGAGAGAGAATGTGTGTATATATATAAATAAATAACGGATGGGGTACGAGGGGGAGGTGGGGCATTAGCGGAAGTTTGAGAAGTCAATGTTCATGCCATCAGGTTGGAGGCTACCCAGACGGAATATAAGGTGTTGTTCCTCCAACCTGAGTGTGGCTTCATCTTTACAGTAGAGGAGGCCGTGGATAGACATATCAGAATGGGAATGGGATGTGGAATTAAAATGTGTGGCCACTGGGAAATCCTGCTTTCCCTGGCGGACAGAGCGTAGGTGTTCAGCAAGACGATCTCCCAGTCTGCGTCGGGTCTCGCCAATATATAGAGGGCTAATGCCCCACCTCCCCCTCGTACCCCATTCGTTATTTATTTATATACACACATTCTTTCTCTCTCTCTCTCCTTTTTCTCCCTCTGTCCCTCTCACTATACCCCTTGCCCATCCTCTGGGTTTTCCCCCCCTTCCCCTTTTCCTTCTTCCTGGGCCTCCTGTCCCATGATCCTCTCATATCCCTTTTGCCAATCACCTGTCCAGATCTTGGCTCCATCCCTCCCCTGCCTGTCTTTTCCTAACATTTTGGATCTCCCCCTCCCCCTCCCACTTTCAAATCTCTTACTAACTCTTCCTTCCGTTAGTCCTGACGGAGGGTCTCGGCCCGAAACGTCGACTGTACCTCTTCCAATAGGTGCTGCCTGGCCTGCTGCGTTCACCAGCAACTTTGATGTGCGTTGCTTGAATTTCCAGCATCTGCAGAATTCCTCATGTCTGGAAGGTCCCAGGTTCAGTTCTAAGTGTGCGCAGACTGGTTCCCCACAGATTTTGTGTGTTACCTTCCCGCAGAACCCATGAAGATGTGCAGTTACCTGTTTTACATCACCAATACCTGTGTCCATATGCACAGGAGCAGAATTATGCATTTGGCCCATCGAGTCTGCTCTGCCATTCTATCATGGCTGATATATTATCCCTCTTAGCCCTATTTTCCTTCCTTCGTTATGTACCCTTTGACACCCTTACTAATTAAGAACCTATCAACCTCAGCTTTACAAATACCCAATGATTTTACCGCCACAGCCATCCGTGGCATTGAATTTCACGCATTCATCACCCTCTGGCAAAAGCATTTTCTCCTAATCTCTGTTCTAAACTGACATCCTTCCATTCTGAGGCTGTAGCCTCTGGACCACTACAGCAAACATGCACTCTATCCAGGCCTTTCCATATTCGATAGATTTCAATGAGATTCCGCGCCCCTCCCCCCATTCTTCTAAACTCCAGTGGTGCCCCTCTCCCACCCACCATCAGCAGCCTATCAAGTTGTTGCCTCTGAGATGGTGACTCACCTGACATTTTGAATTGGCTTGCTTTAGTTCTGGGAGAAGTGAAACTAGTTTTCCATTGACATGAAGTTCCAGCCAGATGCGTCATTCCATTTAAGGCTGGAAGTACAACTGTCCAAGTCAGCTTTTTACCTTAAAGAAAACTACCCAGCAGTTATCCAGCACAGTAACTACTTACAGAGAAGTTTGTGTAGCAGATTGTTTCGAGCTGCGAATGAGATAAATTGACCAACAAACCACAATGAGTAAGGAAAAAAGGAAATTTGCAAAAAAAAAGGAAATAAGCAAAATAAAACATTCCTCAGTGTACTATATCTGTTTGTTAGTTAAGATGCAACATCATTGGTACTAATTCAGTTTGACAAACTAACAGTGCTAAATCATTCATAAATTGTAGAACCATAAGTGTGTTTGCACTGCTTTCCTGATATATTGGAAAGCAGTAGCCAGTCTGACACTACTCTCTTCTTTAACAAGAATGAGACTTGAACTGTTTTAACCTTCGGAGAACGTTAAACTAATTGTACTGATTTCACTTTGTATTCTGTGAATATTTGTTGAATAGAGAAAGGCCGTGCTTTTTTTTACTTTAAATGTACTTACAGAGATTTTATATTATTTTTACACTTATATTATTTCAAATACTCACCAGTAATCTTGAGTTTCCAATGTTGCCTTTTATATGTTTCTTTTTCCCTCTAATGCATTACTGTTAATTACTTAGAATTCAAATGACACTTAAAGACTCAGTGATTCTCCCACAGAGATTGCTCAAAGGTAACTGATTCTTCCTCTCTATAAAAAAATCTGTTTTTCAGTGTCTTAACATGACCAGACTTGCCAACTCAGTTTCACCTTATTCCAGGAAGCATCATCACATGATCCTTTCCGTACTTCCACCATAGTCTCCTACCATTGGTCACCAAATCTGTCAATTTAGTTTCTCTTCAAAAGCCAGTCAGAAGGAAATTAGTCTCTTCATTGTTCCTTGTTTAGCCAGTCAAATAAACAGGACTAGATAGTTATATCCGTAAATAAAAGCAAACATCAAGGACTACTTTGTCTTTTTGGAAAAAAAAGGTGCCACTCTGATCTTTGGCCAGAGACATCAAAGTGACCTTTTGAAACTGTGCGTTAAGTTGGTGAAACAAGGGTGGGAACAGTGTAGAATTTCAATAACTGATACAAGCATCATGTTTCCTTCAATAACTCTAGGTTCAGTTTTCTGAGTGTGTGTGGAGAAGGGGAAGGGTAGAGTGTGGTTGGCTTTACTGGTAAATATAACATCATTAAAGCCTGCTGCCCACCAGTGTTGCTGGCTAAGCAGTTGAATTATGAGTGAGAAATATCAGCTTTGGGATTTGGTTCATGTTACCTTGAAAGGAGACATTTCCAAGATTGGCCTCAGTCTGTTGTTGGGTCAGGTGACAAAGTCTTAGTTAAACCTTTACTGTCCCATATTTGGTATGCTATATTCCTATATCCGGGGTATGGGTGGGTACTTGGAATGCACTGCTGGAGAAAGCAGTGGAAGCAAACCCACTAACAGTATTTAAGACATCCTGGGCAATGAAGACTATGGGCCACGATGGGATTAATATGGATGGATACCTTTTGCTCAGCGTGGATATGGTGAACCTAATGGCCTGTTTCCATGCTGTGTGAATCTTATGTCTATAAGACATTAAAGCCCTCCTCCTTCCCTTTCTCCAACTGTCCAGTCTCCTCTCCTATCAGATTCTTTCTTCTCCAGCCAATAACCTTTCCCACCCACCTGGCTTCACCTATCACTTCCAGTTAGCCACTTTCCCCTCCCCCCACCTTTTTATTCTGGCATCTTCCCCCTTCCTTCTCAGTCCTGAAGAAACGTCGACTGTTTATGTTCCTCATAGACCTGCTGAGCTCCTCCAGGGTTTGTGTGTGTGTGTTAATACCCACTGCCACTTACCTCTGTGTTAATGAGGCTGAGGCTCTTTCCGAGGGTATAGAATCACCAAAATCAACCTTCCTTTCACTACCTGGGCTTAGTGTGGAATAGAAGAAGATGGTTCTGGGAATTCCCATCAGGTGAGGCAGCATCTGTGGAAAGAGAAGCAAGAGTTTACGTTTCTGGCTGAATACCCTTCGCCAGAACCGGGATGGAGAAGATATAAGATAAGACCCTGTCTCTTGTCAACTTGACAGAGTGAGCAATTAGGAGAGATGGATAATTGATCCCAGAAGGTCGTTGGTGCTGGGCTGGTGAGGTGGAACGTCGGAAACAGAGGGATAAATCAAAGTGATGCAGGAAGCTTCACCTATTCAGGCAGTCCCTGAGGTAGCAGGTTCACTCTGGGTGCTGTGACTGGTAGTGTTCTGAATGCCCCTAGGCTGTGGTTTTACTGAAAAGCTGAACAGAACCACCAACAGTGATCCCTGAACACTGATAACGTTTCCACAACCTGAAATGATAAAAGTAGAATTATGCCTCAGCAAGGACCGTGAATCTGTGGTCATGATCGTGAATTAATAGGGTCACAGAATGTGATTCCTGAATCATCTGCGAGAAAAGCCCATGGGAAAGAAAGGTGATTTTATCCAGTCATAGTGATTGATCCAGAAGGTCAGCTCCTGGTGACACTGCTCAGGGCATTTCCGATTTCACAGATATCCTCTTGTGCTCAATACAAACAACTACATGCAGGAACCAGGGAAATCAGGAAGGCTAGCACTGGTGACTTAGCCCCTTGAACCTGTTCCATAGCTTTTACCTACTCAATTAGATAACAGCTTATCAATATCTCAAATCCCAGCCCAGCAGCCACACCATGGAGACGACCTTTGCTCGCCCCTGAATCACGCTTTATCTGTTCCCAGAGACTGTGGTGAGCACATGTCAGTCCTCTTGGAACCTGGCCCACAGTAGTGTTGATCAGAATTGCTCTGCACAAGAACGGTCAATGGTTTGACCTCCCAGTGGGGCTATTTTGTGAATGTGTAAATATGAACTTAACAACAAGATAATGTTCCGTCAACCCCACTCCCACCTGCAAAACTGCATCTCTTAAATAAAGGCAGCTGTGCAATACTGACCAGGTGATTCTCTTTGACGGACCTCAGCTGAGTGGCAAAGGTGAGCGATCATGTCCTGTTGAACCCTGCGGGACATGCTTACATCAGGATGTGGGCTAAGGACATAACTAGACACAACTTTGCTCTACAGGGTGATTGACAAACCCACCCCACTCATTGCCTCAAGCATAGGACACCCTTGTGAATATGTAGTCAGAGGGCATCTAGTGGGCACAGACCTTGCATTCCGGCAACCATGCCTGGCAAAAGCGGGCAACATCAGCAAATCGAAAATGCTCATTGTGCCTGAAAGTTCACTAAGGGAGTTTCCAATCAGATGTTGGATGTTGTTCTTTCGAACTCCCTATCTCAAATGGTTGGAATGTGATGAATCTTTAAGGCAAATCTTTTGGGACGTGTATTTGGAGATAATATGCCGGGGCAGGGTTGAAGCTGAAGATAGGCAGAATCTCATTGACTGTTGCAGCCAACTCTAAACACCCCACTTGTTACTTTTTATGTTCTTAAACTGATGGAAAAATAAAGATAATATTGACCGTCTATTTCTTAAAGATTTACAATGGAGTGGGAGCAAATTAAGGGAGCCAATGGCTATGGTCTATCGCTGGCATGTAAACATCTTCTACCTAACTATTCTAATGTGCATTCATTACTTTAATATTTTCAGAACTTCATGTAAATAAAAGATATATGAATACAAAGATAACAAATGGTTCTGGTTTCATTAGTCTCTGTTTCACCTCAAATACTAAACTGCAGCATGTGGTTTGGGGTCAGTGACGAGGTCATTTAGAGAGTTGGCATACAGCCCAGGCTTTCTCAAGCTTTGTTTGTATCCTAGAGCAGAGCCTGAAGTCTAAACTATGGTGCATTCACCAACTGGTGGGTATCACTTTGCTGTTGAGATCCTCCGCAGTCAGGTGAAAGGTCAGTGGTGGAGGGAAAGCAGAGAAAAGCCAAAAGTTTTAGGGTCATCTGGCATGGAAGCAGACACTTGGCCCACCAAGTTTGACATGGGCCATCACTGCCTGGTATAGGAATTGTACTTCCCTCAACTGCAGGACTCTGCAGAGAGTGGTGTGGACAGCCCAGCGCATCTGTAGATGTGACTTTCCCACTATTCATTTACACAGACAGGTGTGTAAAAAGGGCCCAAAGGATCATTGGGGACCCGAGTCACCCCAACCACAAACTGTTCCAGCTGCTACCAACCGGGAAACGGTACCGCAGCATAAAAGCCAGGACCAACAGGCTCCGGGACAGCTTCTTCCACCAGGCCATCAAACTGATTATTAACTGTATTTCTATGTTATATTGACTGTCCTGTTGTACATAATATTTATTATAAATGACTATAAATTGCACATTTAGATGGAGACGTATCGTAAAGATTTTCACTCCTCATGTAAGTAATAAAGTCAATTCAATTCAAGTCCACAATAACTATACTGTACTAATCCGATACTTTTCTGCAAATCCCACACTCATCCCATTTTCTCCCCACTTTCCCATCAACTCCCCCATTCTATCATTCACCTACACATTAGGGGCAATTCGCAGTGGCCAGTTAACCGACCAACCCAGGTGCCTATGGGAGGAAACAGGGGTACTCAAGCACCTAAGGGCAATTCATGCCACAACAGGGTGAAAGTGTAAATACCACATAGGCAGTGCCAGAGGTGAACCTGGATCACTGGAACTGTGAGGGGGGCTCCCAGTAAAAATATGCACCAAGGTTTGAGTGATCACAGCAAATCCTACTTTTGAGAAATTTGGTATGTCTCCTTAGACCCTCACCAATTTTTATCCATGCACCACAGAAAGCCTCCTTTCTAGATGCATCATGGTTGATATGGCAACTGTTCTGCTCACGACCACAGGAAACTACAGAGGACTGTGAACACAGCAAGGCACAATGTGGAAACTAGCCTCCCCTACATAGAATTGATCATATTGAGTAAATCCAGTTCAGAAACAGGCCCTTCAGCCCAACTGGTCCAAACTGAGCACAGCATCCTCCCTGCTAGTCCTATTTGCCTGTGTTCAGCCATAACCCTCCTTGTATCTATCCAAATGCCTCCTAAATTTAGTGGTTGTCTACACTTCAAAATCATCAAAGTACCATGTGAAACCCTGAGAATTATTTCCTTGTGCGCATACTCAATAAATCTAATGACCATAATAGGATCAGTGAAAGAACCCACACCAACAGGGTGAACAACCAGTGTGCAAAAATCAACAAACTGTGCAAATTCTGAGAGAAAGAATGAACGAATGAGTAAATAAATAAGCAATAAGTATCAAGAACATGCGATGAAGAGTTCTTCAAAGTGAGTCTGTAGGCTGTGAGAAGGTTTCAGTGATGGGGGAAGTGAAGTTATCCTCTCTGCTTCGAAAGCCTGATGATCGTCTGGACTAGGCGCAAGCACCATATGAATTGGGAATCTGGCCCCTCTTTGTTCAACCCAATCTCCATCCACACACTGGCTACTGGTCATGTCTGCAGCTGCATGAGAGGAAGGAACTGACAGGAGACCCTGAAGGAAGGCAAGATGAATAGGATTAGTGTCACTTCATAGAGTTACTTCAAAGGTAAGTTTTATTAACATTAGTAAATTTATGGTTTATAATCTGAATGTGAAGTGGGTGAGTGTTTAATCTGAATGTGAAGTGAACGCAAGGGGCTGCAATCTGGAGCAGGAAGCAGTCCGCTGGGGTTGCAGCCCCTGTGAAGGGAGAATAGAATTCTGTGTGGACCTTCCCATCTACACTGAAAGCACCCATCTCCAACCACCTCTCCCCTGCCTCTGTCATCGGGCTTCTTGTTCAGACATCCAGCCCTTTCCCCTGTTAACCACTGGGAAACCTTGAAGTCATCATCTTCAGCATTTACTATGGAACCTATCCTACTGATTGCATATTGCCCCCACCACAACCAATCCTACATTTCACCTTACTCTTTGCAACCTGAACTTCTGATGACATGATCTCTGATCTGCCATCACCAACAACCACTATTCCTCAAAGCACCTCCCGATGAAAGCCTCATTCATACCTGTTTTCCATAAACTTGACTCTACCAATAATCTCTTTGTCAAATTCCCATTTTCCAAATCCTGTAAATGTACACCTCCCATGGCACCTGGGAGTCAATAATCCTGAACTTGTTGACTCATGTTGGCTCCCAATCTCTCTCTGTCCTCCATCTTAAAATCCCTGCCTGCTCTCATTCAGAATCAGGTTTAATATCACCAGCATATGTCGTGAAATTTGTTAACTTGATGGCAGCAGCACAAAGCAATACATGATAAAATAGGAAAAGAAGTAAGTCAATTACAGTAAGTATATAAATGTATATTAATTTGTTAAATTACAAATAGTGCAAAAACAGGAATAATAAAAAAGTGAGGTAGTTTTCATAGGTTTAATGTCCATTTAGGAATTAGATGGCAGAGGGGAAGAAGCTGTTCCTAAATCTCTGAGTCTGTGTCTTCAGGCTTCTGTACCTCCTTCCTGATAGTTACAATGAGAAGAGGGCATGTCCTGGGTGGTGGGGGTCCTTCATGATCAACGATGAACCCCTTTCTGAGGCACTGCTCATTGAAGATGTCTTGGATTCTATGGGAGGCTAGTGCCCAAGATGGACCTGACCAATTTGACAACTTTCTATAGCTTCTTTTGATCCTGTAGAGTAGCCCCCAGTGTTGCAGCCTGTCAGAATGCTCTCCACGGTGCATCTATAGAGGTTTTCAAGTGTGTTCGGTGACAAACCAAATCTCTTCAAACTCCTAATGAAATATAGCCACTGTCTTGCTTTCTTCATAGCTGCATCAATATGTTGGGACTAGGTTAGATCCTCATTCAACACTCTTGTCCTCAATTCCTCCAGCAGTTTGTTTTCTTCTTTGCTCTTTCTGTAACATCCTTCCTTCAGTTGAAGTTCATCTTTTTAACATAATTTTTTGACATTTTTTTCCACAGTGTAACACTATTAATGTCCTGACGAAGGGTCTCGGCCTGAAACATCAACTGTACCTCTTCCTAGAGATGCTGTCTGGCCTGCTGCATTCACCAGCAACTTTGATGTGTGTTGCTTGAATTTCCAGCATCTGCAGAATTCCTCTTGTTTGCACTATCAATGTAGTATGTGTTTTAACTTATCCTAAGCTACTGTATATCCTTGGTGAACTCTGTGGCTCAGAACTGTTGAACCTTTCTCATGACAAACAATTTATGAGTAATTTAAAAGTAAACACGTTTGCTGTGAACTTAGATTGAATAACCAGAAAAGTGGGTAATACATTGATAATTGTTAAACATTAAGCCAACCGGAGGAGGTTTACTTCACAATAGAAGATGTTGTCAAAGACATGATTGTAGCCACTTAGATAGATTATAAGAAGAGAGCAAATATATAACCAACTTCATTGCTGGAAGTAGTAGGGAAGGGAAAAGCTAAAGGATGATCACCCCAGATTAATTGTGCTGGGAGGTGCATACCCAGTCTCCATGACACATTGATAACCTATTTTCTTTAATAGTGTGCTCGACCTTTACGAATATAGACAGTGCTCTCTCTCAGCGTGCAGTAAAACTGCTTAGTACACAGTGAAAAGAAATTGTCCTGGAAAAGGACAGGTGGTACAGTGTAACCTGTTTCAAACCACTCTGAGAAACTGCCAACTCTCTCTCTTGATTTTAATCCAGTTTCCTAACTGAATACTCCTAAACATTCCTTTGATCCATGCACACCTTCTTCGCTGTCATTTAGAACATAGAATATTACAGCACAGTACAGGCCATTCAGCCCACAAAGTTGTGCCAAACTTTCATCATAACTTTCAAATTAACTTTCATCAATTAAACTCTTTCGTCATGTATAGCCTGTATTATTCTATCATCCATGTGCGTATCTAAGAATTTCTTAAATGCCTGTAATATATCTGCCTCTACCACCAACCCTGCTGGGTGTTCCACACACCCACTACTCCCTGTGTGTAGGTCTACCTCTGACATTCCCCTATACTTTCCTCCAATCATCTTAAAATTATGCCTCCATGGTCTTAGCCATTTCCACCCTAGGAAAAAGGTTTCTGGCTATCCACACATCTATGCCTCCTACAATCTTGTATGTCTCTATCAGGTCACCTCTTTATTACAAGCCTATCTACTCCAATTGCCCCACTCTCCACAGTTCAGAATCAGTCACTCAAAATGCCCATCCTGCAACTCCTATACCAGCTGGAAAACAGGCTCTGAAACACCTAATCAGATGATTCCTGACTCCTGGTCTTTACTTGCAAGTAGTAAATAGAAATGTCCAAACAATATTTTTCCCAACATTTCTCTCTACTTGCTTGGTGGAGTGTTCAGGATCAAAATCTTAATTCATGGATAGCAGGGTGCGATGGGCCAAACAGTCTCAACTTCAAGTTCAATTGTCACTCAGCCATACTGGCTCTGTTGCAGGAGTCAAACTGGACACACTGGAGGCTGTGGTAGAACAAAGGACCCTACGGAAAATCCTGGCAATTCTGGACGGTGTTTCTCACCCTCTGCATACCACCTTGTCTGAACAGAAATCCACTTTTAGTATTAGACTAAGACAACTGCAGTGCTCCAAAGAGCACTCTGTGAGGTCATTCTAACCCTCAGCCATTAGGCTCTATAATGGATCAACCTATAGTTGCGGAAGTGATGACCCCCTTAGACTGTTTGAGGTAACTTACTTTTATTCTTTCTTACTTCTCATTATATCTGTGCACTTGTAATGGTACTATGACACTGTAATTTCCTTTGGGATCAATAAAGTAGCTATCTAGCTATGTACACATGTATATGGCTGAACAAAACAGCGTTCCTGCAGGGCTAAGATGCAAAACACGGTACGTTCACACACAGCACACGTAGTTATGATAGCACATACCACCCAGCCAACACATTTTTCGTCCCTCTTCCCTCCGGGAGAAGGCTCAGGAGCTTGAAGACTCGTATGGCCAGATTTGGGAACAGCTTCTTTCTAACTGTGATAAGACTGCTGAACGGATCCTGACCTGGATCTGAGCCATACCCTCGAAATATCCGGACCTGCCTCTCGGTTTTTTTGCACTACCTTACTTTCCCTTTTCTATTTTCTATTTATGATTTACAATTTAAATTTTTAATATTTACTATCGATTTGTACTCCAGGGAACACGAAGAGCAGAATCAAATATCGCTGTGATGATTGTACGCTCTAGTATCAATTGTTTGGCGACAATAAAGTACTTTTCTCTAGAATTCCACGATTCTCTAATTTTAGGAATGCAATTTTTCCTCAAACAGAAAATACTCAGCCGATCAGTCTGCATCTGTGGGAGGAGAAACAAACACAACACTTCAAGTGGAAGACTATTGTCAAAAATGATAGAGAAATGGACCCTGCAAAGCTGCAGAAAGTGGGGGAGAGGAATGCTGTGTGACACTGCAACACTGTGTGTCGGACAGAGTGATCAGCAGCACTGGGGCTCCACAGGGGACTGTCTTGTCTCCCTTTCTCTTCACCATTTACACCTCGGACTTCAACTACTGCACAGAGTCTTGTCAGCTTCAGAAGTTTTCAGATGACTCTGCCATAGTTGGATGCATCAGCAAGGGAGATGAGGCTGAGTATAGGGCTATGGTAGGAAACTTTGTCACATGGTGTGAGCAGAATTATCTGCAGCTTAATGTGAAAAAGACTAAGGAGCTGGTGGTAGACCTGAGGAGAGCTAAGGTACCGGTGACCCCTGTTTCCATCCAGGGGGTCAGTGTGGACATGCTGGAGGATTACAAATACCCAGGGATACGAATTGACAATAAACTGGACTGGTCAAAGAACATTGAGGCTGTCTACAAGAAGGGCCAGAGCCGTCTCTATTTCCTGAGGAGACTGAGGTCCTTTATCATTTGCCGGACAATGCTGAGGATGTTCTACGAGTCTGTGGTGGTCAATGCTATCACGTTTGCTGTTGTGTGCTGGGGCAGCAGGCTGAGGGTGGCAGACACCAACAGAATCAACAAACTCATTCGTAAGGCCAGTGATGTTGTGGGGATGGAACTGGACTCTCTCACGGTGGTGTCTGAAAAGAGGATGCTGTCCAAGTTGCATGCCATCTTGGACAATGACTCCCATTCACAACACAATGTACTGGGTGGGCACAGGAGTACATTCAGCCAGAGACTCATTCCACCGAGATGCAACACAGAGCGTCATAGGAAGTCATTCCTGCCTGTGGCCATCAAACTTTACAACTCCTCCCTTGGAGGGTCAGACATCCTGAGCTAATAGGCTGGTCCTGGACTTATTTCATAATTTACCGGCATAATTTACATATTACTATTTAACTATTTATGGTTCTATTACTATTTATTACTTATGGAGCAACTGTAACGAAAACCAATTTCCCCCGGGATCAATAAAGTATGACTATGACTCGTGCCCTCGTTTGGGCGACAATGCAGAAGCTACGGGATTCGAGTCTGTGACTTGTACAGTTTTAAAAATTCATGAACAATTCATAATTTCGAGTTTTCAGTTCGACTCTTTGGTACAGTTCCCCTTTCAGCCATCCGAGGCGCGCAAGTCATCGGACGGATGAAACACTCCCAGTGGAATTGGGCGTGGTTTAGGACCCAGCGGGAAGCATCGAGTTTTTTTTACTCACACCAGATCGCTGAAGTCGCTGTTGTTGGGCGGGAGAGTAGATTGAAAACACGAGAGTCGGGAAATGGCTTCACTCAGGTGAGTGGAAAATAATCTTTCATAACCAGGAGAACGAGGAACAAACTTTGAGACGAACTTTTCAACAAAGTTTTCCCAACTTATCGAACTTTCAACGCGGACTAAGTCGGAAGTCTGTTGGAAGCGAGTTTAATGCAGAAGAGTTTCATGAGCAACCCCCGGTGCCCGTCTCCTCTCTCTCCCACCGCGTTGGTTCAGTATCAGTTTGAAGAAATTCGGATCTTTTCCCGTTTCACTTTTTAAATGGTTGTATTTTAAACAAAAGCCTGCTCGGAGTCTGAGGTAAGATGTCGGTAAGACAAAGACGCCGGCCTGGTATGTGGGAGTGACTGGCTGTGGCTTTGGTAGGCGGGCGGGTGAGTGAATAGTTCCCTCTCACCTGACCTGACTGAGAGCCTCGATAGCTGGGGTGGGCGGCATCTCGCCGGCCTCTCCAGGGTGTTGCCGGGACGTGGCAAGCAGTAGATCATAACAAATAAACTGGAAACGGAGAGGCAGCACATTCGGCCCATCGGTGCTATCATCTCTGCACCACTGGAACCGCCTTCTACGACCTCTCGTTTTCTGAGCTTTAAACGTCCGTCGTGTGTTTATGCAGACTCTTTTCTGATTTATTGCTGACGCTGTTCTGGGAAAATAAATTAGTTCTCTGTTGGATTTCTTGGAAACAGTGTGGCATTCATGACCTTTAATTAAGGTTTTCCTCATAGTGGACACAGAGCTTTTTCACTTTATCAAAACTCTTCAACAGTAACAGTAACTATAACACTAATCTAGTCTGCGTTCTGTTTTTTTTTTCCTTTGTGTGTTATCTCGACGTACTCGTGTGGAGCTGTCTGTCTGGAATACACAGACAAAATCTTGTCACTGTATCTCGGAACGTGTGATAATAAACCCTTAATTATGTCATCAGAAGACCAAAGTTTACTCGTCCAATGCTGGCATATGTACCCACACATCTCTGGTATCCTTGTCAATCTACGCTTCAGTGTAGGATAAGTTGGTGACTGGAATTCTACTGCAGCAAGTGTGATTATTGAATTATTAATTTAACATGGCTTCCTTGCTCTACAATTCTGCCTCTTGAGAAATTAACAATGGTGTTTAGTTGCCTTTATGACATTGTTAATCTATGGAGCAGTTCTTAGTGATTACAATGGGATTTTCCCCAACACCAAACAGCCGCATTGCAAATGCTTGTGCTTTCAACGTCCTCCATTTTCCTACTTGAAGATCTGTAACATTGTCTTAAACCCCAGTCTCATTCATCTGATGAACTTCATTTCTGTGGAACGCTTCTCTCTTCTTCCTTCTCCCACTCAGTGATTTCTCCTCCCTCCTACATTAGAAATTGCAGGTTTTTGAGCCCAGACTTGTGTTAATTCTGTTTTATTTTCCAGCCTTCATGGGTACCTTGAATTTGCCCCCTTCAAATATCTCTTCCCATGAACCAACACTGGAAAGGCAGGGCAAATGGCTTCATTCTACGCTATAAATGTCTACCAGTAGAATAGAGAGGAAGAATTCAAGCCCTGCTCGATTTGGATCTCAGTACCAGGTGTATCCCGAGTTCATTGTTTGATACATGACTTTTGATTACTTTGGGAGTAATGATGCTTACTTAAACCACCCTCTTCATTTGAACCTGGATTGTAAATTGAGTTCTCTTACAGCCTCTAGGCAGTTTTGAACAATATTTGGGCGATGTTAATTCTGCTAAAGTAAACACCAATTCTAAATGTTTGCATCTGATTATCAGAATTTTATTTATTCAGTTGTCCTGAACCATTAGCCTTTGAAGTCTACCCATTGTGTGCGCAGATTGAGAAGCTAGAAACCTTCCCATTTCAAAGTTGCTGGTGAACGCAGCAGGGCAGGCAGCATCTCCAGGAAGAGGTACAGTCGACGTTTCAGGCCGAGACCCTTCGTCAAGAACAATTTTTGTTGTTAACCTTCCCATTTACTCAGTTTCCAACATGCATTTCCTTTTGCATTAACAAGACCCATTGTGGCCTCCACTGAAAGTTATTTCAAGGTGTTACTTGATAGAGACTTCTGATACTTTGACATTTGCAGAAACAGTAATATTGGAATGGTGGAGTCTTGGGAAGTGAACGCATGTCCCTGTGTCTGATGCATACCCTCCAGTTGAATGGATCTGGTAAAATTGCTCTGCAAGAAGTCAGTATAGGTTTGATTGTCAGATTGTCCTCCTGGGCTGTGGCAATCCTATTAGATGTTTTCTCTAACCTATGAAATAGAAGTTAGAAATCGATTTGCCTAATTTCTGGTAGGCATGAACATCAATTTCTCTAACTTCTGGTATGCCCCCCACCCCCTCGTTCACCATTTCCCATTCCCTTTTTCCTTCTCTCACTTTATTTCCTTGCCCACCTGTCACCTCCCTGTGGTGCTCTTTTCCCCCTTTTCTTTCTTCCATGGCCTTCTGTCTTTTTTTAACCACTTCTCAGCTTTTTACTTTATCCCCTCCCCCTTCAGGTTTCACCTCTCACCTGGTGTCTCTCTGTCCCCTCCCCCCACCTTTTAAATCAACTCTTGTTTTTTTTCCTCCAGACCTGCCGAAGGGTCTCGGCCTGAAACGTTGACTGTACTCTTTTCCTAGATGCTGACTGGCCTGCTGAGTTGCTCCAGCATTTTGTGTGTGTAGGTAGAAGTTGTGGTTTCAGAAGGTATTGTTACAGTGCACTGCAACCTAGTGAAACCCTTGGTGGACAGGTTGCTTTTTCCTGGATGTTGTTGAGCTTGGGTAAACGTGGACCAGCTTCCACTTGGGCAAGTGAAGATATTTCTTCTCATGCTTCGTGAGGGAAGAGATGACACAGCCTCTGACCTCCCTTGTAGCCCAGTAAAGCTGCTGGCCATTAGTTACCTGAAGACCTGGGTGGGGAATTAAACAATTGTAGTGCGACTGAGTGGCAGGGGAAATTGGTTCGATCCTCGGGGATGCAAGAGACTGTGGATTATTTATTTATTGGGGTACAGTGTGGAATAAGTCATTCCAGCCCTTCGAGCCACTCCACTCCCCGATTTAACCCTAGCCTAATCACAAGACAATTCACAATGTCCAATTAACCTACCAACCGTTACGTCTTTGGACTGTGGGAGGAAACCAGAGCACCCGGAGGAAACCCACGCGGTCACGGAGAGAACATAGAAGCTCCTTACAGTCAGCGGCGGGAGTTGAAACCAGGTCAAAGGTGCTGTGAACACGCGCGCCAACCGCTACGCGACCAGATTCTGGGATCTGCAGCAGCAAACGATCTGTTGGAGGAACTCGGCAGGAGCAGAGCCATTGTTTGGGGGAGGAAGGTCTTGTCGATGTTTCAATACCTGCATCAGAACATGGTGGGTCAGACTCTGTTTAGACATGACCATTGCCTGGCACTTTCAGTGACAAGTAACATTGATGCCTTAACTCAACCCAAACTTATCCAGCACTTAGTGCACACAGATACAGACTTCACTACCTAAGGAGTTACAATTACATGTAGAAATAAATGTAGTGCAATCAACAGCAGCGGCTCCCGCTTTTGATCTTAATTGGGAAGGAAGGTTTGTGATGGAGCAGTGAAAGACAGTTGGACCTGGGACGCTGTCTTGAGGAGCTCCCGTAGCAAAGTCCTAATTATCCATGAAATAATACGCCGCTGCTGTTTAGGACAGCAATTAAGGTCCTCTGTCTCTTTCTCTGTCCTTGGCCATCTTTTCTCCTGTGCCCCAGGTGTGGGTGTGGGGTCCTTATTTCTGCCTCTACAGTACGGCGCCAAGTTAAGCAAGGTCCTAGCGTTGATATAACTGGCCTTCCACACTGCCTCGCACTGTGTCGTGGAGTCACAGAGAGATGCGCGTGCACGCACACACGCACGCTCTCCCTACCGCTTAACCTGCGCACTAGCTGCAGGTAACCGACTACCTGAATGTCCTCGGAATGTGCGAAGAAACAATATCTCCTGGAGGAAGTCCTTGCGGTGTTGGAGAAACCATGCAAACTCCACACAGGGAGCACCGGAGGTCCGGATTGAACCCAGGTCACTAGTGGGGTGAGGCAACAGTTTTATTAACTGAGGATGCAAGCCTGAGCTTCAGAATCCATTCTATTGCCGCACATCACAAGTTAGAACGTAGATGGGACTGGAATCTCCAGAACTGTCATGGCCATATGAGCGTACTTTTCTTTAAAAGCAAGCTTCCCACCAACAAGGTAGATTGGTTGGATTCTTATCTCCTGTATGTGAACTATACTTCCACATGATCATTTTGCTTGCAGTGCAGGGACTTTGAATCTTTTTTTTCTTTTAACTAGGGATTTTTAACAAGAACAAACTGAACATTCGGTGTTTGAACTTGCATTCTTCCCTTAACTTAAAAAAAAGTTAGTTTCTTCACTATACATATGTAGATTTGTAAAGTGGCATCCATTGTAGTATTAACACTGGAACTTTGTAGGGCTTTCTTGTAGTCAAAGAGAGTTGATGCTGTGTGACTTTTAAGACCAGTGGGATGCCGTTGGGAATGTAAGTCAGTATGAGGAGGGAGAAACTGGCAGCTGACGGAAGGTGTAATTGCAAAAGTGTTTTTGAACCAGAAAGAAATCATTTAAGTGAGCATTTAAAACATGAAAGTTTAGGGAATGAACTCCAGTTTATTAAAAGCGATGGAGCATTAAGGATTGCAGAGGCCAGAACAGGTGGAACTCAGAGGTGGGAGCGGTTACTGAATTAAGGAGGGGCTGAAGCATAGGTTTGAAAACAATGTTGGGAATTTTAAAATTCCAAGTTTTAACAGACCAGAAAGCAGAGAAGCCCAACAGACACAGGAGCAAGAATATCCTTCGAAATGTGAATTAACATCTCATTTAAATATTGCAGTTCCTCTAATGGTGTTTACTACAAAATTATGTAGAAGAGAAATGTAGGATTTGCAACATGGAAAGACGATTATTTTTATCTTTGTTTAGCAAAGAAGAAAAATGCAAAAATTAATGACTGACCCAATGCCTAGTATATTTAATGACTAATATATTTAATATCATTACCAACTCCAAAAATGGTATCACATGAAATGCTGGAGGAACTCAGCAGGCCAGGCAGCATCTATGGAAACAAATAGAAAGTCAATGTTTTGGGCTGAGACCGTATCAGAACTGAGAAAGGAGGGGGAAGTCACCGGAAAAAGGTGGGGGAGGGGAAGGAGGACCAACTAGAAGATGACGGGTGAGGCCAGGTGGGTGGGAAAGGTAAAGGGCTGGAAAGGAAGGAATCTGATAGAAGAGGAGGGAGGACCATGGGAGAAAGGGAAGAAGGAGGGCATCAGAGGGAGGTGATAGGCAGGTGAGGAGAAGAGGTAAGAGGCCAGAGTGAGGAATTGAAGAAGGTGAGGGGTGGGATTTACCAGAAGGATAAATCGATGTCCATGCCATCAGGCCCAAGGCTACCCAGATGGAATATGAAGCGTTGCTGCTCCAACCTGAGGGTGGCTTCATCATAGCAGAAGAGGAGGCTGCGGACTGACATGTTGGAACGTGAATGGGGATAGGCATTAAAATGGTTGGCCACCGGGAAATTCCACTTTTGGCGGATGGAGCAGAGGTTCTTGACAAAGCAGTCCCCCGATTTATGTCAGGTTTCGTCAATGTGGGGGGAGACTGCATCATGAGCAACCGATACATTAGACGACCCCAACAGGTCCACGGGGGAGGTGTTGCCTCACCTGGAAGGTTGTAGCACCTTGATCGCTTACAAGGGTGTGTGCTGGGAGGGAGATTACTGGGGGGGGGGGAGCAAATGGACAATGGAGCGATCCCTGTGAAAAGTGAAGAATGGGGGGTCGGGGGAGTGCAGGTAAAAATGTGTTTGGTGGTAGGAACCTGTTGAAGATGGCAAAATATCCAAAAATGGCAGTTTTTTTTTATTGTGTACTTGAGGTTGATGCAGGTTTGGTAGATGGCAAAGTTTGGATTGTAAGGTTGGCCAGGAGGAGCGCCTCGATTGATAGGCTGGTGGACACGGCGGTTGTGAGGTTCAGCAGATGAGTTAGTACGATATCTCTCAAGTCGAAGTTGATGCAATTGGTGATCAATGGAGCTTGAGCTGGGCTTGGTATCAGGGAGGACCCGAAATATCTTAGTGTTGTGATTCAACCCTGACACTGGCCAAGGAGGAGGTTGGTGTTGGATGCTGAGTGAATCGTGTGTAGTTGAGAGTGAGGAGCTTTGGTTTTTGTGACCATTTCATTTTGGAGGGAAGTTCTAAGCTATTGGAAGTCGGGTAAAGTGTGAAGAATCAGAGGAACAGAAAGTGACCAGGATACTGTTGGTGGGATAGAGGACAGCACAGTGTAGCAGCCAATGCAGACCCACATATCGGGTTTTATCCTGACCTTGAATGCTGTTTGTATGGAGTTTGCATGTTCTCCCTGTGATTCATGGATTTCCCAAGCTACTGTGGTTTCCTTCCACATCCCAGAGCTGTATAAGATGGCAAATTAATTGTAAATTGTTTCTAGTGTGTGGGTGAGTGTAAAATATAGGAGGAGTTGGATGAGAATGTGAGGACGAACATAGGATTAGATTAGATTAGATTATGAGGACACGCAGTCCTCTTTTATTGTCATTTAGTAATGCATGCATTAAGAAATGATACAATATTCCTCCGGTGTGATATCACAGAAACACAGGACAGACCAAGACTGAAAAACAAAAACCACATAATTATAACATATAGTTACAACAGTGCAACAATACCATAACTTGATGAAGAACAGGCCATGGCACAGTAAAAAAAAGTTCAAAGTCTCTCGAAAGTCCCACATCTCACGCAGACAGGAGAAGGAAGAAAACTCCATGCCATGCCCGACCACAGTCCGACTCTGAGTCATCCAAAAACTTCGAGCTCTGATCAGCCCTCCGACACCGACTACTGAGCACCATCCCTATCTGAATGCTTCGACCTCAGCCTTGGTCGCCAGCAGCAGGCAAAGCCGGGGATTTTGGGGCCTTCCCTCCGGAGATTCTCGATCGCACAGTAGCAGCTGCAGCAAACTGGGCATTTCAGAAATTTCTCCAGATGTTCCTCTGTGCTTCTTACGTCTGTCTCTGTCAAATCAGAATTGTCCACGGCCCCTATTTAACAGATACGATATCATTTCACCGGAGAGCTGCGTCGCGCTGCCATCTTCTCCTCACGCCTTTGGTTTAAAAGGGTGATTTATGGTCAGTATGTATGTGAAGGGCCATGGAGCCTGTTAGCCTGTTCCATTTCCCTGACCCTGGCTGCAGCCGGATCAGTTTCTTCAGAGACATTGCTATCGATGGGAGGTGGTGGTGGCCTCGTGGATGATCTCCAGAAGTAACAGGGCAAGAAGGTTGCTGCAGCTGGACAGGCGAGAGCAGGGGACAGGTGAAATCCCGATCAGCTGGATGGCTAAGGAGAGAAGTCGGCTAAGAATGTTGTTATCAAGAGTATCGAAGGGTATCGGCAAGTCAGGAGTGATGAGGGAGTCAACCAGAGCCCTCGTCATTCTGATTATAGTAGTGACTTTAATAAGACTTGTGGAGTCACTTGGAAGCCTGACAGGAGGGATTGAAACATGGAGCTGAAAGGAAGATGAGCTTAGATATGGAGTACAAAATAAAAACTGAGAAAAGCTGGCGATATTTGGTAGATTTGGACAACGTTTGTGAGACAGAAACAGTAAATATTTCAGGTAAATAGTTTTTCATCTGATCATTCAGAGAATTGAATTTAAGAACTGCAAGGTAATGTTCAAAGTCCATATATGTCACCATTTACAACCCTGAGATTGATTTTCTTACAGGCATTCACAGTTAATATTAAGAAACACAGTGGAATTGATAAAATATTGCAGCTCTATAAATAAACTCTGGTTAGACCATGCTTGGAAAATTGTGTTCAGTTCTGGTCGTCTCATTATAGGAAGAAGTAGAGAGCATGTGGGGAGGATTTACCAGTATGCTGCCTGGATTAGAGAGCACGTCTTGGGAGGAACGATTGGATGAGCTAGGGCTTTTCTTTTCGCAGTAAAGGAGGATGAAAGGTGACTTGATAGAGGTGTATAAGATACTCAGAGGTTTTGACAGAATGGACAGCCAGTGCCTTTTTCCCAGGGCAGAAATGGCTAAATAGAAGAGGGCATAATTTTAAGGTAATTGGAGCAAAATATAGGGGAGATGTCAGAGGTAGGTGTTTTTTTTCACAGGGTGTGGTGAGTGCATGGAATGTGCTGCCGGGGTGGTGGGTCATTATAGAGACTCTTAGGCATGTGGATGAAAGAAAAATAGGGGGCTATGTGGGGGGGTGGGGAGGGTTATATTGATCTTGGAGTTGGTCAAAAGTTCGGTAGAATGTTGTACTATGGACTGTTCTATGTTGCTATTCATTGACCTGCAATATTAACTCTGTCTTCATTGCATTTTTCACATTTAGATGAGATTTCTACTTTATCTGAGTCCCTTTTTTGGCTCTTGGATAGGGGGAATGCAGCACCTCCAGACATTTCCCCCTCACGATCAATGAGGAGGATGAAAGTGAGAGCAGTGGTTAGTCCTTACTGTTTTGAAGATTCTGCTTTTAGTACAATGGCTGCAACATTCACCTGCCCCCGAACAGAGGGATTTATTGTCGGAGAAACACTGGGAAGCTGAGATGATGTAAAACGCTTTTTAAATGCAAATATTTTCTCAATTCATACTCTGGTTGCAAGGAAAACCAGAGATGCTGTGATTGGGAGGCCTGCTGGTTCCTTTGTTTCCTTTTTGCTCCAGATACCAGCATCTGCAGGCGCTTATGTCTCTGGGCCTTCTGCTTCCTTTGTTCAAGGCTGAACAGTTGCCAAAGATTTCAGCCCATTTCAGACCGAGCGCAGTTTAAGGTCGCCAGCAGCCAATTTCAAGTTACCGGATTGCTGGTATTGTTTTGTTTTTGTTTAAATTTTCCTTTTGTTCCTCCGGAAGATGTCGAATTTATCGCTAACAATGTTCTCCTCACAAACAAGAGAAAATCTGCAGATGCTGGAAATCCAAAGCAACACACAAAATGCTGAGGAACTCAGCAAGCCAGGCAGCATCTGTGGAAAAGAGTAAACAGTTGACTTTTCAGGCTGAAACCCTTCAACCCTGTACTCTTTTCCATAGATGCTGCCTGCCCTGCTGATGTTCCCTTCAATTCCCGTTACTGTAACACCATTGTTAGCCCACAGGTTGCCCATATAGCTCGTAGGGTCACTGTTGCACAATGACTGAAATCTGGGTTTCATCCTGACTTTGGGTGCCATCGTTGTGAAGTTTGCATGTTATCCCTGTGACCATTTGAATCTCCTCTGGGTGCACTTGTTTACTACTCCACTGAGAAGTCTCTTCCAGGGGTGCCTACCCTGAAGAAGTTTAAATCTTCTCCTTGGAAGTTCAGTGAAACCCTCTTTCACTGCTCCCCTCCAATTCTCCTTGTGATCACCCAGACCTGCTACCACAGCCTATCAGGTTCTTTCTTCTCCAGCCTTTGACCTTTCCCACCCACCTGGCTTCTCCTATCACCTTCCAGTTAGCCACTTTCCCCTCCCCC
Organism: Mobula hypostoma; assembly: GCF_963921235.1. Lineage (NCBI taxonomy): Eukaryota > Metazoa > Chordata > Chondrichthyes > Myliobatiformes > Myliobatidae > Mobula > Mobula hypostoma. The sequence goes on along the minus strand of NC_086121.1, from coordinate 26,381,658 downwards.
CACCTTTTTATTCTGGCATCTTCACCCTTCCTTCTCAGTCCTGAAGAAGGGTCTCGGCCCGAAACATCGATTGTTTATTCTTTTCCAGAGATGCTGCCTGACCTGCTGAGCTCCTCCGGTATTTTGTGTGTGTTGCTATAAATTTCCAGCATCTGCAGAATCTTCGTTTGTGATGGACTCCTACATTCCATAGGTCATTGGCCTTGTGTGTACAGTAGGTAGGGGGGAGAATGTAAGGTTACTCTAAATGAGTGATAGTGTGGACACGATGGTCCAAAGAGCCTTTTTCCATGATGTGTAACTATATAACTTTGAGGTTGAGACTGTTGGAATGTAGGATGCACCTTTCGTAATGGACAATCCTACAGAAAGTAGTGGATACAGTCCAGTCCATCACGGTAAAGCCCTCCCCACCATTGAGCATATTTACATGAAACACTGTCGTAAGAAAGCAGCATCCATCATCAGGGATCTCCACCACCCAGGACATGCTCTCTTCTTGCTGTTCCCATCAGGAAGAAGGAACAGGAGCCTCAGGACTCACACCACCAGGTTCAGAAACGGTTAGTACCCCTCAACCATCAGGCTCTTAATCCTAGAGGGATTACTTCACGTGCCCTGTCATTGAAACATTCCCACAACCAATGAAGTCACTATCAAGGACTCCTCATCCCATGTTCTCAATATTTATTTATTTTATTATTATGTATTTCTTTTTGTACTTGCACAGTTTGATTTTTTTACACTGGTTGAACACCCGAGTTGGTGTGGTCTTTCATTGATTTTGTTATGGTCATTATTCTATAGACTTATTGAGTATGTTGGTCAAGCATATACAACCAGGGTTGTATATGTTGATACACTGAAAAATCTAATTTGTTTTCTCTCTTTCCCACTTCTGGTATTATTGTGTCTTGGATCTGAAACATGAACCGGTTCCACAGATGCTGCCTGGCGTGAGTGTTTCCAACATCTTGGTTGTGAATGAATTTGTTGTCTTCTCCACATTTGTATTAGGGAATCAGAGTGCCAACTAAAATTGAATTAATTTAGTCTTGGATTTGATATCTTTTAAAATAGACATGAGATTTCTGCAGATTTAGGACATTAATCCAACAATATTTTTGAGGTAGAGTTATCTGGGTCATTGGCACCTCATGTTAATGACAAATTCAAAACAAAATCTCCTGGAAATCTGTAATAAAAATACTTGAAAGAGATTGGACCTAAAACATTAAATTTCTTTATCTTTCCAAAGATGTCCCTTGACCTCCTGAATGTTTCTGTTGCTCTTTTTATTGCCTCTTATCCTTCTTTCCTGTTTGAACTTGTGGGCTATAAGGCAATTGGCAAGGGTCCAGTATAAGGAAGCTAGGCTTAAGTGGAGTGGTCATTGTGGGAGTGACCATAATCAGAGTGGGCAAAGTTAGAGGGGGAACTGACTTTGCATCAAGTGGCGGAAGCTGGGATGAGGCTTCCCTCGAGTTTCTTCTTTCTTTATTAGTGCCTAGCTTGAGCTGCAAGATTGGATTCCAGAGTCTTATTTATGAAACTAATAAAAAGATTGAAAAAGAAAGAAAAACTCCAGAGCAATGGAGTGCTGTTCTTGCAAGGTGTGGGAGATCTGAGAGACCTCCAGTGAGAAGTGATAGGGCAGAGGATGGCCCAGTTGGTTTAAAAGCGGGTGCGCCACGTAAGGAGACTTTGAGGAACGATAGGCAGCAGGTAGGGCATAAATGCAGTCGGTTGGGTTGAAATGTGTCTGCTTTAATGTGAGGAGTATCAGGAACAAGGGTGATGAACTTGGAGTGTGGATCAGCACATGGAACTACAATGTTGTGGCTATGATGGAAACTTGGCTGTCACAAGAGCTGCTGGATGTTCTGGGGTTTGGATATTTCAAAAGGGACAAGGAGGGAGGTAAAAGGTGAAAGAGTGGCACTGACATTGTTAATCAGGGATAGTATCAGCTGCAGAAAGGGAGGAGTCCAGGAGAGATTGTCCTCTGAGTCCGTATAGGTGGAAGTCAGAATCAGGAAGGGAGCAATCACTCTGTTGGGAGTATTTTATAAACCCCTCTTCCATAGCAGCTGAGACACTGAAGAACAAATTAGGAAACAGATTTTTGATAAATCACTGGATTTAGACATGTATACTACCTCACAGGATTGTATATTTAACGGGCTTAAAAATTAACAGGGTTTTTGTCATCAATGTCTTTGATATTGTTTGGCATCTCCTTAGTGCAAAAAAAGTTTAGATGGGGCAGAAATTGTTAGGTGTGTCCAGGAAGGATTCCTGACACAATATGTGGAGGGGCATACAATAGGAGAGGCCATACTGGATCTCGTACTTGGCAGTGAACCTGGTCCCTAGTGACAGGACTCTTGGTGGGTGAGCATTTCGGAGACGGTGGCCACAAATTCCCAATCCTCACCACAGCCTTGGACAGGGATAGGGAGCGGGCAGTATGGGGAGGTATTCAATTGGAGGGGGGGAATTGTGATGCTGTGAAGCAGGACCTTGGGATAGGTAAAATCTGGGAAATGCACAATGGAGAGGGCAGAGGAGATTTACCAGGATGCTGCCTCGATTAGAGAGCATGTCGTATGAGGGAAGGTTGAGCGAGCTAGGGCTTTACTCTTTGGAGAGAAAGTAGTTGAGAAGTGACTTGATACAGATGTATAAGATGCTAAGAGCAGTTGACGGAGTGGACAGCCAGCACCTTTTTCCAAAGGCAGAAATGGCTAATTTAATGGTGAGTTTATAGTTTTATGGTGACTATACAGAGAATGTTTTTTTTGACAGTGGTGGGTGTGCGGAATATGCTGCCAGGAGTGGTGGTGGTGGCAGATATATTGCCTGTCTTAAAGGTAGGCACATGCATAAAAGAAAAATGAAGGGCTATGTGGAGAAAACATTAGATTGATCTTGGAGTGGGTTAAAAGGTCTGCCCAGCAGCGTGGCCCTAATGTTCTATTTTGTGTTGCCCTGTGCTCTGTTATAACAATTCGTCCTTGTACAATACCTTCAACATAGTAAAATGGCCCATGATGAGAGGCTGTACTTGATCTGGTATTGGGTAATGAACCTGACCAGGTGTCAGATCTCTCAGTGGGAGAGAATTTTGGAGACAGTGATCACAATTCTATCTCCTTTACCATAGCATTGGAGAGGGATAGGAACTGACAAGTTAGGAAAGCATTCAATTGGAGTAAGGGGAAATATGAGGCTATCAGGCAGGAACCTGGAAGCATAAATTGGGAACAGATGTTCTCGGGGAAATGTACGGCAGCAATGTGGCAAATGTTAAGGGGATATTTGCGTGGTGTTCTGCATAGGTATGTTCCAATGAGATGGAAAGAATGGTAGGGTACAGGAACCATGGTGTACAAAGGCTGCTGAAAATCTAGTCAAGAAGAAAAGCAGAGCTTACGAAAGGTTCAAAAAACTAGGTAATGATAGAGATCTAGGAGATTATAAGACTAACAGGAAGGTGCTAAAGAATGAAATTAGGAGAGCCAGAAGGGGCCATGAGAAGGCCTTGGCTGGCAGGATTAAGGAAAACCACAAAGCATTCTACAAGTATGTGAAGACCAAGGGGATAAGATGTGAGGGGATAAGACCAATCAAGTGTGACAGTGGAAAAGTGTGTTTGGAACCGGAGGAGACAGCAGAGGTACTTAATGAATAAGTTGCTTCAGTATTCACTACGAAAAAGGATCTTGGCGATTGTAGGGATGACTTACAGCAGACTGAAAAGTTTGAGTATATAGATATTAAGGAAGAGGACGTGCTGAAGGCTCTGGAAAGCATCAAGTTGGATAAGTCACCGGGACCGGACAAGATGTACCCCAGGCTACTGTGGGAGGTGAGGGTGGAGTTTGCTGAGCCTCTGGCGATGATCTTTGCAGCATCAATGGGGACGGGAGAGGTTCCAGAGGATTGGAGGGTTGCAGATGTTGTTCCCTTAATCAAGAAAGGGAGTAGAGATAGCCCAGGAAATTATAGACCGGTGAGTCTTACTTCAGTGGTTGGTAAGTTGTTGGAGAAGATCCTGAGAGGCAGGATTTATGAACATTTGGAGAGGCATAATATGATTAGGACTAGACAGCATGACTTTGTCAAAGGCAAGTCGTGCCTTACGAGCCTGATTGAATTTTTTGAGGATGTGACTAAATACATTGATGAAGGAGGAGCGGTGGATGTAGTATATATAGATTTTAGCAAGGCATTTGATAAGGTACCCCATACAAGGCTTATTGAGAAAGTAAGGAGGCATGGGATCCAAGGGGACATGCTCTGTGGATCCAGAAATGGCTTGCCCACAGAAGGCAAAGAGTGGTTGTAGATGGGTCATATTCTGCATGGAGGTCAGTGACCAGTGGTGTGCCTCAGGGATCTGTTCTGGGACCCCTTCTCTTCGTGATTTTTATAAATGACCTGGATGAGGAAGTGGAGGGATGGGTTAGTAAATTTGTTGATGACACAAAGTTTAGGGATGTTGTGGATAGTGTGGAGGGCTGTCAGAGGTTACAGCGGGATATTGATAGAATGCAAAACTGGTCTGAAAAGTGACAGATGGAGTTCAACCCAGATAAGTGAGGTGGTTCATTTTGATAGGTCAAAGATGATGGCAGAATATAGTATTAATGGTAAGACTCTTGGCAGTGTGGAGGATCAGAGGGATGTTGGGGTCCGAGTCCATAGGACACTCAAAGCTGCTCCGCAGGTTGACTCTGGTTAAGCAGGCATACGGTGCATTGGCCTTCATCAATCGTGGGATTTAGTTTCGGAGCTGAGAGGTAATGTTGCAGCTATGTAGGACCCTGGTCAGTCCCCACTTGGAGTACTGTGCTCATTTCTGGTCACCTCACTACAGGAAGTATGTGGAAACCATAGAAAAGGTGCAGAGGAGATTTACCAGGATGTTGCCTGGATTGGGGAGCATGCCTTATATAAGAATAGGTTGCGTGAACTAGGCCTTTTTTCCTTGGAGCGAAGGAGAATGAGAGGTGACCTGATAGAGGTGTACAAGATGATGAGAGGCATTGATCGTGTGGATAGTCAGAGGCTTTTCCCCAGGGCTGGAATGGTTAGCACGAGAGGGCACAGTTTTAAGGTGCTTGGAAGCAGGTACAGAGGACATGTTAGTAGTAAGTTTTTTTTAACGCAGAGAGTGGTGAGTGCGTGGAATGGGCTGCCGGCGACAGTGGTGGAGATGGATATGATAGGGTCATTTAAGAGACTCCTGGATAGATACATGGAGCTTAGAAAAATAAAGCGCTGTGGGTAACCTTAGGTAATTTCTAAAGTAAGTACATGTTCGGCACAGCATTGTGAGCTGAAGGGCCTGTATAGTGCTGTAGGTTTTCTATGATTAATTGAGCTGGAAAACTGGCATTGAAGGAGGAAATTCTATCAGTTAAAGTAACCAAAAGCTCTGCTGCAGATGTAGGTCTGTAAGAAGTGACATGTGGTCCTCCTTGGGGGCCATCTGTGCTTTGAAGTTCTATTATAAAAGGCGTTTTTTTTTGTCTGGGCTGTAGACTGTTGATGGTTGAGCACACCCTTTACAGATCACTCATGTGGGGCAGTGGTGAAGGACATCCACAGATGAACAGCCTCTCCACCACTTTCCTTCCCACAACACTTCAGTCGCATGTGACATTTTTTGGCTTTGCGCAAATCGTTTCCTCGTTCTTCTCCAAAATCTCATCTGTCGGGAAATGGAATCAAGTTTCAACTTTGAAGAAGTATAAAGCCTCAAATTAGCCTTTGCTTTACGTTTGTCGTTTAGCCAGTCAGGTACTTTGGCTCATCTTAACAAAGAGTGAGACACTTCCTGGTAACCAACAAATGTTAAAATTGGTTCTCTGTTCTTGGAGCCTTTGTTTCTCTGTAATTCATGTTTACACTTTGTTCCCTGTAGTCACGTTGTTCAAACAATTCCATTTTATCGTTGGTCTGCTCAACTGGTGGTACAATGTTATGTCAGGAACATTACGGAATTTTACACGGACACTAACAGGTTAGCAGCCACTTTAGTGCTTAAAGTTGTGTCTGGGCCAATCTTGCCCATCCACTCTCTGTAATTAGTCTCCACACTTCACTGAATAAAGACTCAAGTCTTTGGTGTGCTGCCAAGTTTGATTTAATCGGTGTGGTTTTGAGGTGAGAGTGCTGCTTTTAGCAAGGTCAAGCTCTTCATGTCTGAGCTCTCTGAGGGGACTGTCTCTGTGTTGGTTTTGAAGATTACTCGTCGCTGAAGATGGTCTGTGCTGGTACAGTGGGGCGCTGCAGTGGCGCTCCTTGTGTGGTTGTCGCACAGCTCTAGTGACATGGGTTCACTTTCCCCGCGTCTTCCATCGTATCCCAAACAGATGCAGTTTGTAAGCTAGCTAAATGTTCCTTGTGTACCCATGAGCTGTGTAATGTAGAGGGAGTTGGTGGGAGTGTAGGAAGGAGGAAGGTGTAGCAACACACGCAAAATGATGGAGGAACTCAGCAAGTTAGACACATCTATGGAGGGGAATAAACAGTTGACATTACGGGCTAAGACCCTTCATCGGGACTAGAAAGGGAGGGACAGAAGTCAGAATAGAAAGATATGGGGAGGGGAAGGAGTACAAACTGGCAGGTGATAAGTGAGACTAGTTGAGGGGGAAGATGGGATGAAGTAAGAAGCTGGGAGGGGATTGGTGGAAGAGTTAAAGGGCTGAAAGAGAAGGCATCTGATTGGAGAGGACAGTGGACCATGGAAGATGAGGAAAGAAGAAGGGTGAGGGGTTAACCAGAATGAGGAATGGAGGGGAAAAGGAGAAGGGAGGGGGAATAGATTACTGGAAGTTGGAGTAACTGTGCTCGTCCCATTTTCCCACCGCTGCAATGGTGATAGTTACTCTTGTCCTCACCTACCACCCCAAAACCTTTTTGTTGATTAATGTGTGGTTTGAGAGGAAAACCCAAGGAAGATATAAAAGTTCCATAGCTAGTAGTGCTGCTACCTAGCTGTGTCAGAGAGCTAGATTGAAACCTGACCTTGTGCTGTCTATCTTGAGTTTGCACGTTCTCTGTGATCACCTGGATTTCCTCTGGGTGCTCCAGTTTCTATCCTCACCTCAAGTACATGAAGGTAGGTAGGCTCATTGTCTCTGGTGTGTAGGTAAGTGGCAGAATCTGGAGTTGATGAGAATGAGGGAGATTAATTTGGGTATTGTGTAAGTGAAGTGGTTAGTTTGGACTTCATGAACCAAAGGGCCCATATCCTTGCTGTATCTCCACTACGGAATGTGGGCCAGATTAATCTGGAACTAAAACACATTTTAGAAACCTCCAGAAGATAGGGCAATATCTGCAGAGGGGATACAAAAATATCAAAGTATTATTTACTCTGCTGGTTCTCCTTGATCTGATCTCTCTCCTTTTGGTTTCCCTTCTGTGTGGTGACTGACCTGCATTTCACAATTCTGCACGGCTCTGCTTTCTGTCCCTTCATCTGCCCTCATCAGTCTCTCAGTGAGATTGTGAACAGTGCATTACCACAACAACCCTGGCCTTGCCATATCAGAGATATTTCTGTCATCTTAACATCCCTCCCTCATCCTCCTTGCAATTGGAACCCAACTCTCTGATTTTCTCTTTCCACGGCTGCTGCCTGACCTGCAAAGTCTTTCTGTTTTGAGTGATGATTAAGGGCTGCTAAATGCATTGGAGAAACACGGCAGATGCAATGCAAATGTACGTTCTTTCCTCAAACATGGAGCCACGGCTGTAGTTTGCTGTAAGATCTGGCAGGATCCTTTGCAGGGTTCTTGTCTCCGTGTGTTTCATGGCTTGTTTAGTTGAATGTGGTGTTCTTTGTGCTGAAAATGAGCAACTGGAGTAGGAGGGAGAAACTTCTATATATTTAGAGATACAGCCCGATAACAGGCCCTTCTGGCTCAACGAGCCTGTGCCCCGCAATTACACCCATGTGGCCAATTAAACTCCAAACCCAAATGGGCATTGTGGGCATGCTATGTTGGTGCCATGATGTGTGGTGCCACGTAGACTGCTGCCAGTACATCCTTGGGTTGTGTTGGTTGTTAATGGAGATGATGCATTTCATGGTCTATTTTGATGTACACATGATAAGTAAATCTGGGTCTTTAGAACATGGGAGGAAACCCAAGCAGTCACGGGAAACTTGTACAAAATCTTTACAGACAGCAGCACAGTTGAACACAGATCATTGGCCATCATAGCATGGTGTTACGCCATTGACTATGCTACTGATGGCCTATACCAAGTCCTGAGTGCAAAACTTTGAAAGACCATACTTTGAAATACGGCCGTCTCCTTTATGGTGGTGGGGGGAGATCTTCAAAATGGCATCGTGGTCAAGTTCAAGTTTAATTGTTATTCATCCAGACGTGACTGCCCATGAATACAAACCAAACAAAACAGCGTTACACCAGGGTCGAGGTGAAAAACACAATACCAACAGTCCTGCACAGCACAAGGCACATATAAGATATCAGTAAAATATGGTCACACACAAAAAAAGTGCAGTCCGTGAGACATCTGGTTTGTGAACAGCAGATCATTTATTAAATGGATGCATTCCAAAAGGTAATTAGCCAAATGTCCCAGTGATTTGCTGGTTACAATAGTGATTAACTGAATCATTCACACCAGCCGGCAGGTCTGAAGATCGGTTCTTTGTCTTTATTAAAATGGTTGGTTTCAACTAAGTTAAAAATGCTTCGGTTAGTCCTTAGAAACTCGAATTAGACGGATGTCCCAGTGAAAATTTGGTTATGTCTACATCAGGATTCAGATTATTGTCATATACTCGAGGGTGCAATAAAATTCCTCGCTCGCATGAATCTCACATTGTAAATAGTGTACATGGTAATCGTAAATACATCAATAACTAGAGCAATGAACACGAGACAACAGACAGTGTAAAAATAATAGTGCGATCTAAAATAGTGCACAAAGAAATGTGAGAGGGGCAATAATGAGGAATCGAGGGAGGAAGATTTATGAATCTCAGAATGTAACAGCACCATTGGTAAGGGGATGTGAAAGAGGTCATTGATGCAGAATCAGGTTTAATATCACCAGCATATTGTTGTGAAATTTGTTTTTGTGGTAATGTACAATGCAATACACAATATTAGGAAAAAAAACTGAATTGCTCTAAGTATACATTAAATAGTTGAAAAAAAGTAGCGTAGAAATAGAAATTAAAAAAAGTAGTATAGGTGAGGTTTATTTTTAATTGACTTGTATGGCATGAAATTTGTTCTTTCGTGGCAGCAGTCCTGTCGAAGTTGACCATGGATATTGACTAGATACGGCAGCCTGGGCAGTACAATATGGAGAGCAAACTGTTGCTCATGTAGCAAGCTCCCCCTCTCCATGCAACTGATGAACCCAAAGAAACGGCAGAGACCTATACAATTAGGTACCAGCAGCATGGCAGGAGTTGCCAGTCAGCATTGAACTCAACGTAGGGACTCCAGCTCCAGATTTTTCCCTCTGGGTTTACTCCCAAAGCCTCCCCCATGAGTGGGTGTAGCTGCAAGGCGGCGGAAGTTTGAGATCAGAGTTTTCCTCCTCCTGGGAGAGCTGACAAGCCCCATCCACGCAAAGTGACTGTTTTAAAGTGCCGGCAACCCGCCTTTGCCCCTTCTCCTGTCAGTAGAAATGGTTCCACCGAGCATAGTAACAAAGCCACACATGAAGGCCAGGAGCTGGACTTGGCGGTCAGAGGCTATTTGAGGCGCACACCACGGGGAGCATTTGATAGCTTGTCCCAATTCCCACCCCCAGATATAGCAACCTGAAGGAACCAGCAGCCCTTTACAAAAACATAAAATTACTATAAATTTTAAACTGAACAGTGCAAAAAAGAGTGAATAATGAGGTAATGTTTAAGGACTGCTCGGAAATGTAATGGCGGAAGGGAAGAAGTTTTACCTAAATTGTTGGCTGTGTTGCCCCTGTACCTAACCACTCCTCCCACCCCGTTGGTAGTAATGAGAAGAGGGAAAATCCTGAATGGTGAGGGTCTTTAGTGAAGGACGCAGCCAGCTTCAGGGACTACTTCCTCGACTCGGTGCCTTCCACTGAATTCCAGACTGCATTGTGAAGAATAGTTACTTGGTACAGGTCCACTGGGTTTGCAAGGAACTGTGCAGCACCCTGACCGACTGCAGCTAAAAAGTCATCACTAGTTGAATTCCTGAAAGCAATCACGTTCAGACTACTACACTTGCAACACGTCCTGTCTAAAATGGCCTGTTGTACATTTGCCGTTTTGATTCTTCTTGGGCCCTTAGCTCCCAGTGAAATATAGGCCATTGTTGACCTCCTGTCTCCGTTGTCCAAAGTTAAAGGTATGGTTGGAGTTTATCAGTGTTTCTGTAATCCATTGCATCTCCTGTGCTGGGGTGTTGGACTTGGAGAAGCACCCTTTCGATTAGTTAATTCCTTAATTCTTTGACTTGACTTAATCTCCCAACCTATAACTTCCATTAATATTTTTCTGTTAACATGTATTTCATGCCCCCAGCATGGCTGTGTTTGGGTCTTTCCCTGAAGTTCTGGATCAGACTGTGGGAATTGCCATCGCCCTAAATTCCAGAAACAATTCTATAGCACTTATCCACTCCTTCGGTGCCTCAACTGATTTCTAAAATCTTGAGTTTTTGACCTTGCATTTTGGAGATACTGAATTGTCCAGCTTGTATGGGTGTTATCAATGTCATTTTCTCCAATTGTTCTTCATCGTACCACTCTATTTGTGGAGGGGGAGGAGAAGATAGCGACACGACGCAGCACACACAGCTGCTCCAAAATGATATCGTATGTGTTAACTAGGGGCCATACACAATCCTGATTTGATGGAGACGGACATGAGAAGCACAGAGGAACATCTGGAGAAACTTCTGAAATGCCTGCTTCGCTACCGTTGCTACTGTGTGATCGAGAATCTCCGGAGGAGAAGGCCCCAAATCCTCGGCTTTGCCTATTGCCTGTTGCCGGGGCCGGGGTCGAAGCACTCGGCAGAGCTGGTGCTCGGTGCTCGGTGTTGGAGGGCTGGTCGGAGGCTCGAAGTTTTTGGACAGACTCAAGAGTCGGCTGTGGTCGGGTGCTTCCAGGATGCTGCATCGGCAAGTTTGCGGCACTGGAAGCTCATGGCAGGAAGAGTTTTTTTTCTCTTCCTTCTACCGTCTGCATGAGATGATGGGACTTTCGAGAGACTTTGAGACTTTTTTTTACCATGCCCATGGTCTGTTCTTCATCAAATTACGGTATTGCTTTGCACTGTTGTAACTATATGTTATAATTATGTGGTTTTTGTCAGTTTTTCAGTCGGTTTGTTTTGTGTTTCTGTGATATCATTCTGGAGAAACATTGTATCATTTCTTAATGCATGCATTACTAAATGACAATAAAAGAGGACTGTGTGTCCTCATAATCTAATCTATTTAAAAGAGGAATTTACTGGGTGGTGCTTTAGAAACCCAGTTCCATTGGGATCCTGGCTCCAGTCTAAATCTGGGGGCAATGTAACAATCTCTTTTCTTAAATACAGTGCATCTGTTTTGCTGTATTTCAATTGCCTGAACTTTAAACAGAAGACCGCAGTGAATATGGGGATTGCTCCTTTTACCAGGTGTGCTTTATTGACAAGTGAAACGGACATTGTCCAGGAACGTGGGAGGAATGATAAATGAGGAAATAAGTTTAATGCCTAATGAATTACAAACGTAGAAGTTACACAGCATGACAGCGTATTGGTTAGCACAAGGCTTTACAGTCCAGGCGACCCGGGTGCAATTCCTGCTACTGTCCGTAAAGAGTTTGTATGCTCTCCCCGCAACCATTTGGGTTTCTCCCAGATGCTCTGGTTTCCTCCTGCAGACCAGATACCTACCGGTTGGTGGTTAATTGGTCATTGTAAATTGTCCCTTGGTTAGGCAAGGAATAAATCGGAGGGTGTTGGGCACTGAGACTAGAGGGGTCTTTACTTCACAGAATGTTAGTAAAATGTAAACAACCTCCAACCATGCACACGCATGCACTTTCTTCACCATATAAGTATCCGGTGATAATTCCTGATAGCAGCAGATGAAACGTAGGTGTTTCTTTCCAAAATCATTATCTCCTTGCGTCATCCACCTGGTCTGAGTTCACAAGTGACACCCGATCTGAGGGAGATTGAATTCTGATCGTTGGCTTGGCTCGGTAACAGTTGTGGACTGTACCTCTTGCAGTCGGTGTCGTCAGGGATGTGAGGTCAGAGGATTTCCTCGGAAGTGTGCTTCGTACTCTTAGCACATTCACCACAGAGCTGAATGATTTTGCTTGCCTCCATGAAGAAAATCTTTCCATCCAAACTGGATTTCCTGCTTTCAGAACTGACACTGCTTTGTGTGTGTGTTGGTATACACTCAATGGCCACTTTATTAGGTACATCTCATTAATGTAAATATCTAATCTGATAATCATGTGGCAGCAACTCAATGCATAGAAGTATGCAGACGTGGTCACGAGGTTCAGTTGTTGTTCAGATCAAACATTAGAACAGGGAAGAAATGTGATCTAAGTGACTTTGACTGTGGATTGGTACCAGATGGGGTGGTTTCAGTTTCTCTGAAACTGCTAAACGCAAAATAATCTGCAGATGCTGGGGTCAAAACAACACTCACAACACGCTGGAGGAACTCAGCAGGTCGGGCAGCATCTGTGGAAACGTCGACCGATCTTTTCCATGGATGCTCTCAGAAATTGCTGATCTCCTGGGATTTTCTCACACAACAGTCTCTAGAGTTCACAAAGAATGGTGCGAAAAGCAAAAAAAAATCCAGTGAGTGGCAGTTCTGTGGGTGAAATCACCTTGTTTTTCTTGAGGTCTATTTGAGAGAGGTCAGAGGAGAATGGCCGGACTGGTTCAAGCTGACAGGAAGGTGACAGTAACTCAAATAACCACACGTTACAACAGTGGTGCGCAGAAGAGCATCTCTGAACACACAATACGTTGAACATTGAAGTGGATGGGCTATGGCAGCAGAAGACCACACCGGATTCCACTCCTGTACCTAATAAAATGGGCCACCGAGTGTGTAATCTAAATAAACATGTTGACCCGTCAGTTTCTAAAAGCCCCGAATGCTTGGATCTTTCTGGCTGTTCATCATTGTGTAAATTCACTGCCTTCAGTTCTCCCTTGACCCTGTTCCATGTCGATGGGAAATAATGCAGCCGGTGGGATCCCTGATGTCCCTGGTGACATCCTTCAGCGAGGGATTCAGTGTTAATGTGCAACTTTACTGGAACGTAATGTGTTTTGCCTATTTTTGTACCTGCTTCCCACCACCCCTCACTTTGGTGACATTCCTCAAAGCTGCCATACTGATGTTCTGAAGGCTGCGGTAACCAAATCTCATCCTAGCTTGTTCCATCACTGTGCACCTGGACTGAGAGCCTTAACTGAGTTGGCTTCCTGTCGGACTCCCACAAAAGCTCAGTGGCACTGATAAGGACACTACTTTTCTTGCTGTTTTTTAGCATTGGTTATGCAGCACAGACTCCCCTGCACTGTTTGGGAGTCACAGAGCACAGAAACAGATCTCTCTGTCCTCTCTCCCCCCACCACCTCCCCCCCCCTCTCTTCCCCCCCCCACCGAGTCCATACTGACAAGCCATTTTATTCTCACCGCATTCCCATCAATTCCTTCCTTGTTCCCTCACTCACCCAATTCACAATGACCCATTAGTCGTCAGCACACACACAGGCTAACGTCCACACTAACCTGTATACTAATCCTAGCTGCGAGCACTAGGAACTCAGCAGGCCAGGCATTAGGATCGTGCCTCTCTTTGCCCTGCCTGTTTGAGTGTCTGTTGAGCTTTCTCTGGTAAGTGCTGATTGTTAGCCTGACCAGTTCCGTGGGTGTAGAAGGAAAACGGGAGCAGCCGGAAGAAGCCCAAGGTTGGTCCCAGGAAGAACGTGCAAATTTCTCACAATCCTGAGAAATCTGGTTACTAGAGAATTAATGATTCATTGAGGTAGAACACGGAATAGGCCCTTTGAACCACACCGCACAGCAATTGCCGCCCCCACCCCCCTCAACAATTTAATCCTAGTCTAACCACGGGACAATTTACAATGACCAATTAACCAGTATGGCTTTAGACTGCGGGAGGACCCAGGGGAAACCCATGAGGTTACGGGGAGATCATACAAACTTCTCACAGGCAGTGGTGGGAATTGAACCCAGGTCGCCTGTACTGCAAAGTGTTATGCAAACCACCACACTACCGGATGTGAGGCGGTGTTGCCTGTTATTGTGCTAGCCTGAATCCAGTTGCTTTCTCACCTTCCAACAGAGATTTGATCGGAAGAAGTATCCTTGGCTGGTCTTTATAGAGAACCATGCTTTCCACTTAGTGAACTTCTTGAAATTTAAACAGTCAAAAACAGGAAAGAGATACTTCAACACACAGGATATAGCTGTCTTGGTAACTTGCAACCGATAGGAGGCCTGGGTTTGCAGCTGATGCTATCACTGTGGCTTGAAGATAAGTAAGGTCCCAAAGTCTCTATATCATAACACCAATTGGTGTTAAAACACCAGTAAGTGTAAAACTAATTCTATCACCTACCTACACATCAGGGGCTATTTGCAATAGCTAATTTCACTGCCAGCCTGTAAGTCTTTGGGGTGTGGAAGACCAGAGCACCTGGAGGAAGCCTGTGTTGTCATATGTAGAACATGCAAACTCCACATGGACAGCAATGGAGGTCAACATTGAATTGAAGTTGCTGGAACTGTGAGTCACCAGCTGTGCTGATGGAGGTGAGCTGACAAACAGTTGTTTCATTCTGTCTGAAGCTTGAATTCAACACTGATGGTCAAGGTTTAATGATATGTGAGGCACTGTTGCCTGTTACAACAGACCGTAGCAGGCCATTTGAGTTCTGCTCCCAAACATGTCTATTGACTGTTCTGAAGACAGCTGGGGGCTGATGGAATATTCTGAAACCATTTAGCATTGTATTAATATGTTCTCCCACATAACCTAGATCAGCACACAGCTGGTTAATAAGATTGCAAAATTAGGATTGCTGAATTTCATTAAAGTATAAGGAGACAGAGTCTGACGTGGTTTTATTTTGTAACACAGAGCTGTGTGGGAAGTGTTAGCTAACCACAAGGGTTTGAAACGATAGTACTTTCAATTTGACTAAACTAAATGGATGGGTTGGAGTCTACAGTGCTGAAGAAGTGAACTTTCCATCTGTATTAGTGGGAAGAGGTGGAAGGCCTGTTTTGACTCCTTTCTCTCAGCTCTGTGGGAGAGAGACAGGAGAAAGGACATCATAGTCCAGTTCGTCTGACCTTGGTGGTTGGGAGGATGTCAGTCGGTTGTTAAGGATGTGGTTTCGGGGTACTTGGAGGCACATGATAAAATGGACCATAGTCAACATGGTTTCCTCAAGGGAAAATCTTGCCTGAAAAGTCCGTTGAAATTCTTTGAAGAAATAACAAGTGATATAGACAAAGGAGAATCGACTGATGTTGTGTACTTGGATTTTCAGAAGGCCTTTGACAAGGTGCCGCCACACACGAGGCTGTTTAATAAGCTACGAGCCCATAGTATTACAGGATAATGCAGTGGCTGATTGGAAGGAGGCAAAGAGTGGGAATAAAGGGAGCCTTTTCTGGCTGGCTGTCGTTGGGTGACTAGTGCTGTTCCACAGATGCCTGTGTTGGGACTGATTCTTTTTGCATGATATGTAAATGATTTGGATGATGGAATTGATGGCTTTGTTACAAAGTTTGCAGACAATACAAAGAAAGGTGGAGGGGCAGATGTTTTTGAAAAAATAGGGAGGCCGCAGAAGGTTTTGGACAGATTAGGAGAATAGGCAAAGAAGTGGTAGGTGAAATATAGTGTCGAGAAGTGTACAGTCATGCACTTTGGTAGAAGAAATGAAAGGCTTGACTATTTTCTAACTGGAGAGAAAATACAAAAATCGGAGGTGCAAAGGGATTTGCAAGTTATTGTGCAGGATTCCCTAAAGGTTAATTTGCAGGTTGAGTCTGTGGTGAGGAAGGCAAATGAGATGTTAGCATTCGTTTCAAGAGGACTAGAATATAAAAGCAAGGATATAATGCTGAGACTTTATAAAGTGCTGGTGAGGTCTCACTTGGAGTATTGTGAGCAGTTTTGGGCCCCTGATTATTGAAAGGATGTGCTGAAACTGGAGAGGGTTCAAAGATTCATGAAAATGATTCCAGGATCAAACAGCTTGGCATATGAAGAGTGTTTAATGGCTCCTGGCCTATATGCACTGGAATTCAGAAGAATAAGAGGTGACCTAATTGAAACCTACTGAGTGGTGAAAGGGCTTGATGGAGTGAATGTGGAGAGTTTGTTTCCTATGGTGGGATTGTCTAAGACCAGAGGACAAGGCCTGAAAATAGAGGGGTGTCCTTTTAGATGGAGATGAGAAAGAATTTCTTTAGCCAGAGAGTGGTGAATCTGTGGAATTCTTGGCCACAGATTGGTGTGAAGGCTCCTTAAGTTTTTATGTATATTTAAGGCAGAGGTTGATAGATTCTTGATTGGTCAGAGCATGAAGGGATACAGGAGGAAGACAGGAGATGGAGGATGAGATGAAAAAATGGACCTGCCAGGACGAAAAGGCAGAGCATGCGCTGTGGGGCAAATGGCCTAATTCTGCTCCAATATCATGGTCTTATGAAAACGAGATCCTGCAAATCCAAAGTAACACATGCAAAATGCTGGAGGAACTCATTAGGATAGACAACGTCAATGGAAGGAGATAAACAACCAGCATTTCCGACCAAGACCCATCATCAGGACTGGGAAGGAGCCAGAACAGGAAGATGCGGGGAGGGAAAGAATACAATCTAGAAGACGATGGGTGAAGCCAGGTGGGTGGGGTGAGATGAAGTGAGAGGCTGGGAGGTGATGGGTAAAGTACTGAAGAAGGAGGAATATGGTAGGGGAGGAGAGTGAACCATGAGAGAATGGGGAGGAGGAGGGGCACCAGCGGGGACAGATTAGGCAGATGAGGAGAAGAAGTAAGAAGGGGGAGGAGTAAAATTAACAGAAGTTAGAAAAATTGATGTTCATGCCATCAGGTTGAAGGTTAGCCAGATGGCATACGAGGTGTTGCTCTTCCAACCTGAGAGTGGCTTATTGTGGGACTAGAGGAGGCTATGGGCAAACATGTCGGAATAGGAATGACGATCGCAATTAAAATGGTTGGCCACGGGGAAGACTTTCTGTTGTGCGTAGAGCAAAGGCGCTCGACAAAGTGGTCCCCCGATCTACGTCGGGTCTCACCAATGTAGAGGAAGCCGAGTCAGGAGCACGGAATGCAGTAGGCGACCCCAGCTGGTTCCCAGGTGTGTTGCCCGACCTGGAAGAACTGTCTGGGGCCCAGGATGGAGGTGAATGGGCAAGTGAAGCTCTTCCTGTGCTTGCAGGGATAACTACAAGGAGGGAGGGTAGTGGGGAGGAATGAATGGATGAGGGATCATGGAGAGTGCGATCCTGGTGGAAATTGGAGAGTAGGGGTGGGGAGGAGTAAAGATGTGTTTGATGGTAGGGTCACGTTGAAAATGGAAAAGCAAAGGAGAATGATGTGTTGGATGTGGAAGTCTCATGCGATGGTAGGATGGACAAGACGAACTCTCCTCTTCTATCAGATTCCTTCATCAACCTTTTCCTCCTATCAGTCCCGATGAAGGATCTTGGCTCAAAATGTCAACTTTTTTTCTCCTTTCCCTAAATGCTGCCTGACCTGCTGAGTTCCTGCAGCATTCTGAATGTGTTGCTTCTGAGGATTCACGCTTTAAGACTTAAAAAAATATATTTAAGAGAGTACTCTCTTTTTATAAACCAATGCTTTCTTCACAAGCTAATGTTAAGTGGCTGTAATCTTTCAGTATTGTCTTAATGGTTTGTTTTCACACGGCTTTCAATCCAAGTGTGCCCACAGCACCCCGTGGAAGCAATTTGAAGAAGAGACAGATATCTAAACCAGGGATTTCCATCCTTGTTTATGCCATGGATTAATACCGCTAAGCAAGGTGTCCGTGGACATCCGGTTGGGAAACCCTAATCTAAATAATTACCAGTTGTGAGCCACCTAGTCTCGGAGCAGGAGTTCCCAACCTGGGTCCATGGACCTGGGGTAATGTACCTAATAGAGTGGCTATTGAATGTATGTAGAAGGTGTGCTGCACTGCGGTGCCTCCCTTCTGCAAGATTTGGGAATTATCTGGAGACGGAGGAGTAAGTCGTTGATAAGTTAGTTGATTTTGTGATTTTAGCAGAGGTTGGAGTTCTCACCATTTCACTGGGTGTTGCTGTAATAGGCATGAGTCAGCCGTCTAGAAGATCATAATCAGTTTCTCAAGAGACGTGCAGTTGATTCAGATGCCTAAGTGAACTGGAAACTTTCCCCCTCCTAAGTTAATGTTTTGAGTTCAACCTACTTCATTTTTAGGAGCTTGGTCCTTGTAACTCCATTTTGATGGCTTATTTTCCTCATTTCCTGGCCTGCGTTTCCACCTCCATTAATACCAGCCTGAGCAGGACAGCCACTATTAACATTTTGAGCAAATTGACCTGCTCAGTTAAAAAGAACAGGAATGGGGCATAAGAATAGCGCAGCCATGTTCTTGCCAGGATTTAAAAGTGGTTGGGGGGGGGGGGGGTCCTTGGAAGATGCCTGAAGAGTTGTATGGATGAGGGAAGTTAAGATGATGGAAGGAAAAGGCCAGTGTATCATCAACATAGTGAAAGGTCTTCAGGGCCAGTCTGCACGCTATACTGGAACACACGGTCTGCAGTGTGGGTGAAGACTTAATAGGCTAATGCCCCAAAATAATAGATGGGACTTTAATACCTTTTCGGCCCAGCATCACTCATGTGGAAATTTAATGTGGGGCCAAATTACTGTCCTTTGGCTTCTCTTTTAAAGGAACACTTTTGCAGTGTACATGTATGCACTTGTGGTTAAAAAAAAAGGTGGAGGTAAGGTTTATGCTGTGACTTGGCACCGGTATTGTAGTTCTATGTAAATGTGCTCAGAGATTATTTTAACATTTCATCTATTACCAAGGTATTTCATTTGTTCTTGGGCTAGATTAAGTGGTAATGCATGCTTCAGAAGGAATTGGTTGCATGCGATTTTAACGATTGTTAGTCAGATTTTGACCTTGAGACACCAGTAAGGGCGTATTCTGTCCTGGGTTTTTTCAAACCAAGGTTCTTTCCTCCACTGACCTTGTACAGTTTTACCCTGTCATAGCCCGTATCTGGAGATCAGGCACTGGAGTTTGCACTGCTCTGTTACTCTGTGCTCCCTTCAGCTGTGCCCTTTTGCGTGTTTTACACTCAATTCCAAAATAAGAACGCAATTTGATTTCTAAAGTCTAGTTCCTTTTTAGAATGTAAAATTAGATGCCTGGGAAAGCTATCTAGTGGAACGCCTGACTGTCCTGAACTCAGAGGAAGAGAATATCATGGAGTGCATTCATGAAACCCCAGCAAAGTAATCCGTGAATATGGGGAACCATGACTCCTATCCACAGAGCAATGCACAAGGAAGATAGTCATGCAACTGGAGGAACTCAGCAGGCCAGGCAGCATCTATGGAAAAGAGTCCAATTGATATTTTGGGCCGAGATGCTGAAGAGTCTTTGCCAGAAACGTCAACTGTACTCCTTTTCATAAATGCTGCCTGGCCTGCTGAGTTCCTCCAGCATTTTGTGTGTGTTGCTCGGATTTCCAGCATCTGTAGATTTTCTCTTGTTAGTCATGCAACTGGATGATACCTTTCTCAAGCTCACATTGTCACAAAGCACTTTTGGTGTGGTTATCTGCTCTAATGATTAAAGTGAAGGATAACTATTGGGTCAGGAATTGCTCGACCAAAGAATGGTACCCAGAGGAGATAGTGCTCGCACCTGAGAAAACAAATGGGTCCCTGCTTTAATGTTGCTTCCCCGACACTGCAGCACTTAATTTATCATTTCACTGGAACGATGGGTAAAGTTTTGGAGAGGGCCTTAAATTCACAACCTTATGATTTATGGACAAGAACCCTACAAACCGAGCCCCAAAGGGCTCTGCTACAGCCCTGCTCATCTAATCATGGGAAGAATTGAATAGTTGCAAAGAAACCATAATTAAAAATAACAATCATTCAAAGGGTTTTAAGTTAAAAGAAAGAAGTTTATGGAAGTTAGGCTAGTCTTACCTACCTAAGGCCAACTACCCCAGCACCCTGCATAATCCAAGATAACATATTCAAGTTCTTTCTTTTCTTAACACCACCTCCCCTCCACCCAATGGAATGATTTAATACTCATTTGACTAGGCTGACGTCAATTTACACTTTTTTCCTGGACTTTATCTAACTCTCATAACCATGATGCCTTTTCAAGAAGAGTGAGAAGGTGAACAAGGGAGGGAGGAAGGAGAGGTCGAGTTTTCAGTCTTTGAGATTTTTTTTAAAAAAACTTCGATTTTGAATGCTGCCCTACCAACTTTCTGCATGTATTTGGGAGTTTATTCAGAGCAGCACATTCCTCCGATACATGATGCAATTAGCCTCCAATTATCTCTCCTGCATTATTTGCCCAGACACTTAAAATTGCTGGAGGTGTAACTATTTTCTCTCTCAAATCAAATTTTCTTATTCTTTATCCGTGGGAATTACATTTGTTTCCTTTTTCTGTTCCTCAGAGGGAAAAGGAAGGCAATCAATCCATAGTCTCCAAGGCTTTTTGAAGGAAACAAGCTTGTCAAGGCAATTAAAGATGCCATATTTTTAAACCGCTTTGTTTTTATTTCAGAAGTGAGTCAGAATAGGCCAAAAGGTCTGTTGTTTGTGTTTTTAAGAGCAGTTTGTTGTTTTTTCCCTCTCACTCTGCCTTATCCCGAGTAAGGGGAAGCATTGGAAGAAAGTAAGTTTGGATTGTGGTGATTGAGAAACTATCTGGACAATGAGAATGTATGACACTAGTCACTCGAGGTTTATTTCCAGATTGCAGGGCACTTGTCCTTTATGTGTACTTGGCTGGGTTGCTCAACAACAGCAGATGGAAGCACCTAATTTTTTTTAAGGAAACAGTCCCAACAAGTTGGCTCCTTTTTTTTAAAGAAACCTCACAAAAATGATTACAGCTTAATACCTTGTTCTTTCTGTCTTCCCTCCTTTCCTGATGCATTTCTGTGATGGTGCATGAAGCCAGTACAGTCAGCCACGCATTTTGGGAGAATGTGTTCACAGTAAATGGGACATATTACGCTTTTTCTCTAATGTGAAGCCTCATTATCCATGAGTCAAAAAAAAAACATAAGCTGAAATTTAAGAATGAGTTCAGTTACTTTTTCATGCAAATTCTGTGACTGGATTTTATTCCACATGACAACGTTAGAAGTTGAAGCAAGTTCAGAGTACCAAGTAAATTTATTATCAAAGTACATATGTGGCACCGTATACAACCCTGAGATTTGTTTTTGCGGGCATACTTAATAAATCCAATCATCATAATAGAAGCAATGAAAGACCGCACCAACCAGGGGTGCTAAAGACTACAAGTGATACAAATACAAAAAGAAAGAAATATCCAGAACTTGAGATGAAGGGTCCTTGAAAGTGAGTCCGTAGATTGTGGCAATGTTTCAGTGATGGGGCAAGTGAAATTAGCACTCTTGGTTCAAGAGCCCGATAGTTGAGGGCTAATAACAGTTCCTGACCTGGGTGTGTGAGTCCTGAGGCTTCCGTACCTTCTTCCAGATGGATCGGCAAGAAGAGAGCATCACCTGGGTACTGGGTGTCCCTGATGATGGATGCTGCTTTCCTGTGACAGTGGTCCATGGAGATGTGCTCAATGGTAGGGAGGACCGGGCCATATCCATTACTTTCTGTAGGGTTATCTGTTCAAGGACATCAATGTTTCTGTACTGGGCTGTGATACAGGCAGTCAATATACTCTCCAGTTTGTCAAAGTTTTAGATGTCACGTCGAATCTTCGCAAACTCCTCAGGAAGTAGAGGCACTGCCGTGCTTTCTTTGTAATTGCTGGGCCCAGGACAGTTCTCTGAAATTATAACACTGAGGAATTTAAAGTTGCTGACCCTCTCCATCGCTGATCCTCCAATGAGGATTGCCTCATAGACCTCTGGCTTCCTCTTCTTGAAGCAGTAGCTCCTTGGTCTTGCTGAGATTTCTGTGGCACTACTTAGCCAGATTCTCAATCTCCCTGAGCTACGGCTACCAAGCTACCCATCTCCTACGGCAGTGGTGTCAGCAAACTTGAATATGGCATTGTAGCTGCACTTAGCAGCATATTCATTAGTGTAGAGCAGGGGCTAAACACACAGTCTTGCGGTGCACTTGTGCTGATGGAGATTGCAGAGGAGATGTTGTTACCACTCTGAACTGACTGGTCTGCAAGTGAGGGAATCGAGGCTCCAAATGCACAAGGAGGTGTTGTAAGCTTATTGATTAGTTTTGAGAGGATGATGGTATTGAATGCCGAGCTGTAGTCAATAAAGAGCACCCTGATGCATGCATCTTTGCTGACCAGATTTTCCAGGGTTGAGTGAAGAGCCAATGAGATGGATCTGCTGAGGTCACCACGTTCTCCTTAGGCACCTGCTTCAAGCAGGGGAGTACCTCAGGCATCCAAAGTGAGAGATCTCAGTGAACACCCCAGCCAGTGGATCAGACTGAAGTCACAGGATAAGGGGCTGTGAGAGCTTGTGGTGAAGTATGTGTTCATTTAGTTGAGAGGACACATATGAACATCGTGGTAGATTCATAGCTTCCTGTTATTGCAAACAAAGCCCTGTACTAAAAATCTCTAACAGATCCCCAAGCCCAAGTTAAGAAAAATTGAAGAAGAAGTAAATTATTGTAACTATACTCAGTGTCCGCTTTATTAGGTACACTTGTACACTTCGCTAATGCAAATATCTAATCAGCCAATCAAGTGACAGCAAATCAATGAACCAAAGCATGCAGACATGGTCAACAGGTTCACTTTTGGTTCAGATCAAACATCAGAATCAGGAAGAAACGTGATCTAAGTGACCTTGACCATGGAATGATTGGTGCTGGACGGGATGGTTTGATTATCTCAGAAACTGCTGACCTCCTGGGATTTTCACGCATAACAATCCCTGGAGTTTACAATGAGTGGTGCAAAAACCAGAAGATTTCCAGTGAGCAGCAGTTCTGTGGGCGAAAACGCCTTGCTAATGAGAGAGGTCAGAGGGGAATGGCCAGACCGGTTCAAGCTGACAGGAAGGCAACGGTTACTCAAGTAACAACCAAGAGAAAATCTGCAGACGCTGGAAATCCAAGCAACGCACACAGAATGCTGGAGGAACTCTGCAGGCCAGGCAGCATCTGTGGAAAAGAGTACAGTCAACATTTCAGGCCAAGACCCTTCATGAGGATAAAGGGTTCTGGTGAGGGGTCTCAGCCTGAAACATCGACTGTACTCTTGTTTTTACTTCCCATAGATGCTGCCTGGCCTGCAGAGTTCCTCCAGCATTTTGTGTGTGCTGCTCAGTTACTTAAGTAACCACACATTGCAACAGCGGTGTACAGAAGAACGTCTCTGAAAGCACGTTACATTGAGCCTTGTAGTAGATAGGCTACAGCAGCAGAAGACCACAAGCAGACAGAAATGTAGTCAGTGGCCACTTTATTAGGTACCTCCTGTACCTAATACTTTGTACTTTGCACTCCTGGACCTTCTGAGATGCAGAACAAGAAAGAAATGGACAGATATGATGAAACGGGGCCATTAGGACAAATTCCAGGAGCGGCCATTTTAGAAATTATTTTTCATGTAGGTGTGCAGAACGGGAGCTTGTTCTGCTGCACATGGCAATGCCAGTCGTGGTAAGTTTAGCAGCTTGGGAAAATTGTAAATGTCCAAATCAAAGACCTACCTGTGGATGTCATACAATGCAAACCAAACCTCTCGACACTGCCGCATCAGCGAGTTTGGATCACATGCGTTACAGTGGATGTAAATCATATGGCTGAACCTTGTCACTGTAGAACATGGACCCAGAGTTCATGAGACTGTCAGTAATAATGTTCTGCTGTTTCATAGGCGCAGCAATAGAACACTAAGGTAGTAGTGAATTCTCTTGTGATTGAGCCTCACCATTAGATCCAGAATACATTTGATAAGGTTTAATTTCTTTGATCATAGGGCAAGGTGCAGAGAGACCTGCATTGCCTTGTTCCACAGGCACCAGTGAGCAGCACAGGGGTAATGATTGTATTATCCCTCAGCTATCAGTGGGGTAACTTCATTCAACTTCACTTGGCCCATGACTGAACTGTTCCCGCCACCTGCACACTCACTTTCAAGGACCCTTCATCTCATGTCCTATCTATCTGTTTCTATCTCTCCCTTGCTCCCCTTGATATTTGCATAGTTTGTTGTCGTTTGTTCATCCTGTTGGGTGCGGTCTTTTATCGATTGCATAGTGTTTCTTGGGCTTATTGAATATGTCCTCAAGAAAACGAACCTCAGTTGTATATGGTGACGTGTACGATAATAAATTTACATTTGAACTTTGTAACAGACTGCATGGGTGCAGTGTGACTGTGGACAGAAGATGGTGAGGAGTCAAACTGGTGAGAACTGTTCGCGTTCTGTATTAAAAGCCTGAATTGGGGTGATGACTGAGAACTCCCTCCACCCCCACCAACCCCATCAGAACCACATTACTCTCCCCCCTCGCCCCCGGACTTTGAATTTGAAATGATCTTTATTTGGAGCATATCACCACCTGTTGATGCACTACATCACTAACAGGAACAGTATAATCCTCAGTTTACTCGATGAAGGGTAGATGCAGGTTTGGCAGTCAGAAATACTCTATAAGAAGAACACTAATGTAAAGGTCAGTGGAAGCCTTTGCTGTTTGGTGGAAATAATGAAATGACCAGGAGCATGTGTGAAATGATGAAGAATATCAGCTTATCAAATCCACTGTCTCACAGAATTCAATTTTTCGCTCAACAGGATAACAAGGCAAGAATTAT
Organism: Mobula hypostoma; assembly: GCF_963921235.1. NCBI lineage: Eukaryota > Metazoa > Chordata > Chondrichthyes > Myliobatiformes > Myliobatidae > Mobula > Mobula hypostoma. The sequence goes on along the minus strand of NC_086121.1, from coordinate 26,356,529 downwards.
CCTGTTGTTCTGGGTGCCGTTGAATTTCTCAGATGGGCTGTAATGAATTTGCTTTCGTGAGCGAATGAACGACCTCTGAGTTAGGAAAAGTGATTACGCCGACTGTGAAGGAGATTAAGTTGGGTCAGCAGTCAGTACAACTGCTTGTCAGCGTTGACAACTGCACTTCCTTGGTGACGCACCTGCTCTGGTTTGTGCTGTAACTTGGTATTGGCGTCAAGGAATATGGGGATTTAGATTAGATTAGATTCAACTTTATTGTCATTCTGCTGAGTACAGATACAAAGCCAATGAAATGCATGTAGCATCTGACCAGAAATGCAAAGAATAGTGTTATTTACAAAATAACTGCTAGTAAAAAAAAAAGTGCTACAGCACACAAATATAAAAGTACTGAGACAGCACAATACGGATGCAATACTGCTTAGTGCTGTGATGAGAGGTTCAGCAGGGTCACAGCCTTGGGGAAGAAGCTCTTCCTGTGCCTGCTGGTGTGGAAGCAGAGGCTCCTGTAGCGCCTACCGGATGGGAGGAGAGTAAAAAGTCCATGGTTAGGGTGAGATGCATCCCTGATGATGCTTTTCGCCCTGCCCAGGCAGCGTTTATGGTAGATGTTCTCAATGGTGGGCAATTGGGTGCCAATAATTTGAGAGGGATGTTGGAATTGAAGATGTGTGGATGCATGTTATGGAGGGAGGGAAGATGGAAGGTTGTGTTCTGTGGCTTGAGGTTGGAAATGGGGAGGCATATGGTTTGAATTTACCTTTACCCATCCCACTGACGAGTTTTGCTGTTTAAGAATGTAAGGATAGTAAGAATGTTTGGTCTTTTCCACTGGAGAGTTATCTCAATTAGAGACAGTTCTGTAGCATTATAGTTCATCTGTTATTTTTAATTCTAACCTAGGCCAGACATAAAACTTAGCAGAATTAGGCCATTCAGCCCATTGAGTCTGTTCCCCCATTCCATCATGGCTGATTTATTATCCCTGTCATCCCCATTCTCCTGTCTTCTCTCTGTAACCTTGAATGACCTTACTAACCAAGAACTTATCAACCTCCACTTTAAATATAGCCAATGAGTTGAACTCCAGAGCAATCTGTGGCAGTGAATTCCACAGATTCACTACCACCTGGCTAAAGAAATTTCTCCTCATCCCTTTTTAAAGGGACATCCTTGTACGCTGAGGCTATGCACTCTGGTCCTAAGCTACCTCACTGTAGGAAACCTCTCCACGTCCACCCTGTCTAGGCCTTTCAGTATTTGATAGGTTTCAATCCGAACCCCCTCCCCATCCCAAACTCCACCTAGTACAAGCCCAGAGCCATCAAATGCTCCTTATACATTACTCTTTCATTCCCAGAATCAACCTCCTGAACCTCCTCTGGACCCTCCCCAATGCCAACACCTCCTTTCTTAGACAAGGGGCCCAAAACTGCTCACAGTACTCCAAGTGTGTTCTGACCAATGCTTTGGAGCAGACTCAAATGGCCCAATTCTGCTCCTGCATCTTTTGGTCTTACAAAGCATGAGCATCACACCCTGGCTTTTATATTCTACTCCTCTTGAGTTGCATTTGCCTTCCTTGCCATCAATTCAACCTACAAGTTAACCTTTAGGGAGTCCTGCACTCGGACTCCCGAGACCCTTTGTACCTCTGATTTCTGAATTTGCTCCCCATTTAGAAAACGGTTTACACTTTTATTCCTTCTACCAAAGTGCATGACCGGGCATTTGACTACACTGTACTCCAAGGGTTCACTGTTCTTCAGCTTGGGAGTGAATCTTCCATTGGTTTCAGTAATTGCATTGTAAATAAAAAGAATCACCAAGAGAAAAGTAGGAAGCAGAATCCCACTATGATTGGCATCATGTACCATTGATGGTGGAACCTCTTAATAAATAATTTAAAAGCCTGAAGATTCAAGAAAAACATTGGAGAGAGAAATGGATTAAAAAATGGCTAAGAGTGAAAAGCAAAGAACAAGGGGAAAAAAACGACTCGACCATAAATCAGGCTTGGGGGTGTGCTGTATCATTGTAGAATTGCGTTACATTTGGACACTTCAGCCTTCTCAGTGTGGATTGAAATGTCAGTTTTTCAAACGAATCTAAATAAATATTAGGTTGGAATGCCCAGTCAGGTCCCATTAGGTTGGAAATCTTAACAGCCAGTTTCCATAGACAAGTTGAATCCAAGCCCATTTTTGTTTGATTGTAGTTTTTAGTGCCTGTCTCCAAACAGTACTGAATTAAAATCAGTCTAACTTTATCAGTGCTATGTCACTGCAAAATTTCACATAGGGGGAAAAAAAATCCCTGGTTAAACACAGAACAGAGAAATTTACAGCACATTACAGGCCCTTCGGCCCAAACTGTTGTGCCGACCATGTAACCTACTCTCGAAACTGCCTAGAATTTCCCTACCGCATAGCTGTCTATTTTTCTAAGCTCCACGTACCTATCCTGAAATCTCTTAAAAGACCCTACCGTATCTGCTTCCACCACCACCGCCAGCACTGCTTTCCATCTACCCACCACTCTCTGTGTGGAAAAACCTGCCCCTGGCTTCCGCTCGGTTCCTATTTCCAAGCACCTTAAAACTATGCCCCCTCGTGTTAGCCATTTCAGCCCTGGGAAAAAGCCTCTGAGTGTGCACACGATCAATGCCCCTCATCATCTTATACACCTCTATAATTGTCAAGTTGGTTGAGTATTTGGAGGTGAAGGATGCTATACGATTGCAGCTTTATTTTCTAACATTTATCTTTCTTTTACAGGTTCCATTATGAGGTGTGCGACTGAAGTAAATCTGTGGACACAGTCGGCTTGCGGTGAAGTGCCGGTCTTTTCCCTTAGTTTGCTGTTGGAATGCACAGGTGTGGTCTAGGATAGACAGAGGTAATCAAGTACACGACTGCCCATGGCCTCTGAAAATTCTGGTGGTGTACAGTATGCGCTCACTGCCCTGGGGGTTGGAATGCTTGCACTTGGAATCCTGATGATGGTCTGGAGTATTGTGCCAGGGTTTGGTAAGGAACAAGAAGCTCAAGGTGGGAACAATAGCTCGTCAAATGCTGAACAGTCCAAGCACAAAGTGTCCCAGGTGTCCTACATATTGTGCGCTGGTGGGGTGTTCCTGCTCTTGGTCTCGATCTGTCTGAGTGTTCGGGAGAAGAAGAGGAGGAGATCACAGGAGGAAGTGACGAACGTGCAGTCGGAGTCGTCCATATTACCAGAACGGTCAGTGACATTCTGTTCTTCCACATAGTCACCAAAATCCTGCTCCCCATTTGCTCCTCAGACCTGAAGGTCCTGGTCTTTGCTGTAGTCATGTTATACGGACAACCCTGATGCTGTCAGCACACACAAAATGCTGGAGGTACTCTGCAGGCCAAGCAGCATCTGTGGAAAAGAGTAAACAGTCGATGTTTTGGGCTGAGACCCTTCATCAGGACTGTGTGTAAACAAAAGGAAAAAGGATGAGAAGTTCTTGAACCTGGTGGTTCAAGTCCTGAGGCACTTGTAACTTCTCCCTGATGGCAGCAGTGAGGAAAGGGCATGGCCTCGGTGGTGAGGATCTTTGATGATTCCCTTTGCACACTGGCGTATTTGCCATTGAGAAGCGCTGCAGGATTTACCTTAGTGATGGTTAGAACTTACACTTCAGATGTACCTAGAGCATAGTGATCTATATCTGTATTCCATCATTTATCTCGGCCAGGTTGTGCCTTGGAGGTGTACCCACACTTATTGATTCTGCCTCTTTCTGATCTGCTTTGTGTTGTTGTTGGGGCCCTTGGTTTCCAGTGGACCATAAACCATTGATGATCTCCCATCTCCATCGTCCTCTGAAGATGATGGTCTAGTCGGAGTTCATCAACACTTCGGTAATCCATTGCGTCCACTGTAGAGAGGTTTGGACTATACAGCTTCACCAGTGCCCTGTTAACCGTTTCCCCCTCTCACGTGGGGTTGGACTTTGAGAGGCTCTGATCTGGTTTAATCTTGTTTGATCCCCATGGAAGCTTGTCAGAGTCCCCAAACAACCAGTAAACCTTTGGGCTACTGTAGACTGTGGCTGAGATTGGACACTTATTGAAGAATAATAGGAGGAGAGATCAGGAAGCTGGATAGGGAGAAACTTTCTGGATCAGGGTATCCATGTGTGTAATACAATGTCAGTACAGCCACTTTCCACATTGCTTATCTGCCATTACCCCCTTTGATGGACTTAATAGGAAGAGATCCCGTGTCATTTTCTACTGCATGATCAGTAATTAGGGAAAGGGGTTACATGTGGTGGGGAAACCACAGCCCACGTTCTGCAGTTCCCTTGCTCAGTGTGAGCTGGAACCATCGGTAACTCTGCTGACCAGAGTAGCTCTGCCACGTTGTGGAACTCTTCACAGGTCACCCAGTGCTTACTTCTTCCTAAGCACAAAATAATCTGCAGATGCTGGGGGTCAAAGCAACACTCATAACACTCTGGAGGAACTCAGCAGGTCGGGTAGCATCCGTGGAAAAGATCAGTCGACGTTTCGGGCTGGAACCCTTCGTCAGGACTGTAGAGGGAAGGGGCAGAGGCCCTATAAAGAAGGTGGGGGGAGGGTGGGAAGGAGAAGGCTGGTAGGTGCCAGGTGAAAAACCAGTAAGGGGAAAGATAAAGGGGTGGGGGAGGGAATAGGCGGGAAAGGTGAAGAAGGAATAGGGGAAAACAATGGGTAGTAGGAGGTGGAACCAAGAGGGAGGTGGTAGGCAGCTGGGGGAGGGGGCAGAGTGACATAGGGATAGGGGAAGGGAGGGGGAGGGAATTACCGGAAGTTGGAGAATTCTATGTTCATACCAAGGGGCTGGAGACTACCTAGACGGTATATGAGGTGTTGCTCCTCCAACCTGAGTTTAGCCTCATCATGGCAGTAGAGGAGGCCATGTATGGACATATCTGAATGGGAGTGGGAAGCAGAGCTGAAGTGGGTGGCTACTGGGAGATCCTGTCAGTTTTGGCGGACGGAACGGAGGTGCTCGAGGAAGCGGTCCCCCAATCTGCGTCGGGTTTCACCAATGTAGAGGAGGCCGCACCGGATGCAATAGATGACCCCAACAGACTCACAAGTGAAGTGTTACCTCACCTGGAAGGACTGTTTGGGGCCCTGAATGGTGGCAAGAGAGAAGGTGTAGGGGCAGGTGTAGCACTTGCACTTACAAGGATAAGTGCAAGGAAGGAGGCTTACTTCTTCCTCATTTCCATTATCTCAAGTCAAAGCAACTTCATTATCAAAGTGCATATATGTCACTGCCTTAAGATTCATTTTCTTGCAGGCATTTATAGAAAGATAAAGAAACCATAGAATTTAGGGGAAACTATACACAAACACTGACAACCAATTGTCAAAAGAAAGCAAATTGGGCAAGTAATTTAAAAAGTAAACACATCGATAAATAATGAGGTATTGGATTGTAAAGTCCTTGAAAATGGGTTGTGGGTAATTACTGTGCAGTTGACCATGATTACTTTCCAGTAAGGGAGCACTGGATGAGGAACACAGATTCTCGATTCACTAGTCTTGATGCATGAAAGTGCTGTCATAGTTGGTTAGCCAGACTAGGGATGAAATCTGGAATTTACAGGTCTGTTCAAATCTTACCCATTGGAGTAATGTAATCGGCCACTAAGTCATTGGAAGTCTTCCTTGAATTTATTTCATCACATTTTGTACCTTTAACCGACCAACAATGGTTTCACTAAGCCTTAACTCAGCCAGACGGTCCAGAGCCAATATCTCTGGCTTCCATTCTGCACCTTTGTTACCAAACTTTCCATTGTTAGCTCCAACCTTGAGATTTTATTTACTTAAAAATTAAAGTAGTGCTGCTTTTCATACCCAATTCCCAGTGTCTGTATTATGTGTGATAATTATTACTGGAAGTTTTAAATTCATCTGATTAAATTACTTATTTCTTAAGAGTTATTGAGTGAAATACTAACAGCCTCTCTGTCTCTGACTGGCCTGCTAAGCATTTCTGACTTTTTTTTTGTCAGCATTGATTGTCAACAATCAATGTCAACATTTATTTTCACCTGCATTGACTGTTTGATTTGACCTGATCAGAATTGTGAGGTGCTGCCTACAGTGGTTTCACTGTTGCTGTCATTGTGCTGAATATAGCTGTTGGATGCTAGCTTTTGCCTCTGGGCTGATCTGCCGCCGCAGAGTGCTCTTAATCTGTAACGATGCTGCATCGCCACTTTGAAGATGTTAAAATGAGGTTGTCACAAGAAAGGCTGTAAAAGATCTCCGTAACATCATTCACAGAGCAGACAGCTGTCCTGGGATTCATTATTTCCTCATATAATTTTGTCCTATTGTTGTTTGTGGAATATTACTGTTCCTATACCCTACTATGAAACATTTTCACTCCCCCCAACACACTAAAGCTGTGAAACAAGGCCACTTGCCTGCCCTTAAATAAGCCCCAGTTGGTGTTTCTGTCTGATTCAGACTGGTGACATTTGCGTGACGGAGAACCAAACACTGGGAGTTAATTTGCTTAGAGCAAAATATGAAAACTGGTTAGGCTTCCTGTGCTCTTTTATATTAAAAGTCCTTTAAAGCCAAGTGAATCTTGGCCAGAAACCAGCCACAGTTGCCCTCTGCATACGTAGACTTTTGAAAGCATGACTTAAACTTGGCTCCCATTCTCTATCACTGATGATTTTATTGATGTGGACATCTGATGGGTTTTGGTGGTCCCACAGACATTGGCCAGCGATTCCTTGTGGTCTCGATTAGTACAAGCATCTATTGCTTCAGTAGGACCTTTAAAACTGCTCCACGCCACCTTCAGCAGAGAAGAGCATGATGTTGAAATGTGAGCTGTTGGTCTACTTTGGTGCAAGTTGTGTCCACTCCATTTGTATCCACGGAAGACAGTTGGAGAAAGAGTCGTTGAGTAGATGGATGGGTTCTGTACCATACTTAAATCCAAACAGTCAGTTTAATTTGTATATCTCATCTTGAGATCACATCCAGCAGCGTTTCACATGTATAAAGCAGAAAATAAGTTTGCATGTACAGTATGAAGCAGAATGTTAAGAAATGGGCCAAGTGTCCTAAGCCTGTAGCTTGGGTGATAAACTTGTATTTCTCTTTTAACAGAGCGGCAGATAACAACAACAGATTGGCTGTGCCCAGCTACGATGAGGTGATGCAAAGAGATGGCGTCCTCCCACCAGAAGTCCCTGAAGCCAACCTAGGAGAGCAGAATATGGTCTCGCTTCCTTCCTACGAGTCACTTGTTGAGGTTGGCCTGCCATCGTCTTCGAATCAGGACTCGAACCCGGAAGGCAGTGTGGAGCCATCAAGGGATGAGAGGTCCACATCTCACTTGGGGCACAGGTTCAGCTCAAAAAAGATCCGTCGGATCCTTTCAGACAAATCCCACCTCAAGAGGTTTAGACTCAACCTGAGCAATACGAACAATCCAACGGTTAACCTGGAGCCTCTGACCCCACCCCCACAGTACGAGGAAGGAATGGAGAAAAGTTTTGAGAGTGCAAAGCCATCTTGATCTGGCGCACAATGTTAAGCCTGTTGATGGAATAACTAAATATCACAACATCTCCTGAGAACCTGGTGGATCCTGTCTGTCTGCATGTTTTACAAATGTAATGCATGGGTGTCCTAGTTTGTAGATTCCTTGATGCTTACCGTCTCTCCAAGTTAATCTGCACATTTATTTTTTACATGTGATTTGTACATTCAGCTGAGAACTAAGTATCAAGAATTAATGAAAGAGCTGGATGACTTGGTCTACACCTTCATCCCTAGATTGCCATTCCTCTTCTCTGCTGTTTGCACCTTTATGACATCCTTTATATGGAAGCATGTTATTGACGGGTGATGCAGCAGAGATCTGCGTCCTGTCTAGTAGATGTTAGTTTGTCTCTAGTAGCAGATGTTGTCTTGTGGATTTGTTCCCAGTCCTTACAGTAAATTAGATTGCAACAATGGACCCTTGGCTGAGGTCATTGGAGCCTCCAGAAGATCAACTCTTGTGCAAAGGGTTTTGTTGGGGATAGGATTGATCTGTGGGCCACCCCAAACTCTCATTACTCTTCTTGCTGTTCATCTTTTAGAAGTTTGCCTCTTAATGTATCAATCTGAAATCCTGTGAGGAAGGGAACAACTATTTAAAGAAAAATCTAATCCTTTTGTGAATAGCTTCGTTTCTTTATATAATGAGTTTGGTTCGACATAGGTTGAAAAGATAATTTCTATATTAAATAAGTTTCAGAATAGAAGTAGAAGTCCTACAAATGATTAACAAAGTCCTAAACAATGCCAGCAATGATCTCTCCCCTAAGCCTCGATTTTAATGGAAAATTCCAGGCGTGGAATTTCATAAGGAACTTATTCCTCTTCTCGAGAAGCTTTGATGTGATGCTTTTGTGGTTTGGGCACCAAGAGAACACCAATTGGTCTTGCTTACCAATCAGTGCTTCAGGATTCTGACAGCCAAATACCAGAGAAGTGAGTGTTGTGATCCCATGGCCTGCTGGAATATTACACAACAGTATCACAGTTGTTAGGTGTTTTAAAAATATTGATCACTAATTCTGACTTAAAAACGCTGAGCTCTGTCATCTTCAGAGAAAACTGGACACAAATTCACATGGAACGAGACTAAAAAAAAAATGACTCCTTTTTTTGAGCGTTGTCTGCCCCAAGGGTTGGTGGGAGCATTGCTTTAGAAACAACACTTCACAAACAAAGCCCAAAGCATTGTCTGTAACCATGTTCACAATGCAACAAGCTGGTTACTAACATGTCGGGGGGTGGGGGGGAAATATGATTCCCTATGAGAGCATCAACACCTCTCTTGCACAAAGTCATGCTTTCAGTATTGTGTAATGAAAGCTCATTAAAATTGGCAAAGGGTCTATGGGATAATTAACATTCAGTATTGGTAGCCAATGACAAAAGCAGGTTGATCGTCTGTTGTGCACCTCTTCCTGTTTTCTCCAGTATTGCGGATAGAAAATAGCAATTGGTTGAATATTAAAATATGGCTATGATGCCTGATGGTTTCATGGAAATTAAAATCTTTTGATTATGTTCATTGTAAGTAGGAACAGTGTATCTTGTCTATGCTGCTTGTTCTCACAGGAATCCTAAGCTTCTTCAATATAACAACTGGGAAATAGTGCCCAACATTGAACATTGGGGGAGCTATAATAGGGATAGGAGTTGGCATTGTTGGACAACAGGTTTTAGCCTTCTCACAAGTTTGACATTGTGAATGGACCCTGACTTCTGATTTCTGATATCCTAAACTTGAAAGGAACACTTCTTCCTAGGAATATCAATGCTTGTCCCTGATGGGGAAAGGCAGCAGGGAATTTTTATTTCACTGTCCTTTATCTAATTCTCTTTCTACTCTCCCAGTCTGAAGGGGGATACGTATGATTGAAGTGACTACATTGCCATTTTAGAATGACCCATCTTCTCTTTGTATTCATTTCCAAAGCACCCAACCACAATCACCTCATTACAGAAAATAATCTCCCACCCACTAGCAGCTCAAATTACATATAATTGTTTAACTTGGAGCTTCCAACTAGTTTAGCATTAATATTGATGCACTTTAAGAAAAACTCACCTATAATATTTCACTGTTTGTCGTAGTTGCCCTCTCATGTTTCTTTGTTACGCTCCTGAAAGTAGTTCCCACCAAACAAGCTTGCAGGGCCAGAATTGTGAACTGTATGTTTTGTTTTAAATATTCATTCACAAAAGTTCCATGTACCACAAATGCATTTTACTCGTCTTCCCTGTGGCAATGACCTAGATTTCCTATTCACCATGTGCTAATTAAGGTTCACTGATCCAAGTTTCTGGTCCTTGATATTTGATATTCTTTGACTAGCAACTGCTGGTAATTTTCTATAATTGATACGTTTAATTCAATACTTAGTCCTGGTTACATCTATAGTTCTGTAAATAATACAAAGATTTCAAAGTTAGTTCGAGGTTTTTCTTGTTTTTAAATAGTCTAATGCCTTCTGGAAAATTGGGGTCTTATTTTGAGAGGAAGTTGAGTTCATGGAAGGGATTTGGGAGCACTGGGCAGCAAGCTTTGGCTGTTATTTGAACAGGAGATGGTGGCAGACAACGTTGACCACTTGGGTCCTGGGCTATATGCTCCAGAGGCAATCAGCTGGTGAGTATCACTAGTGCACCCTCTGGGGAAAACGGGATTATTGTCTTAGAAGGAAGATCTGCTGCAACTGGGAACAAGGGCGAGAGACAATGTTTTAGCTTAGGACGTAGAAGGAAAGTTATAAACTGAACAACTGACAAAGGTTTCCAGAAGTCATTCTTCTTGAAGTATTCTCCAAATATACAAACCATTCCCGTTTAAAGTTCACATACTATACAGCCGAGAAAAGTTTCATCATATTTACCTCGGTGGTTGCAGTATGTTTCCTATAGCCTGATGTTCCAAAGTAACAAGTTGTATGTGTATTCTACAAGCTAAATCTTCCTTAAATGTTTTCTGAAATAGCCTATCTTGTGCTGGTATGGCATTATTCTACTTAATTACAACTATTTTATTTCTTACTAATATTCCTGGTGAAGTGTCACATATGGTTAGTGTTCAATTCAATCCAATTGTTTGTCGGCAGTATCCATTGGACTGTAGAGTCAGCCTTGAAGGTTTATTGATGGTTTAATTTGGAGTGCTGTTTTGTGCAAAACTCTCAACTGAGCACTGGTGAATTGAATTATTGTTTTAAAATGATTGCAGATGGGAAAAGTCAGTTTTGTTTTAGTTTATTTATTCAGAAATAAAAAAAAATACTTTGAAAATACTGGCGTGTGTTAAAATTCTGAGATTCTGAACTTTGGTGTGAACTTGGTCAATGTTGGTGTCTCCCCCCCCCCCCCCACCCCCGGGGAATGACAGTTATTTGGAATGGGAGGGGGTATGATTTTTTGATTCTGACATGAACTTCCAGAACAGGCTGAAAACAGACTGCACAGCCAGGAGTGATTTCTGGATGAACTACAGTTCAGGTGACGTGGTTTTTCTAAGGTGTGATCAATTACACTGGACAACAAAGAGTTTACTTCCTGAATATTTTTGGGTGTATCTTGCGGATTTTGAGCTGGTGACCATGAAAATCGCCATGAAATTTCCCTATCACCTACCTTTTTTTTTAAAGTTGCCTATATTTTTTACTTCAACTTATATTTCAAATCAGAATAATTGATGCCAAGATTAAGGAAGACATTTTTGTTGGTCCACAAATCAAACAGGTCATCATTGACAGGAAATTCAAAAGAACCTCTAGTGGGATTGGAGAAAATCACATGGAAGGCATTCAAGGATGTTGTTGAAAATTTTCTTGGCAACTACAGAGCACCAAACTAGTATGTGCAGCTGGTTGAGACATGCTTCAAGCATACAAGACCATGAAGTGCAGCATGTCAATGAAGATTTATTTTCTGCATTCCCATTTAGACTTCTTCCCTGTAAATCTTGGAGCTGTCAGTGATGAGCATGGTGAAAGGTTTCATCAAGACGTAGCGATGATGGAAAAATGGTATCAGGGCAACTGGAATCCATCAATGCTGGCTGATTATTGTTGGACACTTAAGCAAGAAGCCTTAGACACTTAATACAAACAAAAGTCATCAACAAACCATTTTTTAGCTTTGTTGAACTACTGCGAAGCATCAGTGCCATTATGCAATTAAATGCATTATATTCAATAAATGTTAATTTCTTGTTTCTCCAAATTCCTATGTGCTATAAGTAGTCTGAAATTATATCTTTGTTCAGCTTCAAGCGGTCTATCGTAACCAAAACAATTACTGAGGGAAGCATTGGTTTCTTCTAAGAAAACTTTATTATATTGTTATCATTCCACACTACTAAAGTATATCACAGACTTATCATCTCCCCACTCCCCCCCCCCCCGGGATAATGACGCCTCTCCTGCAGTTTTCCAATCTCCTTTCTGGTTGCTGATCTACCAAGACCCCAACTCATCCGTGCCCTGGTGCTTTGGCTTCCTAAGACCATCAGTGCAGAGCCTAATCCCCACCTCACCCTGGCTCCGATCTCAAACACTTGTGCTCTCAAGAGTACCTTGATGTACTCTGTACCCAGGTAATGACATTATACCTCAAGTGACCATCTTCTCTATGTAAATAGGACATTACTGTCCTATTGAACACACCAACAGCTCTCAATGGCACAGCTTTGATGGTTTTGTTGCTGTGATATGTATATTGGTTGGGACACCAGGAACGTCATGCATTGCCAGGTATCATTAATGTCCAAGTGATTCACCACTTCAGGAGACCTTTTCAACACTTTTGAGCAAATTTGTTATCATCGTTACTGTTCAGTCATGTTGAAGTTATTTTATTGCAAATTGGGCAGTGGCCTGTAACCACACCAAACCTTCCACACAGTAGCAAATAAACGATGGCTTTTGCGTCATCCAATCATCCTGAAATTGAAGCCTAGTTCCAAAGGGAGAGCCATCCTCTAGAGGTCGCTGTTTCTTTATTTCATTACACCATGTAGTTTCTGAAAAGGAAACTAAAGTCCCTTCTTCATGCCTGTATACTGACGTCTGGTGGCAAAAGCTTACTCCAGCAAGGAATTTAACCTTTTAAATCCACTAACAGTGAAAACAGCAAATCAAAGTAGATTTATGATTAAAGAAAGACAAATGAGTACTTCGAGTCCAATATCCAGACTGTTAGGCATCTTGTTTAATGTTGAGTGGAATAGTTTTGACGTGTGATATTCCACTTCTTGCAGTTTCCCTGAAACCACGTGCCTAATCAATGCCATGTGATTTCCAGTCACAATTTCTGTGCAATACTCATTTCAGTCCTGGGAAGCTACAAACGCATACTGGGGGGTTGGGGTGGGTAGCAATGCAGGAGAAGTGAACGGTCATGAATTTTATTTAACTTCAGACTAAAGTCTGTACCACTTCCGTGCAGGATTTTTAAAGTAAATTTCTTGAACTTATGGGGCAAGTGGCTTCAGTCAAGACCTTGCCTAACTGATCTATGTTTTCATCTGGTGTGTTTTGTCTAATACAACATAGACAAAACTCATTTATTTTTATCCCACTGCACAGATATTGGTTGCGAGAGGACTGATTATTTTGTTTCTCTCTCCTCCCCTCACCCTGTCTTCCTCCTAGTCTCAGCAGTACTAAAGATGGTTAAAAATCAGTTAACTTGAGGTGAGGTAATGAGTGACTTAGTTTGAATTGTTTTTAACATTTGATTATTTGTGCTTAATAGTTGCCTAAAGGCTCCAGTTGCAATTAACTCTTAATTGGTGACCAGAACATGCACATTCCCTGAACATATAGGACAGTAATATCTGCTAGACTGACTTACAGAAGTGGGGTTCTTTGCTTCACGAACACAACGCTGGAGGAACTCAGCAGGCCAGGCAGCTTTTATGGAAAAGAGTAAACAGTTGATGTTTCATTAGGACTGGACAGAAAGAGGAGAGGTCAGAATTAGAAGTTGGGTGTGGGGGAAGAGGTACAAGGTGGTGGGTGAGGTAAGGAGCTGGGAAGTTGATTGCTGAAAGAATTAATGGGCTGGAGAAGGGGGGGGTCTGTTAGAAGAGGATAGAGGGCCATGGAAGAACGGGAGAGAGGAGGAGAGCCTGTGGAAGGTGATGGTCAGGTAAGGAGATCAGGGGAGAAGGGGATCTCTCATCTCCCCTTTTCACCATTCCCCATTCCTGTTTTCCTCTCTTTATCTCCTTACCTGACTATCACCTCCCTCTGGAGTTCCTCCTCCCCTTTCTTTCATGGTCCTATATCCTCTCCTATTAGATTTCCCCCTTTATCTCTTTTACCAATCAGCTTCCCAGCTCTTTACTTCCCTTCTCCCTCTCCAGGTTTCACGTATCACCTACCACCTTGTACTACTTCATCCCCTCCCCCCCCCCACCTTCTTACTGACTTCTCTTTCTTTCCAGTCCTGATGAAGGGTCTTGGCCTGAAATGTCAACTGTTTACTCTTTTCCACAGCTGCTGAGTTCCTTCAGCATTCTGTGTGTGTTGCTTTGGATTTCCAGCATCTCCAGATTCTCTGGTAGAACATAGAACAGTACAGCACAGTACAGGACCATCAGCCCACAATGTTGTGCCGACCCTCAAGCCCTGCCTCAAAAAATAACCCCCCCCACCTTAAATTCCTCCATATACCTGTCTAGTAGTCTCTTAAACTTCACAAGTGTATCTACCTTCACCACTGACTCAGGCAGTGCATTCCACGCACCAACCACTCTCTGAGTGAAAAACCTTCCTCTAATATCCCCCTTGAACTTCCCACCCCTTACCTTAAAGCCATGTCCTCTTGTATTGAGCAGTGGTGCCCTGGGGAAGAGGCGCTGGCTATCCACTCTATCTATTCCTCTTATTATCTTGTACACCTCTATCATGTCTCCTCTCATCCTCCTTCCCTTCAAAGAGTAAAGCCCTAGCTCCCTTAATCTCTGATCATAATGCATACTCCCTAAACCAAGCAGCATCCTGGTAAATCTCCTTTGTACCCTTTCCAATGCTTCCCCATCCTTCCTATAGTGAGGCAACCAGAACTGGACACAGTACTCCAAGTGTGGCCTAACCAGAGTTTTATAGAACTGCATCATTACATCATGACTCTTAAGCTCTATTCCTCGACTTATGAAAGCTAACACCCCATAAGCTTTCTTAACTACCCTATCTACTTGTCAGGCAACTTTCAAGGATCTGTGGACATGTACCCCCAGATCCCTCTGCTCCTCCACACTACCAAGTATCCTGCCATTTACTTGTACTCTGCCTTGGAGTTTGTCCTTCCAAAGTGTACCACCTCACACTTCTCCGGGTTGAACTCTATCTGCAACTTCTCAGCCCACTTCTGTATCCTATCAATGTCTCTCTGCAATCTTCGACAATCCTCTGCACTATCTACAACACCACCAACCCTTGTGTCGTCTGCAAACTTGCCAACCCACCCCTCTACACCCACATCCAGGTCGTTAATAAAAATCACGAAAAGTAGAGGTCCCAGAACAGATCCTTGTGGGACACGACTAGTCACAATCCTCCAATCTGAATGTACTCCATCCACCAAGACCCTCTGCATTCTGCAGGCAAGCCAATTCTGAATCCACCTGGCCAAACTTCCCTGGACCCCATGCATTCTGACTTTCTGAATAAGCCTACTATGTGGAACCTTGTCAAATGCCTTAATGAAATCTATATAGATCACATCCACTGCACTACCCTCATCTATATGCCTGGTCACCTCCTCAAAGAACTCTATCAGGCTTGTTAGACATGATATGCTCTTCACAAAGCCATGCTGACTGTCCCTGATCAGACCATGATTTTCTAAATGCCTATAGATCCTATCTCTAAGAATCTTTTCCAACAGCTTTCCCATCACAGACGTAAGGCTCACTGGTCTATAATTACCCGGACTATCCCTACTACCTTTTTTGAACAAGGGGACAACATTCACCTCCCTCCAATCCTCTGGTACCATTCCCGTGGACAACGAGGACATAAAGATCCTAGCCAGAGGCTCAACAATCTCTTCCCTTGCCTCGTGGAGCAGCCCGCGGAATATTCCGTCAGGCCCCGGGGATTTATCCATCCTAATGTATTTTAACAACTCCAACACCTCCTCTCCCTTAATATCAACATGCTCCAGAACATCAACCTCACTCATATTGTCCTCACCATCATCAAGTTCCCTCTCATTGGTGAATACCGAAGAGAAGTATTCATTGAGGACCTCGCTCACTTCCGCAGCCTCCATGCACATCTTCCCACTTTTATCTCTAATCGGTCCTACCTTCACTCCTGTCATCCTTTTTTTCTTCAGATAATTGAAGAATGCCTTGGGGTTTTCCTTTACCTTACTCGCCAAAGCCTTCTCATGCCCCCTTCTTGCTCTTCTCAGCCCCTTCTTAAGCTCCTTTCTTGCTTCCCTATATTCCTCAATAGACCCATCTGATCCTTGCTTCCTAAACCTCATGTATGCTGCCTTCTTCCACCTGATTAGATTTTCCACCTCACTTGTCACCCATGGTTCCTTCACCCTACCATTCTTTATCTTCCTCACCGGGACAAATTTATCCCTAACATCCTGCAAGAAATCTCTAAACATTGACCACATGTCCATAGCACATTTTCCTGCAAAAACATCATCCCAATTCACACCCGCAAGTTCTAGCCGTATAGCCTCATAATTTGCCCTTCCCCAATTAAAAATTTTCCTGTCCTCTCTGATTCTATCCTTTTCCATGATAATACTAAAGGCCAGGGAGCGGTGGTCACTGTCCCCCAGATGCTCACCCACCGAGAGATCTGTGACCTGACCCGGTTCATTACCTAGTACTAGATCTAGTATGGCATTCCCCCTAGTCGGCCTGTCCACATACCGACAGGAATCCGTCCTGGACACACTTAACAAACTCTGCCCCATCTAAACCCTTGGAACTAATCAGGTGCCAATCAATATTAGGGAAGTTAAAGTCACCCATAATACAACCCTGTTATTTTTGCACCTTTCCAAAATCTGCCTCCCAATCTGCTCCTCTGCTACCAGGGGGCCTATAGAATACCCCCAATAGAGTAACTGCTCCCTTCCTGTTCCTGACTTCCACCCATACTGACTCACAAGAGGATCCTGCTACATTACCCATCCTTTCTGTAGCTGTAATAGTATCCCTGACCAGTAATGCCACCCCTCCTCCCCATTCCCCCCCCCCATCCCTTTTAAAGCACTGAAATCCAGGGATATTGAGTATCAATTCCTGCCCTGGTGCCAGCCAAGTCTCTGTAATGGCCACTACATCATAATTCCATGTATGTATCCAAGCTCTCAATTCATCACCTTTGTTCCTGATGCTTCTTGCATTGAGGTACACACATTTCAGTCCTTCTGCCTTACTACCTTTACACCGTTTATTCTGCTTCTCTTTCCTCAAAGCCTCTCTAAGATCTGGCTTTACTCCATGAACTTCTTTCACTGCTCTATCGCTCCAGGTCCCATCCCCCTGGCAAATTAGTTTAAACCCTCCCGAACCATGCTAGCAAACCTACCTGCAAGGATATTGCTCCCCCTTGGGTTCAGGTGCAACCCATCCAATCCGTACGGGCCCCACCTTCCCCAGAAGAGATCCCAATGATCCAAAAATCTAAAACCCTGATCCCTGCACCAACTCCTCAGCCACGCATTCAACTGCCATCTCCTCCAATTCTTACCATCTCTGTCACGTAGCATTGGCGGCAATCCTGAGAACGCCACCCTTGAGGTCCTGTTCTTCGACCTGGTGTTTGGGTTTCTTTGCTTGTTCATTGGCTACCGCTGTCTTACACAAATACTCATTCTCTGAAGGTGAATCTCACTGTATCAGAGCTCACCCGTCTCTGCCCTCAGCTAAAGCCAATATCCAGCCGAGTTTGCAGCAAATAATTCTGCACCGCAGCTCGTGTCGGGATCAACATTCCCCCTGGAAAAAGCTGAGGCCAGGAAGTATTTGTACATTATATTGCCCATCACAAATCACACCAACAGCAGTGGACATTGAGGATGTTGGGGCGGAAATTTCTGAATGCTGATTGGTCAATCCCTTTGCGGGCTCATGACGGAAGAGACCGGTGTGAGTTCTGTTCACGTCACAGGACGGCTTCAAGTGGAGAAAGCCCTCCTCTCCAGTCAGCGCAGAACCAATGGAATAAGTCGTGGAATCAGCTGTTTCTTGAATTTCCCAGGACGCAGATCTAGCAGG
Organism: Mobula hypostoma; assembly: GCF_963921235.1. NCBI lineage: Eukaryota > Metazoa > Chordata > Chondrichthyes > Myliobatiformes > Myliobatidae > Mobula > Mobula hypostoma. Next base: position 26,338,685 of record NC_086121.1, on the reverse strand, counting down.
ATGTGTTCTGCCCAGACCGCGTAATCCAAGCATGGCACTGGACGGTACCTTGCTCTACGTACAAAAGTATATAGTGCAGGAGCAAGCCTTTTGGCTAATGGTGTGCGTTGACCATGATGCCAATCCAAATTAATCTCATCTGCCTTCTCTTGGTCCATTATCCTCCAGTCCCTCTCTGTTCAAGTGCCTCTGGAACGTTGCTGTTGTAGCTGCTTCCCTTGGCAATGTTGTTCAGCCATCTGAGTTACTTACACCCACCTTAAATACTCCTCACGAAACCAGACTCCACAAGTGTTTGGGAGAATTACTTGTCTATTTTCAAAAACATGTTTGGTGACAGATACTCATTGGATTTTCTCCTTTGGTGTTGTAGAGTCATACAACATGGAATTGGGCCCATATTTCGTGTGTGTGTGTAGTGTTCTTGTTTAAAAAAAACACTTGAATCATCTTTAAACTTTCCCACTCTCATCATAAAGCCATGGCCTCTAGTGTTTGACATTTCCACCCTGGTAAAAAGACTAATATAATTTTGTATACCACTCCAGCGAGAACAATCTCATTTTGTCCAGCCTCTCTTTATAACGAATGCTCTCTAATCCAGGCAATGCCCTGGTGAACGTTTTCCGCACCCTCTCCGAATCCTCCATCTCCTTCCTGTAATCCCACGGAAAGAACTGCACGCAAAACTCTAAATACTCCGCCATTCGTTTTGGGGCTGATTCCACACTTTTACCACCCCCCCCCCCACCATCTTCTCCGTGTAGTCCTTAAATTCTCCCTACCGATTACGAATCTAGCAACCTCTGCCTTCCATACACACAATCACTCGGACTCCTCAGCCCTCCGTGGCGGAGAACTCAGTTCCGAAGGGTCCGAGACCGTGCCCTGGGACCCCAGACTCTCCTCGTCCTCTCTATCCTCGCCTTTCAGCATCCATCCAGCCACCAAATTTAAGAGCTGGGAGGAACGTTGGTCAGTTCTTCCGTCGTGTCCTCTAGCTAAACACTGCAAATTATATATAAAAAAAATTGGTAAAACACGAAAAACTGAGAATTACTTTCAGGAAACATCCAGCAACACGGAATTTTTGTTTTCACTCTTTCAAAGAACCCATTCAAAATCCAGCTGGGAGAATACTGGGCAGAAATCTCTGTACTAAACGCAGAGATCCCTAAACCCATTTGGGACGTTGAAGAGCCGCTTTCTCATCTCTTCCCCTCTCGCCTAAATCCTCCCTTGATCTCCAACCCACCCGTCCCATTTCTCCGTCTCCTCGCACCACCTCTCCTGTCACTCCAGCCTGGAGGCGGAACCGGTGTTTCCATGGAGCCGGCTGTACACGGCCTCGACACACGGCACAACTGAGCGGCAGAGACGAGCCCCGGTCTGCGGGACGGCAGAGCGCTGGGTGAGTCCCGGCACGAAGCTCGGCCACTCTTCGAGAGCGTCAGGAATCGGCTCCGGGACGCTTTCATTCCTCTCGGTGAAAGTGTCCGCAGTTACCTGTAAAGTATGCTCAGCTGGGTTGGGGCCGTCACTGGGGAGATAGGAGCGGGGTTAGGTTAGGGGATGGCTGAGTTGTCGGTGGGCTTGGGGTCGTCAGAAGGGAACGGGATGTGGCATTTTTGGAGAACGATTATGTAGATAGAGGGTGAGTTTTGATCAGGTCGAGGGAGTGGCGTTGGCGTTGGGACAGTTTGAAGGTTTGGAAGTGCTGGTGGGGAAGGTAGTGCAGATGGATGGGGTGGTTGGGTTAAGATGCTCGTGAGTGACGGGGTGTGGGTGGGTTGGGAAGATGGTGGGGGGAATTGAGATGTGGTTGGGTATGGGCATCAGTTGAAAGGGAGGGGTGCAGTTGGGTTGGGGCAGTGGTATTGGGATGGTTGAGTTGGAGTGCTCAGGAAGGGGACGTGATTGAGTTGGGAAGATAGTGGGGGAGGGATGAATTGAGATGTGGCTGGGGAGGGGCATCAGTGGGAGACAGGTGAACCAGTGAGATGAGGAGCAATCTGCTCCCACCCTGCAATCCCACACAGCAGCAGTTTCCGAGGACATTGGGCTACCTGATCTTCACCAATGGAACAGCAGGGATCCCCTGCTTGGCCTTGGTTCCTCTGGGCTGACAAAGAGGGCTGAGAGCTGATGTACCATAACTCACCCAACTGTACCAGCCCAACCACCCATCCGATTCTCTTGTGACCACAGTGAGGACAAGTTTGGCCTCAACTGTGACACCTTCCATTGTTGGGCTTCCCACTCAGACTGGAATAAAGAATGAAATGCCAGTGAGTGACATTGCTTTGGGGAGGGAGAAATGTGCTTTGAAAATAAGTGTTGTTATTACTTTAATTGCTTTACAAAATCAGCTACTATAAACTGTGTGGACTATTTTATCTGCAGCCCTTTTGGTCTTCTGAGGGCACGTCTATTCCTTTATCTGAAGGTTCCAAGGGATCTCCTAATTAGCCCACAGTTCACTTGGAACCATCTAGGGGTACAAATGGACTGTGTCACTCCTGCATCTACCACAAAACCGTATCCAGCTGCCAGCTTTGCTCAAGCTAGTCTCACTATTGTCAGATTTTTATACGATTTGTTCACAGATGTCAGGAAACGACATGAAAAGTTTTCTAAAAGGGTCCAGTGGGATCCATCCACTGAAAGCTAAGACAACGTACATCGGTCGACTCGAGGATTCTGACGTGTGCTTGAAGGTGAGGGCTCTTTGACGTTAATAAGCTGTGCAGTTCAGTGGGCTGACCCACCAGGCTGAAGTGACCTTCAGTATTTGCCTCCACTTTCAAAGTCCAGACAATACAGAGCTTCCTTGATTAAACTGACCACATATGCTCATCTGGTACTCCAGTAGTGTGCCATTGTAGAACAAACACAAATTCATAATGGCATGTGAAAGAGATGAGACTTTTACAGAGTTGGTTGGAATTCCTTCCTCAACCTATATATTGAGTGCAGTTCTATTGCCCAGTATAGGAAGGATGAGGAGACTTTGGAAAAAGGACAGAGGAGGTTTACTGCCTGGATTAGAGGATATTAGATTAGATTATGAGGACATGCAGTCCTCTTTTATTGTCTTTTAATAATGCATGCATTAAGAAATGATACAATGTTTCTCCAGAATGATATCACAGAAACACATGACAACCTGACTGAAAAATTGACAAAAACCACATAATTATAACATATAGTTACAACAGTGCAAAGCAATACCATAATTTGATAGCGAACAGACCATGGGCATGGTAAAAAATCTCAAAGTCTCTTGAAAGTCCCATCATCTCACGCAGACGGTGAACCTCCAGTGCCGCAAACTTACCGATGCAGCATCCTGGAAGCATCTGACCACAGTCCGACTCCGAGTCCGTCCGAAAACTCCGAGCCTCCGACCAGCTCTCCGACACTGAGCACCGAGCACCATCTCTGCCGGGCGCTTTGACCCCGGCCCCGGCAGTAGGCAAAGCTGAGGATTTGGGGCCTTCCCCTCCGGAGATTCTCGATCCCACAGTAGCAGCAGCAGCGAGGCGGGCATTTCAGAAGTTTCTCCAGGTGTTCCTCCGTGCTTCTCACGGCTGTCTCCATCAAATCAGGATTGTGCACGGCCCCTAGTCACACATACGATATCATTCAGAACGGCAGTGCGCGCTGCGTCGCGTTTCCATCTTCTCCTCCCTCCTCAATGTATAAGCTAAAGGAGAAATTGGACAATCTTGGGTTGTCTTCTGTAGAGTGTCAGAGGCTGAGGGGAGACATGATAAAAGTTTATAAAATTAAGACAGGCATAGCTAGGGTAGACAACACACACAAAATGTTGGAGGAACTCAGAAAGCCAGGCAACATCTATAGAAATGAATATATAGTTAATGCTTCGGTCCGAGGCTCTTCTACAGGTCTTGGCCCGAAATGTCAACTGTTTACACTTTCTGTAAGTGCTGAGTTCCTCCACCATTTTGTGTGTGTTGCTTTGGATTTCTAGCATCTGCAGACCTTCTCATGTTTATGATAGGGTAGTCGGTCAGAATATTTTTTTTCCCCTGGGTACAAATGTCAAACACCAGAGGGTATCCAGTTAAAGTGAGAGGGGCAAGTCTTCTGCACAGAGTGGTATGTGGCTGGTGTGGGCTTCCAGGGGTAGTGGTGGAAGCAAATATGATTGTGGGACTTAAGCTTTTAGATAGACATACAAGAATGCAGGGAGTGACGGATATGGATCACTTGCAGGTAGGAGAGAATTAGTTTAATTTGGCATCATGTTCAGTACTGACATTGTGGGCTGAAGGGCCTTTTCTTGTGCTCTATGTCCTGCGTTCACCCCACCAAAAGCAAATTAACTGACCCTTTTCCTCGTTAGTTTTAATGGGTGTTGTTATATACAGAGTGAGTTCCTATTTTCCAAGAAAACATCATGTAGACAATAGCTTATCAGAAGTTAATTAGTACCATATACCAACAATGTTGTGCCTTCCTGTCTGCATGACTAAGCAGCGGTTAATTGCATGTGAACCATTTTTCAATATTTTGACAAGAGAGACACTATGCAAATGTTCTTAAATGTTACCACTAATTTTTTTTCCAGAACGGAGGAATCGAAGATCGCCACGCTCTGATTGAGCTAAGCGATACCGAGAACTGCTTTGTCCTTCAGGACCTGAACTCCGTAAATGGGACTTTTGTTAATGACTGTTGTATCCAGAATGCAGCGGTTCGGTTGGCACCAGGGGATGTGCTGCGCTTTGGGATTGGTGGGGACACTTACGAGATGGTGGTGGAGACTGTACCTTCGGTGAGTGAAATGCCCAGCGTGTGTCCGTGAAGTGGCAGCGTAAGCATTCTCTCGGTGAGAAGGGATAATGTAATTATCGCGAGGTAATGTTGCGGCTATATAGGACCCTGGTCAGACCCCACTTGGAGTACTGTGCTCAGTTCTGGTCACCTCACTACAGGAAGGATGTGGAAACCATAGAAAGGGTGCAGAGGAGATTTACAAGGATGTTGCCTGGCTTGGGGAGCATGCCTTATGAAAATAGGTTGAGTGAACTCGGCCTTTTCTCCTTGGAGCGACGGGGGATGAGAGGTGACCTGATAGAGGTGTATAAGATGATGAGAGGCATTGATCGTGTTGATAGTCAGAGGCTTTTTCCCAGGGCTGAAATGGCTAACGCAAGAGGGCACAGTTTTAAGGTGCTTGGAAGTAGGTACAGGGGAGATATTAGGAGTAAGTTTTTACGCAGAGAATGGTGAGTGCGCGGAATGGGCTGCTGGTGACGGTGGTAGAGGCAGATACAGTAGGGTCTTTTAAGAGATTCCTGGATAGGTACATGGAGCTTAGAAAAATAGAGGGCTATGGGTAACCCTAGGTAATTTCTAAGGTAAGGACATGTTCAGCACAGCTTTGTGGGCCGAACGGCCTGTATTGTACTGTAGGTTTTCTATGTTTCTATGTTTGTATGTAATGCCAGTCATGGCTCAGCAAACAGCATTTTCACCTCCTGGGCTGAAGGTTGAGAGTACAAACACTTCAGTAATCCTGCAAACAACAGGTCGGTCACCCTGACATGGGAAAGATGTTCTTAAACTAGAAACAGTACAGAAAAGATTTACAGGTTTTTGCCTGGATTTAGGGTCCTGAGTTATGAGGTGAGATTGCATAGACTAGAAATTTATTCTCTGGAATGTAGGAGATTGACGGGTGACTTCACAGAGTTATATAATATTACGAGAGTTATAGACAGAGGGAAAGTGCATAGTGATCTTCCCAGGAAGGAGGTACTAAAAACAAAATGGCAATTGGTTTAAAATTAGAGGTGGAGACTTAAAGGATATGAGGGGAAGCCTCTTTATACAAAGAGAATTTAGAATGAGCTGCCAGAAATAGTGGTTGAGGCAGGCAAACTGACAAGGTTTAAAAGCCCTCTGGATAAGTACATGGCTGGAAGAGGTCTCAGGGCTATGGACCAAATGCAGGCAAGATGGAACTTGCTTGCAGGACAACACTGTCAGTATTGTCCCAATTTCTTGATTCTGCAACACTAAAGGGGAAAATCCAGGGGTTAATGCGTAGCCTTTATCAAACTGTTTCTATTTTGAAAATGGATCAGTAATTCTCCCAGACAGTTGTGGAGTCTGGTTCATTAGGAGTTACTTAAGGTAGATGTAGATAATTCAGGGCTACAAGGAACTGGAAGAAAAGAGGAGCTGAGTCCTGGGACAGATTGTCCGTGACCATGTTGCATGGCAAGGTAGACTTTCAGGACCAGGTGGTCCACTCATGCTCCTTCCCTTTGACAGTCAGGTAAGAGACCATATGGTCATTGCTCCCACTGACCGGGGTGAGATAGACTTGTGGAATTGATCATTGAAGGCTGTCCATTCATGCAGCCAGTGGGCCTACGATGCGATAACAGATGAAGCTTCTTCTTTGGTCCAACTTAGCTTATCATGGAACCAGAAAGGTTACAGCCATGCAAACCACTGTGCCAATGGAGACTATTTATTCAATTAAATCTGATTACACTGTCCTGACACTCCCATTTGGAACGTAGAACTTTATAGCACAGGAACATAGGCCTTTCGGCCCACAATTTTGTGCCGAACCACCTAAAAAGTAAATTTTAAAAAACCCAAAAACTAATCCCTCCTACCTACTCAATGTCCATATCCCTCCATCTTCCTCATTTTCATGTGTCTATTTAAGTGGCTGTTAAAGACCTCTAATGTATTTGCCTCTACCACCACACCAGGCATTCCGGGCATCCATCACTCTCTGAGTAAAAAACTTACCCCTCACATCCCCTTTGAGCCTATCCCCTCTCGCCTTCAATGCATGCCCTCTGGTGTTAGACATTTCTACCCTGGGAAGAAAGGTGCTCCTTGTCTATCTCTGCCTCTCATAATCTTATAAACCTCTGTCTGATCTCCGCCTGAGCCTCTGCGGCTCCAGGGAAAACAGTCTAAGTTTGTCCAGCCTCTCTCTCATGATAGCACCTGCATTCTAAACCGGGCAGCATCCTGGTGAACCTCTCCTGCACCCTCTCCAAAGCCTCAACATCCTTCCTAGAGTGGGGCGACCAGAATTGTATGCAATTCTCCAGATGTGGCCTTGCCAGAGTTCTATAAAGTTGCAACATAACCTCTTGCCTTTGAATTCATTGCCTTGACTTATACAAGCAAGCATTCCATAGCCTTCTTAACCACCCTATTGACCTGTGTCTGACCACTTTCAAGGAGCTATGAACTTGGATCCCAAGATCTCTCTGCTTGGCAACATTGTTAAGGATCTTGCCCTGAATAGTCTCCTTGCATTTATCCTACCAAGGTGCAATACCTCACATTTATCTGGGTTGAACTCCATCTGCCATTTTTCTGCCCATATCTGCTCCGCTTGACTCTACCTTCCTTTTATTTGCTGCTGAGTTTAGGCCTCTGACACCAACACTTACTGCACTGAAAAAGACTGGCCTTATCTAAAGCTGCTCCTTTCTATCCCCCTCCCTCACCCTCTCTCCCCCCTCTCTCCCCCTCTCTTCCCCCCTTCCCCCCTTCATCCCCCCTCTTCCCCCCTCTTCCCACCTCTCTCTCCCCTCTCTCTCCCCCCTCTCCCCTCCCCCTCTCCCCTCTTCCCTCTTCCCCCCTCTCTTCCCCCTCTCCTCCCCTCTCTCTCTCCCCCTCTCTTCCCCCCTCTCCTCCCCTCTCTCTCTCCCCCTCTCTCCCCCTCTCTCCCCCTCTCTCCCCCTCTCTCTTCCTCTCTCCCCACCTCTCTCCCACTCCCCCTCTCTCCCTCTCCCTCCCAACCTTCAGTAGGGCTCTGACACCGTCACTTACTGCCCCTGATCCTTTTCTTTCTGTAGAAGAATAACTTTTGTTTCAGACTACTCCATCCTCTGCACAAAGCAATTCCTTCCAATCTTTGTCCTCCCTCTCTTAGTTACGATATTAATTGCCCCTTATCCTCATCCATAGCCAGAGAAAAGTCTTTCTTTATTCATATTCTCTTATCTATTAGCAATTATACAAAAGATTACTTACATCGTCTGTCAGTCACCATTATGCAGAGATAGTCCCAGTATATCGTTTCTCTTCTTAACTGTGATTTCCTGTCCCTATCTTTGTGCTGTAACTGTGGCCAAAGTGTACAGCATTATTATTGCTTTTCCCTGATACTCAATGAGCCAAATTGACAATTTCAAAATTCCATTGGCTTTTTAAACAACCTGATCCTGCCTTTTCAGGGACTTATGATTGAACCTGAAAGTCTTTGTTCCCCCTATTCTTCAATAATCCTGTAACATCTTCTCTGAGACTCCCGAAATTTAGTCAGCTCCTGTACAAGGGTCAGAGAACCATGATTACCTTCTGCCCTGCCTTCGGTATATCACTATGTTTTGTGTAATAGTGTAATAACACATTGCAGGCAGGGCAGAAGATAATGGCTTAATTTGTTCTCCAGCTATGTCCCAACAAGGGCACCGTTATCAGAATCGAGTTTACTACCGCTGACGTATGTTGTGAAATTTGTTTTCTGGCTGTGACGTGGAGGCAGATTTGAAGGTCCACTGAGTGAAACAGAAGAAGCAGATTGCGAATGGGCACATTAACTATTTATTTTGTAAGTGAACAGTGAAACACTAAACCGGGCCTCTAGCTGAAGAAGTGCTCATCTAAACTCCACAAAACTATAATACTGAACATTCAGTCACCCTTTAATTTATTAAATCTCCCCAAGTTATAAAACTGAAGGACTATGCATGCTGCAGTCGAGTACTAGGTAAGCAAACGTAGGGGTGGTTGTCAATATGCTCTTCCCCAGTGATCCTTCAGTGTTGGTCGCAACTTCAGCCTGAAACAGACCCTGGAGGCAGTGGAAAGAGACCAAATCTCTCCTGCACCCCCAAGGCGCCCCTGGAAGCGTTGCCGTGGCGTGCAAGACAACCAATGGGAGGAGCTGCATCCTTTGAACAGGCCAATCAATGACCGACACGGCGAAAGCGGCTTTCAACCGGCTACTAAGCCAACCGCCCACGTGACAGTGGCCCAGTACAGTGCAAGACATACAAAATTACCTCACGTTACAATAAGAAATAAAAATTACCATCTTACATCCTACTCTTTTGCTTTCAGTGCTCAGTATTTGAAAATATTGTGAATTACTGTTTGATGTTGCTTGGATGTGTTGAGGCAAGGCAGGAAAACAAACTGATAAAGGTGCCGGTGTTCCATGTTGATCTGACCAAATGTTTACAATTCCAGTCGTTTTGCTTCCATTTCTCCCCTCAGGTGCTGTGTCCGCCTGTGAGTCAACGTTCAGCATGGCCTGGTCACCTCCAGCTCATCGAGGATGCCAGGTCTTACTCTACCCCTGCTGCCACTTCCCAGCTCCCAACGCTCTCCACCCTGAGTTCCGCAAGTGCCCCTGGTGGGTTGGTCCAAGGAGGGAGTTCAGCTGTTCCCCGCCCGCCCCTGAGAAAGTGGGCGGCGAGTGCGGGCACCAGGCGGGTGGCTACCACCTACTGCACTGACAGCAGCGGCAACCCCCCTGCCGTCACGCGAGGTACTGCTAATGGAAAACGGACGTGCGGGCTCGTGCAATCACATCGTGTCGACAGCCCTCAGCTCGGGGCTCGGTGCTGGTCGCACTTTTCAAACGAGCTAGGTCATGGGCTACAACTAGTCCCGAGGGCTCGGGGGAGAGCAGGTGTTACACTTGCCGCAGGGTGAGCCTTGCAGGGACAGAGTTTGGCCGTGGTAACACCTCATCTCTGGTCTGTTCCAGAAATATTACTGTAATCGCTCAAATTATCGAAAAGGGCTGTCAAGCTTCTGTTGAGATGAGGATTGTGCAAATGGTCCATCTGCTCACATAATCAGCACAAACTGAGCATTCATGGGATGATACCAAAAATTGTCCAGATTTGCAAACTTTTTTTCAAGCAGTTATAAGGGGGTTTTCATGATTTAGGCCATTTCTCCATGAGGTGGATTCTACAGGATCTCTTCCTCAGTTTGTAGTGGAAGTGCTTTCAGCTGACAGGGACATCAGCTGTGGTTCCAGTCAAGATGGTGCCGAGTTCTGATGTCCACCAAAGACAATTGCACAGACAGCTCTTTTTTTAGGTTTATAGTTATGGTTTTTGGAGGCAGCACGGGGGGAGGGTGCGGGTTAGGGGACAGGTATGGGTTTAGGGACAGAGATGAGAGGAGATAGAGGTAAAGGGCAGTAAATGAAGGGCTAGGTGCACCACACATCTCTCTCTGAATACTTCAATGTTCATGTGATAAATAAATGTTTGTCTCCGTCAGCTAATTGCGAGCAGAAATAAAACAGATGTAAAAATAGCCCCGTAGTTGAGCAGGAGGGGCTCTGTCCACAAAAACACAGTCCTCTGTCCTTCAAGCAGCCACTGTACCCCACCACAGTTGGTTCGGTCACCCACTCACTTCACATTTGTGGATTCTCTCTGTGGCGGAACAACGGTTGGATTTGTCTTTACTGTAACGCTGTGCTTCGTTAAAAGAAATAGGCAGAACAACTTAAGAGGATTCATAAAAATCATTTAAAAAGTATTATTAATTGTAAATACAGTGCCTATAAAAAGTATTCCCCCCCCCCCTCCCGGGAGCTTTCATGTTTTATTGTTTTACAACATTGAATCACAATAGATTTAGTTTGGCTTTTTTTTGACACTGATCAACAGAAAAGGACCTTTTCATGTCAAAGTGAAAACAGATCTCTACAAAGTGATCGAAATTAATTACAAATATAAAACACAAAATAATTGACTGCGTTTAGTATTTTCACCTCCCCCCTTTAATTTGACACACAAAATCATCACTGGTGCTGCCAATTGGTTTTGGAAGTCACATAATTGGTTAAATTGAGATCTGTTTTTGGAGACCTGTGTGCAGCCAAGGTGCTTCAGTTAATTGTAGTAAAAATACACCTGTATCTAGAAGGTTCAACTGCTAGTGAGTTAGTATCCCGGCAAAAACGACACCATGAAGACAAAAGAACACTCCAAGCAGCTCCGCGAAAAGGTTATTAAAAAGCACCATTTGGGAGATGGATACAAGAAAATTTCCAAGTCACTGAGTATCCCTTGGAATACAGTTAAGTCAATCATCAAGAAATGTAAAGAATATGGCACAACTGTAAATCTGCCTAGAGCAGGCCGCCCTCAAATCTGAGTGACTGTGCAAGAAGGGGACTAGTGAGGGAGGCCGCCAAGAGACTTACGACAACTCTGGAGGAGCTACAAGCTTCAGTGACTGACATGGGAGAGACAGTGCATACAACAACTGTTCCCCGGGTGCTTCACCAGTCACAGTTTTATGGGAGAGTGGCAAAGAGAGAGCCATTGTTGAAAAAAAAACTCAAATGAAATCTTGACTAGAGTTTGCCAGAAGAGTCCAGATCTCAATCCAGTTGAGAATTTGTGGCTAGACTTAAGGGCTGGTCACTCATGATCCCCATGCAAACTGATAGAGCTTGAGCAGTTTTGAAAAGAAGAATGGGGAAAAATTGCAGTGTCCCGATGAGGAAAGCTGATAGCGACGTAACCACACAGACTCAAGGTTGTAATTGCTGCCAAAGGTGCATCTACTAAATACTGACTTGAAGGGGCGAATAATTATGCAAACAATTATTTTGTGTTTTATATTTGTAATTAATTGAGATCACTTTGTGGAGATCAGTTTTCACTTTGTTCATTTTCTGTTTATCGGTGTCAAAAAAGCCAAATTAAATCCACTGTGATTCAATGTTATACAGCAATAAAACATGAAGACTTCCAAGGGGGGTGAGTTAAATACTTTTTATAGGCACTGTATATAAGAATTTTTCAGCTTATCTCTCAGATTTATTGATATTAGATCAAAAATGGGCTGCAGGGCCTGTTTCTATGCTGTACTTTTCTTTGACTCAATAACTACACAACCATGGTGATTGTTGTTCAGTATTACCCAAGACTTCACATATATTTAGGTACAACACTATGAACATAGTCACAGCATTTCGTATAGTAGCATTTCCCTATTTATCTACAAGCTTTAATGAAGTGAATGAAAGCGTCTTCACTAATATTGATTGAGGGAGGAGCAGTTTAAGATGGACCCCATTCTTTAGGACTCAGAAGCTCAGGGCTGTAATGTGACATCCCATCCTCTGAGTGGCAGCATTGAGCATTCCCTTAGGGTTGTACCAGTGTGGTTATAGGTTGTATGTGATGGACTGAGGGCTTGAATCATTGAATCACAGATATATGATAACTGTATTGCATTGTCCTCATTGAATGGAATTGTTCATGTCTCTTTCTCTCTACCTTTCTTGAACACTGTCAGTTATACTCTGCTGCACCTGGACCCCTCCCTCCTCTCCTTCCTCTCCTTCTACAATTGATGCCCATTTGTCAAGCACTTTGCTCCTCCGATTGAAAGCTTTTCCCTTCCAACTGGCAACTTTCATAAATCTTTTCCAAACCTTCCGATGTGACCCGGAGCTCAGTCTTTGCTGCAGTCTTTCCATTCTCCCTTTTCTCAAGCTCAGCACCGTGCCTGTCCTTTTCTGACGTCCCATGAGGTGTTGTGGAAGTTATTTGTGCAAGTCTTGTAAATGGTGTTGACAATGATGCTTTCGCCCCCTTTCTTCCAGGGGCCTGGACTAACACTCCAGGTCGGTCTGTGGAGAACAGGCCTCCTATCTCTACCTTTCAGAGCCTGGAACTTCTCCTACACGAGAAGGTGAGATTTGTCTACCTTTCCTATAGGATTAACTCTGCGCCTCCTCCCAAGATGTAGCCTGATCTGCTGAGTACTACCAGCACTTTTGATGTCAGGCACAGGACAAATCGAGGCAGCAGGGTCCAGGCCTCAGAGTGTATTGAAGTGACTGAACCCGAAGTCTGGATGATGATTTAGTTGGCAGGCCAGATTGAAAAGGTCAGGGTGTTAGGGCCTGAGTCGAGGGATGGGCCGGTTCAGCTCTCTACTCTGTGACGTATACTCAGCTCGTTGCTGAACTATGGGTCTCAGATTCCCTTCAGTTCAGAAGCTATTTGCTTGTGGTTATTGTTTGCATGGTTAGTTTGTTTTACCCTTCTTTCTGCAAATTGTGTGCTTGACGGTTTTTTTTATGGCTTCTTTCGGGTTTCTTTGTTTCGGGGCTGCCTATTCAGAGACGAATCTCAAGGTTATTTCATGTGTACATACTTTGACGGTAAATGTACTTTAAACTTTGAACTTTTATTTTAGGTTACAAATTAGAACATAACCGGGAACTTCAGCCAACCATGTCTGTGCCAACCACAAATCCAATCAAATCTAATACTATGTACCTGCACGTAATTCACCCTTTAATTTGACCTGACAAAATCCAATATATTGAAGCAACACACATCAAAGTTGCCGGTGAACGCAGCAGGCCAGGCAGCATCTCTAGGAAGAGGTACAGTCGACGTTTCGGGCCGAGACCCTTCGTCAGGACTAACTGAAGGAAGAGCTAGTAAGAGATTTGAAAGTGGGAGGGGGAGGGGGAGATCTGAAATGATAGGAGAAGACAGGATGGGGAGGGATGGAGCCAAGAGCTGGACAGGTGATTGGCAAAAGGGATATGAGAGGATCATGGGACAGGAGGCCCAGGGAGAAGGAAAGGGGGGAGGGGGGGAAACCCAGACGATGGGCAAGGAGTATAGTCAGAGGGACAGGGGGAGAAAAAGGAGACAGAGAGAAAGAATGTGTGTATATAAATAAATAACGGATGGGGTATGAGGGGGAGGTGGGGCCTTAGTGGAAGTTTGAGAAGTCAATGTTCATGCCATCAGGTTGGAGGCTACCCAGACGGAATATAAGGTGTTGTTCCTCCAACCTGAGTGTGGCTTCATCTTTACAGTAGAGGAGGCCATAGATAGACATATCAGAATGGGAATGGGACGTGGAATTAAAATGTGTGGCTACTGGGAGATCCTGCTTTCTCTGGCGGACAGAAACGCCCGAAACGTCGACTGTACCTCTTCCTAGAGATGCTGCCTGGCCTGCTGCATTCACCAGCAACTTTGATGTGTGTTGCTTGAATTTCCAGCATCTGCAGATTTCCTCGTGTTTGCGTCCAATATATTGGTAATTTTTTTCTTATGCATATCACGCAGGAGCAACAAATCCTGGGAATGCAAGTTGAGATCAGCCGGCTGGCTGTTTTTGAAAGCAAGTCCAAGCACAAGGATGGCATCATTGTCACGTTACGTGATGAGGTTGCTGCCTTGAGGCACCAATTGACGGAAGCAAATAATGATGAGTCAGAGATCACACAGCATATAGTCACACTAGGCTGTGAGATTAAAGCCAAGAAGGAGGAGATTGAGATGCTGAAAAATCAGGTATGTCGTTTATGTTGTAAAACTGATTGTGAATTTATGAGATTTGAGTTTGTTGCAATCCCGTCAAATTTGTGTTTTGATGATTCTGGGCAGCAGGGGGCAGTGTTACCCAAAGTCTTGCCTTGATACTGTATTCAATTCTCCGAACTGCGGATTTTGGATGCACCAATATGCCGGTGTTTTTCCTTATAATTTTATTGATTGAGATAAAGTGGAATAGGCCATTCTGGCCCTTTGAGCTCTGCCACCCAGCTATCCCCTGATTTAATCCTAGCCTAATCACAGGGCAATTTACAATGACCAATTAACCTACCACTGGTACGCCTTTGTACTGTGGGAGGAAACCGGAGCACCTGGAGGAAACCCATGCGGTCACGAGGAGAACGTACAAACTCCTTACAGGCAGCAGTGGGAATTTAATGATCAGAATAAGCATATAGAAAAGATTTAGAGCAGGTCACAAAATTAAATCCTCATTTTTCATTTGTAGAATCTCCTTGTATTTTGTTACATTATCTTCATTGGCAGATAGTATGTTAATAATTCACATTTGCAGCCTCCTGAATGGAGTTAGAGAATTGTATATTCATTCTTACTTTCCCTCTCCCCTCCCCCTTACCCCACCCCATTCCCCTTACCCCTCTCCTCACCCCCACCCCCTCGCCATCACCCCTCCCCCTCCCCTCCGCCTCTCCCTCTCCCTCCGCCTCTCCCTCTCCCTCACACATGGATACACGCACAAACTGAAAATGGAACACTTGGGTGTCTGAAGTGAACACTGGATGAACAGCTATCCTGACTGGATTTATCGGTCTCTGGTCTATTTATTATGAAGTTACTTTCATGAGCTGATATCCATCCTGAGCCCAGTAATCACATCTGCTACTTCCTCGGCTGTGCGGATGTCTGTGTGCTGATTCCAAACTGCGTAGCGTGAAGGTGTGTGTTGAACTTGGAAGACAGATGGTGACCATCCCTCTTTGTCACTCTTGTTAAAGATTACCAAGCTTCAGAAGGGCTCCAGTGAGATAATGCGGCATTCTCTGACGGAAAGGGACCTGGAGATTGCTAAGCTCAAGAAGGAAGCCGAACAGCTAAAGAAAGACAACAACATTATCACAGGTAGGAGAGCACGTTGTCCACCTGTAGGTAAATGCATCACCCAGATACAAGCGGGAAAAATACTGGCGACACCAGAGATTTTGCAGATGCTGGAAATACATAGCAACACACACAAAATGGTGGAGGAACTCAGCAGGTCAGACAGGTCAGGGAAATGAACGGTTGACATTTCTGGCTGAGACCCTTCATCAGGACTGGTGAAGATGAGTGACAAGTGGGGAATACACCTTGTCGGCAATGGGCAGGGAATACAACAAGTGATTGACAGGCTGGATAACACGGTCTCACAAACAGCAATTGATAATGCGTGGTAATCGTACAGATTCCTGGATATTATACAACTGATCTTCTGAAACAGCGCTATGGATTTTTCTCCATCTCTACCTGAGAAAGCCCTGAACACCTAATCTAATCTAAATGACCCGGCTGGTGGTGTAGTGGCATCAGTGTCGGACTTCAGGGCGAAAGGTCCCAAGTTCGAATCCAGCCAGCTCCCCTGCACGCTTTTCATCCGTGCTGGGTTACGAGCTGGTGATCTCTTTGGAAACTCACCCGGCAGAAGGCAATGGCAAACCACTGCTGTAACTTGCCTCGTACGCGGTTCCCCACTACGTCAGAGAGGTGTGAAGGGAAATCGTCCGCTAACGGGAGAAACTCCAGATGCGACATACCTTTCCTTCCCTAATCTAAACAAAGGCTTCATTGCCTTTGCCTTTGTTTAGACAGCTGAATGCACGGAGAATGGAGGAATATGGATCACACACAAGAGAGTGGGATTAGTTTGGCATCGTGGGGGTTGACGCAGACATCATGGGCCATAGGACTATTTCTATGTTTCTATGAATCTGTGTCGTGCACAGCGTCGCGTGAAACATCAACTTATCTCCTTCAGGGCATTCAGAGAACCACATCTTGTACTCTCATTGTAGTGGTTAATGCATTTCATTGCTGTTGAAACCCCACTGCTGTTTATTCCCCCGAAACAGTAGCCGGCCTCTATTGGTATCATCGTGACCTGATTTTTAAAAAAAAACACCCTGCTTGCTTTGGACTTGAACTCTTATCACCAGTTGAATGAGCAGTTAGAAAACAGGGTAATATTAATTGCTAACAAGAGAAAATTTGCACATGCTGGAAATCCACACACCCACGCAAGATGCTGGAGGAACTCAGCAGGCTAGGCAGCATCTATGGAAAAGAGTACAGCTGACATTGCCTAGATTCCAGTGGGAGGAATAGTTAGCTTTGCTGTCCTTTAGAAGACTTGAAGGTAGTGGACCAAGTCAGTAATAAGCAGGTACAATCATCAGACCAGTGACAATCAAGCTGTATCGGAGGGAGTGGGAAAACCTTGCCTTAAATTAATCTGATGAATTTGGTCTTAATCTGGACAGGACTGGTGACCAGCTTGCAACGCGAGGTCACAGCGAAGGAACACCAACTGCTGCAGGTAAACGCGGAGGTAGAGGGACTGAGGAAAATAATCCAGGAGAAGAGCAATCAACTGGCAGACATGTCGGCCAAGGTAAAGGGGGAGAGCGTCACCAACATTACAACCCATATGAGATCAAGGTAAAAGACAACTAGAATTGGCATCGGAGTCACTGGGGTCGCATGGCCCACTTACACTCCTACATAGTGCAAATCAGGGACACTGGGGCAACCATAGTTCAGCTGTGGTCAGCTCTCTCATTGCAAAGTGGAAGCTGCATATGTAGACAGGCTTGACCTCAGCCAGTCAATGGGCTGATGGTTTAATCACTGGGAGTTAATCAATGTGTGTTGGTGCTGGCCTGTATGTTCAGAGTCTGCTTCTCTGTATAATGTCAACCCGTTTTGATCAAATCCCTTTCAATTCCATTGGATTGACTCTTACATTCATTTTTTTATTTAGTTTTCAAGAATGAGAGAAGCCAACAATCACCAAGAGGAGCTGGTGGCCAAAGAGAAGGAACTGGTGACCCAGAGGCATGTGAGTGAAACTAGGAAAGTGCCATGTAATCTCACTGAAGTTGTTGAGATTATTTAGCCTGTTCTGTGTCTAATTCTTCCATCAGTTTTGAAAATGCAGACTGTTTCTGGCACACGTGCCAAGTTCTCCTCTGCAACATTTTAACACAGTTTAGAGTTCAAGAGCATTGATAAATATTTGTGTTTCTTATTTCTAATAACTGAATTTTATCCAACCTGTTATATTTTGAAACGCCAAAACATAAAATTAATTGAAAGAAAAAGATGGGAGTCCAAGAGATGAGAGTCTTAGTTTACACTTTACTTTAAGAGAGGAGCGCATGTATCACTCAAACACTATGGAAATATTAAATACACAACATTTCTCCCTGCTTAGCTATAAACCCCATGTCAATATAGACTGCACCTCAACTCTATACACAGTATACTATATAATAAAACTACTATACAGACATCCACAGCATAGTCAATTTTTAAATTGTCCCATTGTCGCTGTGGATGATTTCTTACTCTTGTGGGCTAACGTCTTTCCTGGCGAAGGAGATCACTCAGCTTGGCAGATGAAACTTGTGGCTGTAAAAAAAAAATCGCTGTTTCTGTGGCCTCCTCCGTGGTGGCTGTATGAGTCGACTCTGATACTGCAGGAGGTGGTTCGACAGCTCTGGGACCTTGCTTCTCTCTCAGTCCCGGCTTCTTTCTCCCTCTTTATCCTGCTTTTTTTCTTTCTCCCTTTCCCTCTCTCTTTCACACCTTTCTCTTTCTTGCCTATGTTCTTTCTCTTTATCTCTATTCTCCTTTTCAACTTCATATCTTTCTTTTTCACCTTCCTTTTTCCTCTTTCTCATTTGTGCATCTTGATCTTGCTCCCTTTATAATCTGATCTCTCCTCTTGGTTCCCTCACCCACAGCATTATCTGACGAATCCACCATTTTTGTATCTCCATTAAGACTCTTTCTGGCCTTCCACTCATCCAGCCGGGCACAGGTCTTTGCATCAACTTTTACATTCAGCTTGTCTCCCACATGAAGGTCATGCAATGACCTTAATGCACACAGAGTAGATTCTGGTTCTTTATACTCATAAAAGCTGAATGCTTGCAACTTCCCTGAAGCTCCTTGATCTCTCTTTAAACCAGGCCACATTTTGCAAGTAACTGCCTGATTAATGTATCAGAATCTTTCTCAGATATGTTGCCTACAAAAATTGTTATGGTCAGATCATTACTTTCATCAATTTCATGATTTCTCTGAACAGCATGGTCCTTGTTTGGTCCAATAAGCTTTCCAACTAGAGGCACCAGCACCTTTCTCCCCTCCGTCGGGCAACAGGTCATGATATACAGCATGGGGACGGTCGTGGCATCATCAGTGCTTTTCTTAATTCACTTTCGGCTGACTTTATAGCAGGGGATGTGTTATGCAGTTGGTGGATGGATCTCCAATCAAGTTGTAGTCTCAGCTACTTGTTTCTCCACATTACTGGCCCTTCTGGTTTTTTTTTACCAAATACAAGCCCAATGTGATTTGTTGGTTGCTGTATTTCACTGTTACGAATGTCATTCCCACAGGAGTTATCTTTTCTCCAGTACAAGTTCTTACTTCTATATCTGCAGGCAGCCATTCAAGCTCATCTTGTGGAATGACTGAAACAGCTGAGCCGGTGTCCAATTCCATTTTAATTAATTTGTCATTCACTTCTGGTGTAAGCCATATTGCTTGTCCATTGTTTTTTTTCTCGTTGTAAATCTCAAGGCTACACAATCCTGTGTCACTCCCACCATTATCATATTTTTCATCAGCAGTGTGTAGATTAGTGCTCCTTTTGAAACTGCAACTTGACTTTTTATCTTTATCTCTTTCCTGTGCAATCCTTTTATTTTTGTCTACCCAACATTCACTTTGTATGAGTCCTACTTTGTTGCATTGTATGCAAGTTTCACCTTTAAACTTGAATTGGTCTGCTGTACGTGAGCCTCTGCCACAATGGTAACATAATTTGTTCAGCCAGGCCGATTTCTGTTGAGACATTGCAATTTTGTTCACACTCACTTTCATTTCTGACTGCAACTCAATTGCGTCTCTGGCTACTGTTTCCATTGATATGGCTATATCAACTGCTCTTTTAAATGTAATTTATGCTTCAGTTAGGAGCTGATTTTGAATGCTTTCTTGTAAGATTCACAAAGTAAATGACCTCTCAGTGCATCATTAGACCTATTACTGAACTGACTGTTCAGACAACTTCTTCAATTTAGCCATGTACACTGAAATTGACTCCCTTTCCTTTTGATTCTACTTATGAAACCTGAAGCATTCTGCGATCAACAATAGTTTCAGTTCTAAATGTTTCTGCATTACTTTCATGATATCAGCAAAGCTCATTTCGGCTGGTTTGGTTGGAGCAATCAAACTTTGAAACTAACTGTATGCCTTAAAACCCAATACACTCAGCAAAATAGGTACTTTTTTCTCATTGGCAGTTTAATTTGTTTCAAAATACGGTTCAATTAGCTCAGTGTACATGAGCAATCAAACATGTTTATCTTTCCAGTGTAGCCAGCTATTTCCGCTCTTTTTTTTATGATTATGCTCACTGTTTATGAACACGGGAATTCTTCCATTTTCTTCTTTTTAACTTGAATGTGTATTCCTTTCTGAAGAACACGTGCCACGCTGATTTTTTAAAAACTCAAACGTCTCGCTGCGCTTCCACAGATAGGTAGTCATCTCGGGTTCGTTCTAAAAATATCCCATCGCCCCTGTTATGTCTTGTAACTCCAAAACATAAAATTAATTGAAAGAAAAAGACAGGCAACGTGAGTCTTAGTTTGTTCTTTGTTGTAATCAAGGCAAACATGTATCACGTGGTAGTGTCACGACATATGCAATTTACTTATTTTTACATACAACCCATAATGAATTATTTAAGTGAACAATGCTTAATCAAAGTATATTTTTACAATATTCAAAGATATAATTTAATGTCAGAGAAGTATATACAATATACATCCTGAAATGCTTTTTCTTTGCAACCATCCACGAAAACAGAGGAGTGCCCCAAAGCATGGACGACAGTTAAATGTTAGAACCCCAAAGCCTCCCCCCCAGCTCCGCATAAGCGGCAGAGAACAACAATCCCCCCAGTGAGCAAAAAAAAAAATCAGCACCGCCACCGAGCACTCAAGTGTGAGCAAAAACAATAGCAAAGACACAGACTTGCAGTTACCCCAGAGACTTCGCGTTTCACCCAGTATTCGACATACCGCAGGTCCTCTCTCTCTAATAAGGGAGAAAGGAGTGTCTCCATTTTTCCAGTGAGCAGGGAGACATAACAAACAACTCGCTGGTTTATGTTGTTAGAAGTCCGTTACGTCACTTTTTTCGAGCTCTGTGCCTGAAGATCACAACGATCCCGGGTCTCCAGGCCCACAGCAGATATCCCGACTCCCCCGACGACACACGGGTCTCCTGTCGTGACACTGACCCTTGATCCACCCGTCTCCAGAGCCCCAAGATCCTGGGCTTCTGAATTCGAGCCGGACTCTTATGCCGAGCCTTTGGCGTGCCGAACTATGGCCAGTTATGGAACCCCGAGAGCATGTCCCATTCAATATTACTGAAATATTAAACACACAACGCTACTGGAACATTGGATTAGGCTTTTTAGATGGGCAGGAAGGCAAAGGATCTGATTAATCTGCAGTTCCACTCATGAGTTACAAAGCTGCAGAAATTAGGACTGGTGGGGCTGATGGCATATTGCATGGTGTACACTCGGTCCTTGATATCTGCAAAGGGCAGGACGTGTACTTCCAGCAAATAACTAGGTACACAGATACTCTAATGATCTGTCCTGTATAGGCATGAGTGGCCTCCCTACGTTCTGAAATCCAGATGTCTTAAACATACTTTGAAGATGGTAAGAGGGAAGTGCCTTGCTGAGGTTCTCCCTCATCCCCACAACAACCTTCATTTTAATGAAAATCAAGAAGCTATAGATCTGAAATTAGGGCAGAAAATGCTGGAAACCCTCAGCAGGTGAGGCCACCTCTGTGGAAAGGAAACAGAGTTAAAGACCCTTCTTCAGAAATGGGAAAGACAGAAACCAGTTAGCTTTCAGTAGCAGAGAAGGTGAAAGATCTGAAAGATTAATTCTGTTTCTCTTTCCACAGGTGCTATTTTATATTGCTGAGTGTTCCAGCTTCTTTTGCTTTTATTTCATCCTAATGATGTTGGGCATTGAGACCTCTCAAAATCTTAATGCACAACTCGTACCGGAGGTAAATCCCCGCTGCTCTTTTGTCTTTGCAGCCTCATGTCTACCTGGTGCGAAGCTGGTGAGACTGAGGGAGTGTCTGGCTGTCACGCCAGTCACTCGGAACTCAGCACTGTTCCTACTCCCATCCTGTCCTGACTGGGGAGGGACACTCAGAGCATGTGATTAGAACAATTCAGGGATAGCAGTGAGACAATGTTGGTTGTGGATTAGGAGTGGACAAGGAATTAGCTGGCTTAGATTGAAGGCTGGAGATATGGCAATGGATGGACCATATGTTCAGAGGATTTTGCACAGAACTGCCCGTCAGGAGGTTAATCGGCAATGTATCTACCAGCACAGACACTAAAGGTTTTGGATGATAAGGGAGACGAGAGGTATGGCATTGTTGTAGGAAATACGAAGGTAAAAGATGGTCTTACAGAATTGTGGAGCAGGAATGAGGGGCTGAATGGCCTAATACTTCTATCCCAAATGTTATGCGAGAGTTGATAATGCACTGTCTGCAGGGTGAATGATTTGGATCGTTGAATAGCCTGATGTCAGCCTCTGCTTCTTGATGTTCTGCTTAACTGCAGGATACAGCTGGCTGAGAGAAAGCTAAAGCCGTGTTTGTGTTTGTGTCAGAATGTGAAGCAGCTGGAGAGCCGACTGAAGGAGATGGAGTCAGAGATCGAGCAGCTTCGTGGTCAACAGGACAACGAGAAGAGAAGTGCGTCTGAGGAGAGGCTGGTGAGCATCTTCCCAAAGCCTCATGCTGATTAACCTAGTCCTGAATAGGATTAACCTCGTGCTGATTAACCTGGTCCTAAATGGGACTAACCTCGTGCTGATTAACCTGGTTCTGAATGGGATGAACCTAGTCCTGAATGGGATGAACCTAGTCCTGAATGGGATGAACCTGGTCCTGAATGGGATGAACCTGGTCCTGAATAGGATGAACCTCACGCTGATTAACCTAATCCTGTTTAGGATTAACCTTGTGCTGATTAACCTGGTCCTGAATGGGATGAACCTCGTGCTGATTAACCTGGTCCTGAATGGGTGCCACGGTCAGCGCGATACTGTTACAGCTCGGGGCATTGGAGTTTGGAGTACAATTCTGACGTCATCTGTAAGGAGTCCGTACGTCCTCCCTGTGAAATGTGTGGGCTTTCTCCAGGTGCTCTGGTTTACTCCCAAAGTCCAAAGACGTATTGGTTACTAGGTTAATTGGTCATGTAAATTGTCCTGTGATTAGGCTAGGGTTAAATCAACAGGCTGATGGTAGGTGCAGCTCGAAGGGCCTAGTCCACGCTGTAGCTCAATAAATAAATAAATGAACACTAGCACTTCGGCCCATTCTAGTTCCCAGCAGAACAAGCTGTCAGTCCTAAGTCCACTCATCTTTCTCCTGTCCCACAACTTATTCTCTCTCACTTCTTCATCAGTTCCCCTTTGCTCATTTTCCAAGTCTGCATATGGTGCAATTTATGGTAGCCAGTTGGCTACGATGTAGCAGCCAATACTTGGGTGTCTTTGGACTGTGGGAGGAAACTGGAGCACCCAGTGGAAACCTATGCAGTCAATGGAAAGGACGTTCAGACAGCCGCTCAGGTCAGGATCAAACCCGGATGCCTGGACTTGTAGACCAGGAACACAACCTCCTGCATCATGGTAATAACAGCAATTGGACTTCCAGGATTTGAGCATGTAATCGATATGGATTATTCTTGATAAACCAGGAGGTAGGACCGGGTTGCCAGATTATGACATCATTTTAACAAGCTGTTTGATAAGGAGACCTGACAACTTCTAGTAATTCAGCAGAACATTAAACACACAGAGTACTTGATATTCTCTTGGGGTCTGGACCAATGTTGCT
Source organism: Mobula hypostoma (assembly GCF_963921235.1). Taxonomy (NCBI): domain Eukaryota; kingdom Metazoa; phylum Chordata; class Chondrichthyes; order Myliobatiformes; family Myliobatidae; genus Mobula; species Mobula hypostoma. Next base: position 26,315,071 of record NC_086121.1, on the reverse strand, counting down.
CCCCTAATGACATGATCAAAACATGTGACATAGGAGTAGAATTAGGCCATTCGGCACATCGAATCTGTTCTGCCATTCGATCATGGCTAATTAATTTTCCCTCTCAAATTCTGCAGCCTTCCTCCCATAACCTTTGACACCCTTACCAATTAAGTACCTATCAACCTCCATTTTAAATATACCCTCCACAGCCATCTGTAGCAATGAATTCCACAGATTCACACCCTCTGGCTAAAGAAATTCCTCATTTCCATTCTAAAGGGACATCCTTCTAGTTTGACACTCAATGCTGTCAGTGCAGGACTGATTTCCTTGTAATAGCTGTTGTATTTACTTACAGAACGCATTAAAAACTAATACATGTGAGGTACTTTGAGACACACTGTGAAAATGCAACACTTTCTGTACATTTTCCATTCTTGCTGCGTCTTTTTTTTTCAGGTCCGGGAACAGCTCCAGGATGAGCTGGAGAGGACCAGGCTCCAGCTGCAGGAGATGGGCCGAAGGGAGCGGCTGGTGAAGGTGGACCTGGAGCAGGCCCAGGCCAGGGTAGGAGAACAAGCCACTGTCCGCCCGTGGAGACAGCCAAGCTCTGATTCACACTGAAACGTACACAGATTCTCCAGTAGCTGGCGAGGGCCACGGTAGTAGTGTCTTCAAGGCCCTCAATGTAAGATTAGCCTCTGTGACCCAGAGCTGATTGCAACTGCGTATAACCAATTTGGCTCTGTGGTTAAAAGAAGTCCTCTATTTCACGTTAAGTTAATTGTTAGTAGTCGACCTGACAGCTTTGCTGGATTTCAAAATATGTTAGTGCTCCTGGTGGACTTTCCACCCTGCTTCAACTGGAGCTCAGGCAAATCTCTGCTGTCCATTTCCTGACCCGTTCCATACCCTGTAATTGCCCTCGTCCCCTGTGCTCATTGATCTGCCCTGGCTTCTGATCCTATAATCGTTAGTACTGTACTCATATCTAGCCATGACTTTGCCCCTCCCTGTCTCTGCAACTTCTTCCAACCATACAAACAAAAGCAGCATTGAAATTAACTTAGATTGCAACTGATAACTGAAACTTTGCATTGACACTCCTGAAATCTTATTGGACACCTACCAATGCATTGAATTTGCAGTACAATGTTCTTTTTAGAGAGCAAATTGTCAATGCGAATTCACTTGCATTGTCATGGTAGCGATTATCATTGGTTACTTCTGAGAAAATTTTGTTTTTATATTGTAATCAGTACGCCACACAACAAAAGTAAATCCCAGACTTAGCATCCACCCCCTGATAAAGCACACCTCTCCTGCACTTCTCCAATCTCCGTTCTGGTTGTTGATCCACCAAGACCCCCATCTCGTCAGTGCCCTGATGCTTTGGTCTCCTGAGACATCAGTGCAGAGCCTAATCTCCACCTTGCCCTGGCTCCGATCTCAAACACTTGTGCTCTCAGAGAACCTCGATGTATTCTGCACCCTCTGCACCTGGGTAATGACATTACACCTCTGAAGTGCAGTCTTCTCTATGCAAATAGGACAATACTGTACCCAGCTTGAACACAGCGACAGCTCTCATTGGCACAGCTTTGATTGTTTTGGTGCTATGATAAGGCTATTAGTTGGGACACCAGGATAGTGGCATACTGATCTTCACGTATATCTATATATCATTAATGTCCAAGTGATTCCCCATTTCGGGAGACCTTAGCAATAGGGTGTTTCTCTTTGGAGCAAAGGAGGATGTGAGGTGACTTGATAGAGCTGTATAAGATGATAAGGTGTGACCACGTGGCCAACTAGCTACCTGAAAGTCGTGAGTTCAAGCCCCAGCCGAGGGAACGTGTTGTGTCCTTGAGCAACCACTTAATCACACATTGTTCTGCAACGACACTGGTGCCAAGCTGTATGGGTCCTAATGCCCTTCCCCTGGACAACATTGGTGTCGTGGAGAGGGGAGACTTGCAGCATGGGCAACTGCTGGTCTTCCATACAGCCTTGCCCAGGCCTGCGCCCTGGAGAGTGAAGACTTTCCAGGCGCAGATCCATGGTCTCGCAAGACTAACGGATGCCTTTGAGATGATAAGAGGCATAGATAGGGTGGATAGCCAGAGACCTTTTTCCCAAGGCAGCACGGGCATAATTTTAAGGTGCTTGGTGGAAAGTATAGGGGGGATGTCAAAGTTGGGTATCTTACGTGGTGAGTGGTCATAGAAAGCAATGCCAGAGGTAGTGCTAGAGCCAGATGCATAATGGATATTTCTGAGACTCTGAGATAAGCACGTGGATAATAGAGAAATGGAGGGTTATGTGGGAGGGGAGGGTTAGACTGATCTTGGAGTCGACACTACATGGTGGGCTGAACTGGGCTGAACTGCTCAATGTTCGTAGTCTGATGCTTCATCTGAAAGTTGATAGCTCCACCTTTGCAGCTCTCCCTCAACACTTCGCTGGCCACAGTGCTACCAGGTAAGCCAGACTAACAGTTGAAGCACATCCTTTAGTAAATTGGTAGAAATAGTAGTGAACTCAACCTAAAGCATCCTGTTGTACTTACACAGCTAGAGCGGTTCCGAAGTCGAATCTTACAGACCACGTACTCTGCTCCAGGAGTTCAATCCCCTAAAGAGGCTGTTTCAGATCAGCAGGTGGGTCCTTAAAATGGCGAAGTAGAGCTCCGATATTTGGTGCAGTACAAGGGCCAGTGGAAAGACCAAGCCACAGTGTGAATTAGCATCTCAATCCAGTAATCTGAGATGTGTATATCTACTCAACATACACAAAATCCTGGAGGAGATCAGCAGGTCAGGCTGCATCTTTGGAGGCATGTGGAGGGATGCTGCCCAATCTGCTGAGTTCTTCCGGCATTTTCTGTGTGTCGCTCAAGAGTTCTAGCATCTGTAATATCTCTTGTGTTTGTGTATATCCGGTCAATGACTATTCTGTTCGTACTGAGAAGGTGCTGCTGCGACTGTACGCCGGTTCTTCCTTGTTGGCACTCAATGCAAGACTCAGCATTTCTCAGCCGTACAGTACAGAGAGTTGCCATGTTCCTGTGGGTCGTATTGTACAAAGCCAGTTGAATGGTAGAGTGAAATTGTGATTCCATCAACGGTCAGTACGCTGTGCCTGTAGTGACACACTGTGTTTGACATCTGTACGGCACTTCCATGCGATCAGTTAGTTAAGGGTAAGTAGCTGAAACAGGAGAAATTAGAATACACTGAGCTTGATTCTTGCTGTTTATGGTAGTTCCAGTAAGAGTGCTGTAAATTAATCTCCAATAAAAATGGAGAAATTGTTCAGGGCTCTGGTTCAGTGATAATCCTTTTGCCTCTGAGCCAGATGGTTGGGAGGGGAAGGTTAGACTGATCTTCAGGTAGGTTAAAAGATTGGCACAACGTCATGGGCCAAAGGGCCTGTACTGTGCTGTAATGTTCTATGCTGTATGTTCTAAAACCATGAGCATATAATCAAGGATGGCCTGCACTGAGCTGCAATGTTGAAGGAGAACTGTGAGGCCACAGAAGCTTGATTACAGAAGAGGGATTAAACATTCAGAGTGGGTTTTATGTCACTCTTGAGGTGGATTTAAGAGATCTCCATGGCACTTTTGGAAGTGGAGTAGGCAGTTTATCCTGGTGTCCTGGACAATGGTTACTTAGAACCTCATCACTGCAACATTACATCAAGCAGGCTTCAGTTGTACAAATCTCCTGAGTCAAATTGATATTTTGAATCAGCTCTGAGGACCATTTTCATGTCATGCTTTATTATTTTAACCACACATCTCCAAATGCTGAGATGTACCATCTGATGTTCCATGAATCTAAAATATATTAACTGCCTAATTTATGATCAGATTGCTACCAATAACCATTTCCTCATCTAAATTTCAGTGAAATCTAACAGGTCTTTATATTTGGCAGCTTTATTTACTTGAAGTAATCTTAAAGTTTTACCTATTCTGGTGATATACTGTGGGCTTTTGATACTACTTACATGTCGTTTATAAATTTTTGAATTATTCATCGTTTTACACAGTAAAGCTCTTTTTAAAATGCAATTGGTTACTTCTATTTTTTAAAAGTTCCGATTCTTTTTTCTTTTTATCTCATGTCCAAATTGTAATTAGCCACGTATCTGTTATTCACTAAGTAATCACAGCTGTGTAGTGGTTAGCACAACGCTTTGCGGTACGGGCAACCCAGGTTCAATTCCCGCTGCTGTCTGTAAGGAGTTTGTACGTTCTCCCCATTCCTCCGGTTTCCTCCCACAGTCCAGAGGCATTGGGCATTATAAATTATAAATTATAAATTGTCCTGTCATTAGAGTGGGGTTGGGTCGAGGGATTGCTGGGGGCCAGAAGGGCCTGTTTCACACTGTACCTCTAAATAAAAAGTAAAATGAATAAGCTGTCTACTTGAAACAAGATTAAACTTCCTACCATGGAAAATAGTTCTACTTATCTGCAATTATATATTGGAAAAAGAACTGTATTCTCCAGTGAATGCTGAACTTTAACATTTACAAAGGAAAAAAATCCTTATTTCATTTCTCATTGTCAAAAAGTACGCATTTTACCTGTAGTAGAAGGTATTTACAGTCGGAGTCATACAGCACAGAAACGGGTCCACCTGCACAACTGGTCCATGCCAACCAAAATGCCCATCTAAGCTATTCCCATTTGCATGCATCTGGGCATATTCCTCCAGTTCCAGCTAAAGGCTCCGGTATTTAATGAAACAAAAGATTATGTTGCTGATCCTTTAGCAGTATTTCCAATCAACCTGCTGTAATGTTCTGAAACAAGGTGCTCCAGCGGAGAATTTTTTTTTGCCTACTACACATCTGACCATGGAAAAACCACCATACTCTTCAGCATTTTCCAAGTCTTTTTCTCTTGCCTGTTACGCCACTGGCGTTTCGGGCAGCAATGAAGGTCCTCCATCTCTGAGCGGCGTTCACGGCCTCCTTCATCGTGTCAGTAGCTTCCTCTCGGTTTGCAGTCAGTCCAGGCAAGCCCCTAGTGGAGACTCGGGAATACTGTCATGACCGCATGGGTTTCCTCCGGAATACCGTCACACACAGATGTAGAAAGATTCTTCACTGCTGTTTCTCTAACAGCTTTGTTTTACCAGTCAGGGTTGTTAGCCCTGAGCTGAACCCCCAAACCTGGAGGTCCGATGGGCCACTCTTAGTCTGACCTCTACCCTTTGACCTGTTTGAGATTGGTGACCCTACCAAGAGACAAAGCCTAAAGCCCTGGCTTCAGCAAACATAGTTCTCTGGGTCATTGAGACATGCAAGCCTCCAAATCGAATGACAAGGTTGTGGTCTTTCTGGAGGATTTTCCAAATCAATGTTATGAAAAAACACAAAGTTGCAGATTTTCTATTTATCTAACATGGACTCACCGCAAAACTTGTTCTTGTCAGTTTAGAGGCATGCATACAAAAGCAAGATGGTGATGATGCTGAAACTGTGAAATTAATAGAAAATGCTGGGCACAATTAACAGCCAGCATCTGTGGAGATAGAACCGAGTTAGCACTTCATTTTGATGACCCTCTGATGAAAAGTTCTTGGCATGAAATTTAACTCTGTTTCATTATCCATTAGTAGCGCCGGGATATTCATTGTGTGACCAATATTTTCTGTTTTTATTATATGAACATTTGCTTACTGTAAATAACCTGATTTACTGACAGGTTTCTGAAGAATCATGGACCACCACTGAGCTGTTTATGGAGCTCAGCTAACTTACCCAGTACCGTTGGTTATTTAGAAATGGAGTGAACTTCCTGAGATAGAAGCAGCAAATGTTGTGAAAGCTCATCGGGTCTGGCAGCATCTGTAGAAAGAAAAACAGTTAGCGTTTCATGTTGAATGCCATTCTTCAGTTTTGATGAAATGTTAATTGCTTCTCTTTCCACAGACGCTGCCTAACCTGCTGAGTCTTTCCAGCAATTCCTGTTTTAATTCAGATTTCCAGCATCTGCAGTTTTTTTTTTCAACTTTCAGGAATGAACATCCTGCATGTAGAACAGTGTGCTTATTAGTTATTTGGCTCCAACCCCAATATTGGAGGTTCTGGGAAGGGCAAGAAAGAGCCACCTGTTGTGTGTGACCTGGGTCTATGATGTTTCCTATGTAACATCAGTTACTCTACTTCAAAAGCATTGGCTGTAAAGTGCTTTTGGATTGTCTTTTAATACATGGATGGAACTACACAAATGCAAGTTTTTTTTTCAGAGCATTGCCATGGAACTAAAGGTTTTCCAGATTTTGGATGATAAGTGTCCAGCCAGTTATATGTCAGGCTGTCAAGATTCAGCAAAGAAGGCACACATATTAAAAAAAAATAAAGAGCATAAGACTGAATTAAAAATTCTCAATGAAACTGGAATAAAGATATTTTGTGGAATAATATCTTCCTCGCCAGATCATTAATCCTCAGGTCTTCCCTATTAGGCTGATTTGAGTAATGGCAGTAGGCTTGTTCAATTACTAAACAGCTGATGCATGAAGTAAGTTTAATCATTTTTGCCTTTGATGTGGTACTTAAGGGATGCTTTTGGGTTTTTTTTAAAATGAGGTTGGTATCCTGCACAGAGTGTACCAAAATGTCTAGATGATTATGTATTTCTTGAGTGCAGTAACAGTAATTGTACCAACGATACACTACGTGTTCCTAGTTGTAGACACAGCAGTGCTACCTCACTTTTTTTAATATACAGTATTTCTGCTTTTGCAAATTTTTTAATAATCTATTCAAAATACATAATTGATTCACTCTTTATTTATAATTATGTTTTATTTTTATTATTATTATTTTTCTCTCTCTGCTAGTTTATGCATTACATTGAACTGCTGCTGCTAAGTTAACAAATTTCATGTCACATGCCGGTGATAATAAATCTGATTCTGATTCTTAAGCCAATGTTCTTACCTCCTTTTCATTGTCCTTGCATTGTGCTCCCAATATTTGAAACAGTATGTGCTGTGTAAGGTAGCAGTCACCAGTTAAACTGCTTCAGGATAGCCACAATAGTAGACGCAGAACTGACTTCTTCCCCTTCCTTCCCAGTCCCGATGAGGGGTCTCATCCCGAAATGTCGACTGTTTGTTCCCATCCATAGATGCTGCCTGACCTGCTCAGCTCCTCCAGCACCTTGTGCGCTTCGCTCTAGATTTCCAGCATCTGCAGCATCTCTTGTGTCAGAATAGATACAGGTGTATCAAATAGAGTAGCCAAAAGATACAAAATGTAGGAAATATAGCAAGAAAGTGGGGTTGGAAGGACCTTACTATAAATTTCAGAACTATGAAGAGAGTATGCTTCAGATTTAGCAAATAATTTTTCTGTTGTAGTGTAGGATATGGTGGCTAAATAACTTGTGAATGAAAGCATTTGAATAAAAAGCAATCAAACCTTTTCCTGAGAGCAGGCGCAAAAGATTGAGAAATCACTGGCGTATATTAGCTGTAATTCCATTGAATTATCAGCACACAAGACAGACCTTTCTGATGCACATAATGTTGACGTGTCTTTTCTTGTTTCTTGGATGGCGCTTATACTCTGGATTTCCTGCATTCAAGTTTTACACTCAGTTTTGATGCTGGTTTGAATGTGGGAAGTGCACTTCCCTGTCATTACTTTTAAAGCAAAAAATAATTCTCACGTGGCCAAGTGGTTAAGGTGTTCGACTAGCGATCTGAAGGTCGTGAGTTCAAGCCCCAGCTGAGGCCGCGTGTTGTGTCCTTGAGCAAGGCACTTAACCACACAGTGCTCTGCGACGACACTGGTGCCAAGCTGTATCAGCCCTTGCCCTTACCTTGGACAACATCGGTGTTGTGGAGAGGGGAGACTTGCAGCATGGGCAACTGCCAGTCTTCCATTCAACCTTGACCAGGCCTGCGCCCTGGAGAGTGAAGACTTTCCAGGCGCAGATCCATGGTCTCGCAAGACGAACAGAATTCTCCAACCCGCAGTCCTGCATTTACCTGTTTAAGAATGCAATCTAGTGATTGATTTCTGCTACTCTAACTCATGAAGGGGCATGGGTTGAGGAAGGGGATATCTCTCTCTGGATCCCTTCATTACTTCAGTGGAAGCCTCTACCCATTTCCTTTACCATTAGGATGAGAGTGGAAATTAAATATCCACTGGGACTGTTGGTTGGACACAGACACAATCATTTACTGATGCTGTGTATTCCAACCACTGTTAGAATTGAAATCCATGGTATAACTGTAGCCTACGAATGCTCATTTTTCTTCTTTCTCCTCCTGAAAATTCCTTCAGTGTACAGTTCTCTGGCCCAGCGGATCGCCTCAATAATTCGAGAAAATGTGAATCCATTGTCCCAGGTTTTGTTCCTCAATGCACAACCCCACACATCTAGCAGTAGGTGGTCACTGGTTGCTAAGTCTGCACAAGCCCACTGGTATATCCTCTTAAGGCCTTGCTCCCATCCAGGGTGTGGTTTCCCACTCCGTACAAGCTGAGGCAGACCCCCATCTTGCCTTGGCTCAGGAGTATAATCAATGACAAAATTTGCCAAGTGCCAGCTCACTTTTACTCTGGAATGTTTACTGCCTCTTTCACTAGACTTCCCTAATGGATAGACCCAGTGAACCCTGTTGTCCCTATTGCTTGTTGGCAGGTGATTGAGGAGATGACGCAGATCATTGATGAGCGGGAGGAGTTCAAGGAGAAACTGCAGGAGGCGATGGATTTGAAAGCGGCGGAGGAGGAGGAGAGGTTCGGAAACATGGAGGGACTGAGCAGAGCGCTGGAAGAGAGCGAGGTGACAGCGTTTCGAAGCCGTTCTACCTGCCCCGTGGTCATACTGAAGCCAATATTGTTGACCATCCAGAGGGTCGAATTGACCAGGAACTTCAGGGTGGTAAATCAGAAACTTCCAACCTGACAGAGCCTTATCTTCACAGCTGTAGGAGCCATTCTGCCTAAACGCCAGTGGCATAGCAGGCGTATGACGATGATGCAGGAGACATTGCGATGGTAGTATATCTTCAGTCACTAGTACCAGAAAAGTCCCTACGATATTTAAAGGATCTGTGCTGGACTCACTCCACTGGACCTTCTTCTTGGACCCTCAGCACCTCATGAAGCATAGGCCAGTAATGATCTCCCATCTCCATCGTTCAAAGTCGATGGTATGGTTGGAGTTCATCAATGTTTCTGTAATCCTTTGTATCCACTGTACAGGGGGTTGGTCCATACAGCTTCACCAGAGCCCTGTTGGCCGGCCTCGCCCATTTCCACACCTCATGTCAGGGAAGTAGGGCTGGACTTTGTAGAGGCACTCCACTGGACCTGATGCTCTCTAAACCCTGTTCATCAACCTATTGTTCATATTTGAGGCCATTCAGTGGGTGTCAGGATAGGTCAACAGATCTGGGATTGAGTCAAAATCATTCATGATCTCTTAGGTGCAACTTTTGAATATGTCCCTGCATTCATTCAGATCACGACCGGTCAATCTCAACTCCTTTTCCCTACCTTAATCCATCATTCTTCAATACTTTAAACCTTGTTGTGTCCTTGAGCAAGGCACTTAACCACACATTGCTCCGCGACGACTCCGGTGCCGAGCTGTATCGGCCCTAGTGCCCTTCCCTTGGACAACATTGGTGGCGTGGAGAGGGGAGACTTGCAGCATGGGCAACTGGCAGTCTGTCATACAACCTTGCCCAGGCCTGCGCCCTGGAAACCTTCCAAGGTGCAAATCCATGGTCTCACGAGACTAACTGATGCCTATGAATACTTTAAACCTACATAAATTCAGAAAATTTCAGCCTTTTCCTTTCCCTTCTTCCTTACCCCACACCTTTAGCCTTATTAGCTTTTGTAGAAGAGAATTTTCAGGTTTCCACTACCCTTTGTGTGGAAAAAACGCCTGAGTAGCCTAACCCCAAATTTAAATTGAAACTTAGGCTTCCCTCACAAGAAAATGTGGTTTCTCCCCATTTGTACTGCACTAAAACTGGATGGAAAATGGTATGAACAATCCTGCTCTGGTTTCCATTAGCTCCTGCACAACTGGGCTAACCAAGGTCAGTGCCTGGGGTACACTCAGTGACCTTTTGGTCAGTGTCACACTTCACCCGCAGGTGAGCAGATAATAGTGGAGCTTTCATACTCCTTTGGGTATTCCACTGGCATCTACCACCCTAGGACAGTATGCTGAGCAGACGATGGTACCAAACCACCAACATAGCAGCCCCTCAGATAATTTGTGGAAAATAGATGGGCCTTTTCAACTGGGCAAGTTATTCTCCTACTGAGTTTCTCTCCTGGCTGTGGCAGTGTGGTTCTAATCATTAATAATGTGACCAGGACTGAAAACCATTACAGCTTTTCATCACACCTTCTTATTGGAGACACACCAGTGAAATGAAAAGACCTTGCCCTGACCCCAAGTGTTCTACTCCAGTGCGTCTCCATGTTTGGAATGGAAAGATTTCTTCCTCCCCAGGACAACTTTCCAAAGACATCTGAGCATCTGAACATCAGACCCTCTATGTCCCTCCTAGAGAATGATGTTAACTTTGTCTAATAGAGTTAGAGACATGGAGAGTCATACATCACAGAAACAGACCTTTTAGTCCAACTGGCCCATGCTGACCAAGATAGCCTTCCAAGTTAGTCCTATTTGTCAGTTTTTTTGATCATAACCCTCTAAATCAGGGGTTCCCAACCTTTTTTTATGCTCCGGATCAATACCATTAAGCAAGGGGTCTCTGGACCCTAGGTTGGGAACCCCTGCTCTAAATCTTTCCTATCCATGAACCAGTGGATTTACTTTTGATTCCATTGAGGTCAATGGGGAAAAATTGGAAGAGATTCTCAATAACCTTCTGATTTACTAACACCGTTTCGTTATCACAGTCTATTGTATTGAGGTTATCCGATCTTCAAAGGTAGATAGCCTCAACCTAGAATGGTTGTACCCCTGAGATTATGTGATCCCACAGCCCAGCGACTGCTCACTGACAAACCTAGGTTTCCTGCCCTGAATGTTGTATTTTTGTTTGGACCATGCAGTACTGCATTGTTCCAATCAACAGTCCGAACGCACTGAGTATTGTCTTTGTCTTTCACTGCACAGTTACACCTGCGATGTTTTTACAGGCTGCAGATGTTGTGGCTACCTTTATTGGAGTGATTGCAATATCTTAATCTGTACTTGTATTTATGATCACCAGGCTCGTCTGCGCACTGACTTTGTGAATCATGTCAAGCAAGAGTTTGAGACACTTCAAGCGCTCTCAGTTGACCAGACTCTGCTGTGGGTCCAGAACGTTGTCACTGGCATTTTAAATGCCACTTTGTTATGGTTGCACCAATTGGAACAGAACCTTGTGGATGCTGGGATAGACGTATCAAGTTGTGAAGGAGGTGACATTCTCTAATGGTGACATAGAGTCATAAAGCACTACAGTACAAACAGGTCCTTCAGCCCCTCTAGTCGGTGTTAAATTATTGTTCTGCCTAGTCCCATCGAGCTGTATCTGGACTATAGTCCTTCATACCCTCTCATCCACGCACTTATCCAATCTTCTCTTAAAAGTTGCCATCGAACCCGCATCCCTACTTCCACTGGCAGCTCATCCATACATTGCACCACATTCTGTGAAGCAGTTTCCCCCAGGTTCCCCGTAAATATTTCACCCTTCACCCTTAACCTATGACAGCTGAGGACATCAGACACTGGCACCTTTCTAAACCTAGAACTCAAAGCCAACTTCATTCCAAATGGCATTCATGGATATTTACCCCCAAACTACCTGTCATTTGGCGCGGCCTCACTTAAAGAAGGCTGGTGTTAAGAATGGCAGCGTGGCCTGGTGGTACAGAATAGATTGTCCTTTACAGACAGTAGGCTGAGAAATGTCGCCGAGGGAAGGCTGGTCTGCAATCGTCCTGCTCTGTTGTGAATAATATCTCCACTCAATAGAACAACCAACTTATAGTACTGTGCAAAAGCCTTTGTGTGTGCGTGTGTGTGTGTGTGTATATATATATATATACCTAAGACATTTACACAGTACTGTAGATTGGCAAATTACTGTAAATTACTACAGTACTATGCAAAAGTCTTAGACTAGAGTGCCTATGACTTTTGATAGTACTGTAGTAATTTTATGCCTTGCACTGTACTACTGCCATAAAAAAGTCATGACATATATGACTGATGATAAACCTGGTTCTGCTACGGGTCTCTATTGTGGACAGAGAGTGGGAAGAGGGCAGGGAGAAGGGATTCATAGTTGGGAAGAGAGGAGGGGAGCAGAAGCACTAGAGAGACATTCTGTAATGATCAATAAACCAATTACTTGGAATCAAATGACCTTGTCTGGTGTCTGCACCCACACAACCCCCTGCCCTCTGCCCTGGCACTCCTTCTCTGCCACCTGTCCCCCACCCCTCCCATGGCGTTCCACCCTTGTCACTTCCAACATCCTTTACTCCCACCTGATCTACAAACTTGCTCTCCACTCCAAGCTGACAAATACAGTACTGACTTGACTTTATTTATTTTTTTACATACTTCACATACATGAGGAGTAAAAATCTTTATGTTACATCTCCATCTAAATGTGCAATGTGCAATCATAGGAATTCATAATAACTTATAATAAATAGAACAGACAATGTAATATAGAGTACACTCAAAAGTCTTGGGCACCCTACTGTAGATATGTGCGTAAGACTTTTGCTCAGTACTGTAAAGTCAGACTTTAAGTATACCAAGTGGGGCAGAGCATTGGTATTGTCAGCACCTCTCATTTTATTTCCGTGCAGGAATCAGTGGATGTCTCCAGTTGCTGCCACAGAAACTTCACAAGGCAGAGGAGCAAGCAAAAACATTACAGGTACTGTGGTAGTACATCCCATTAACATTGCACCTTTAATGTTCAAAAATGTTTTGAATTTCTTTCCTGGAGCATTAGCAAGCAAAATGTTAATGATGGGCATTAGATGAAAGTCAAAAATATGCCCCTGCTCTAACGCTGAAATGAAAGCAGAGAGTATGGGGAATGCTCAACAGGTTTTAGATTTGAAACCCCAATATTTGTTGTAAGGAAACAGAAGGAAGAATGGGGCCAAGAAGCCTGGAGATGGGGCATGGGCCCACGACTGAATCCATCTCTCGCTGATCTTGTCGACTGAAGTGTCGAGCAAGATTGAAACCAATGCAGTTGAGAGCAGGCGGCGAGCTGCTGTTCAGCACCATCTTCCTGTATTTGACCAGTCTCTCTCTCCCTCTCTTGCTCACTGCTACTGAAGGAAGGTGCCTGCATGTGACCGTTTGTTCTTGTTCGTTCTCTCCCCCCGCCTCTCTCTCTCTCTCTCTCTCTCTCTCTCTCTCTCACTCTCCCCTCTCTCTCTCCCCCCTCTCTCCCCCTCTCTCCCCCCTCTCTTCCCTCCCCTCTCCCCCCCCTCTCTCCCCCTTTCTCTCTCTCCCCCTTCTCCCCCCTCTCTCCCCCTCTCTCCCCCCTCTCTCCCCCCTCCCCCCTCTCTCCCCCTTTCTCTCTCTCCCCTCTCTCCCCTCCCCCTCTCTCCCCTCCCCCTCTCTCCCCCCTCCCCCCTCTCCCCCTCTCTCTCCCCCCCTCCCCCCTTTCTCTCTCTCCCCTCTCTCCCCTCCCCCTCTCTCCCCCCTCTCCCCTCTCCCCTCTCCCCTCTCCCCCTCCCCCCTCTCCCCTCTCCCCTCTCTCCCCCTCTCTCCCCCCCTCTCTCCCCTCTCTCCCCCCTCTCCCCATCTCTCCCCTCTCTCCCCCTCTCTCTCCCCCTCCCCCATCTCTCCCCCCTCTCTCCCCCCTCCTTTCTCTCTCCCCCCTCTCCCCCTCTCTCCCCCCTCTCTCCCCTCTCCCCCTCTCCCCCCTCTCCCCCTCTCTCCCCTCTCTCCCCCCTCTCCCCCCTCTCCCCCCTCCCCTTTCTCTCTCTCCCCCTCTCTCCCCTCTCTGCCCTCTCTGCCCTCTCTTCCCCCTCTCCCCTCTCTCCCCTCTCTCCCCTGTCTCCCCCTCTCTCCTTCCCCCTCCCTCCCCCTCTATGTGTTACTGGTTCCTAGTTATTCCTTTTTTTTGCTATTTTGTGCAATTTTGATCTGGGCAGACTGGTTGAGCGGCCTGCAGTCAACAAACAACACAGCTCAATTGAACTGAACTGAACTGAACTGGACTGGACTTTCCTAAACTGTTCCAGTGACTTCGTCGTTTGATGTTTTATATTCTGTGTTTTTCACTATTTTTTTGCCATTTGTGCAATGTGTTCTTTGCTTTGAGTGTTTGGTGTTTGATATTTTCTCTGAGGGGATTCCACAGTGTTTCTTTGTTTCGTGGTTGTCTATGCAAAGACGAATCTCAGAGTTGTATACTCTGATAAGAAATGTACTTTGAATTTTGAGCTTTGAACATCAGGGCAGGTGGCCCAATGCTGGGGTATAACAGTTGTTTTTTAAGGAGGAGAGAGAGGTGAAGATACTTGGAGAATTACAGTAAAGAACCTTAGAAGCTAAAGCTCGGTGATGGGGTGATTATGTCTGAAGATGGGTAAAAGGCTGGAATTCGAAGGGCGGAGACACCTTGGAGTAAATTAGGGCTGAAGAACACACTTCGACCTCCCTTTCTTTTGTATGACATGTAAAAGCCCTGCAGTCAGATGCCCAGGCTACCGTCCTTCCCTTGTGTTCGTTATCTGAAGGGGACATGGCATGTGTCTTTAAGCATGTGAATGACTGAAAGATATAATCAGTCAGAATGTTACAGTAAATTAAACTTTAAAAAAAAAACAACTGCAGATACTGGAAAACTAAAATAAAGAGAAAGCCGGACATCTCCCAGGGGAACTAATACACAATCACCTCTCTATCGATTGTGCTGAACCCCTTTAGATATCAGGAGGTGGGTATCTGTGCCTACCTTTCTCACCTTGAGCTCAGGAAGCATTTGCTGCATTCTAAGTCCTGCTTTAGCAGACAAATCCTGCCTTAACACAGGCTGCCCATGGTGTGCGAGGCCTTTGTCTTTATTCTTTCCTTTGCTCCTCACCACACGCACATTTGCTCTTTGTACCCTCAGCGGATTAAATGTTTTTCTCACAGTTGCTTTGTGTTTTCCTGAAAGGCAGTGCGCCAGCTCCTGTGGGCTGCTTCTGGGCCCTGTGTCATGAGGATTAATTCACTGCTGGAAGAGAAAGTGCAGCCTGTCTGGTACTGGCATCATTGTCTGGACGTTTAACAGAACACTTTGCATCTCCGGCACCCACCCTACCCCTCTGCTCCCAATCACCAATACTTTATAACCAGTGAATGAATTAAAATATAAAACAAAACACACGATACTTTTATTAACGCCCTAGGAATATTCTCCCTGGTTGCTTGCAATGAGGTTTTAAAGATTAATCTGTAACCCTTAATGATTCCAGCTCAGATCTGGAGAATTGGCAACCCTGTCCCAGAGTCCTGAATGATGCCGTCTAATGGATTAATGTATCCCACAGGAGCAGGTGGATCAGATGCAGAATTCCAGGGATCGTGAGAGAGAGGAGCAGCTGAATGCTGTGCGGGCACAGTGCAAGCAACAGATGGAGGAAGAGATTAG
The DNA here is from genome assembly GCF_963921235.1 of Mobula hypostoma. Taxonomy (NCBI): domain Eukaryota; kingdom Metazoa; phylum Chordata; class Chondrichthyes; order Myliobatiformes; family Myliobatidae; genus Mobula; species Mobula hypostoma. The sequence goes on along the minus strand of NC_086121.1, from coordinate 26,299,445 downwards.
ACGCTGGCGGTCAGAGGTTCAAGAGCAACACAAGCAGGTAAGAAGTCCCCAGCCTGGGCTGGAAAGGGTTTGCACAGCACTGAAGTTCAACTTGCCCTGCTCTCTCCCATTTTGAACTTGGCATTTAACTTTATATATTGCAGATGACAGATGGGCATCACAGATTAATCAGTTGCTTGGGAATTCAATAATATGACGCTGTTTTGAATTCACCTGGGCTTTTTCTGGTGTGACTTATCTGTATGCACCCACTGCAATACCCAGGGTCATTCTTTGTGCAGCAATGCCAGGAAAATTTGCCCCACACACGACTCTCACAAAAACTGGCGGAAGTGTTGACCATCTGGTACTTAAGGCCTTTTCTGCCGTTCGTCAATATCGTGATTCGTTCTACCTCATCAATATTTTCCTGCGCTATCTCTGTATCTCTTGATCCCCTTAATATTCAGGAATCTATTGATCTCTGTTTTTGGATGTGATTGTTGACTGAGCCTTTGTAGCCTCCAGGATGAAGAGTTCCAAAGGTCCACCACCTTCCAAGTGAAGAGATTGCTCGTCGGCTCAGTCCTAGATGCTCTATCCCTTGCCCTAAGTCCCTGACCCTTAGTTCTAGGTTTGTCAGCCGGGGGCTTCCCCCTCCCTGCACCCACCCAGCCAAGTGGATCAAAGCCAAACTGTGTGAGTGAGCAAGAACATGACAAATGTGATGTAATATGGAAAAAATGGGAAGTTATCCATTCTGATGCACGGTGAAAAGCAGAGTATGATTTAAATGGTGAGGGATTGAGAAATGTACATACATGTCCAAGGGGACCTAGTAACCATACAAACTGTATGATTATAATCCACCTGAAGCCTCAATACCACAACCTCCTACTCTCAATGATACTTAATTTCATGCTGCTACCTAATTATAATCACCAAACTTGGAAACAGGCATATTCCATCCCCAGGGTCCATTTTGATATCAATTGTGAATAACTGAGGCCCAAGCAGCAGTTCCTGTACAGCTCCACTAGTCGAGTCTCTGCTGACCTGAGAAAGACCTGACTTGATTTTTCCCACTAATTGCTTTCTGCGAGTTAATCAATTCTCATTTCATGTCAGTAGATTGTCCTCAATTGCATGTGCTCTTGAAAAAATGACTTCCCTTTCCTGGAAAAGAGTAAAGTCAATATTTTGACCCAAAATGTCGACTGTACTCTTTTCCACAGATGCTGCCTGGCCTGCTGAGTTCCTCCAGCATTTTGTGTGTGTTGCTCAGATTTCCAGCAACTACAGATTTTCTCTTGATTGCGACTGGATTACTACACTGCAAAGTCTCTTCCTGAAGAGATGTAAATCTTCCCTTTGACAGGAGTTCAGAGAAACCCTCTCTCACTGCTCCCCCTCTGTGATCCCTGCTGCTCTCCAACTCTCTGACCATGTGCTTACCCAGACCCGCTACGACAGCCATGTATCCTTTCTGGGAACATGTCTTTGCCGCCAGCTTGTAGCACACAGTTTCCAGATATGTTTTCCCAGTCCTGCCGAAGGGTTTCGGCCCGAAATGGCAACTGTACTCTTTTCCATAGATGCTGCCTGGCCTACTGAGTTCCTCCAGCATTTTGTGTGTGTTGCTCGGATTTCCAGCATCTGCAGATTTTCTCTTGCTTTTCCCTTTCCTGAATTGATGACTCTGTCCCGTCTTGTTCTTTTCTGGTGTTTTGTTCTTTAATCCTTTATTACTCATTTTCCTACTGATGTTCGGTGAGCAGATCCATTAAGTGATTGCTAACATTCTTCTACAACATTTTTCTACTGTTGCTATAACATCCTAACTCCAGAATACACCCTAACACAATCACACCCTTTGGATCCATTACTGTATAATTACTGGGCTTGCAGTGTGTTTATCACCCTGTTTGCTAGCTCAGTCACACTCTCACAGCTGAGCCTGATCCAATGTTAGCTCATGCTCACCTGAATTGTCTTTTGGACATTCTTGCCTCCCCAGATGGATGGTCGTCAGGAGCAGGTACTCAAAGTGGTCACAGATGTGACACACAGAGCAGAGCGTTCCAGAGATATTACATGGGGAAACTCAGTCTGGATGTAGAATGCATGACAAATCCCTCCTCCCACTCCCCACCCACCTATGACAGGTTTAAAAGCTGCTGCTGTGTGTAGCCAGCTTGAGAATTAGTCCAGGCAGACTGAGATTATAGCAAAAACACAAGAGATTCTGCGGATGCTGAAAATCAAGAGCAACACATTAAAAACGCTGGAGGAACACAGCAGGTCAGGTAACTTCTATACAGAGCTGACTTTCTGGGCTGAGGTCCTTCATCAGGGCTGTGGATTATAGCAATATCTGTCCACCACAGTCATCCAGAGATAATGGTGTGGAGACAGGCTCTTCAACTCACTGGGGTCTGTGCCAAGTGTCAAACATTCAGGTACGCTAATCCTGCATTAATTCCACGTTGCTTTCCATATTTTCATCAATTTTACGCCCCCCCCCTCAGATTCTATCACTCACCTTCACACTAGCAACATACAACAGCCAATTAACCAAGTAACCAGCAATTCCTTGGAATGTGAAACTGCAATACCCGGAGGAAATCTATCTGGTCAGAAGGAGAATGTCATGCAGATGGCACCAGCAGAGGTCAGGATTGAGGAGCAAAATGGTGGAGACAATCAAGCTGTGGTGATGTGCCCAGGGGTGAAGCTTCTTTCACTGCCAGTGTGAACGTCACAGACAGATGACTGCATGGTGAATTACCGGACTATTCTGTGTCCCACAGCAACTCGCCGAGGCGTTAGCTCTGGAGAAGGGGCAACTCGCCAAGGCGTTAGCTCTGGAGAAGGGGCAACTCGCCGAGGCATTAGCTCTGGAGAAGGAGAAGCGGGTGGAAGCAGTGGAGGAGGAGAAGAGGAGGCATGAGGAAACGGAACTTCGTCTCCAGGAGCTGAGAGAGGTGAGTGGGGAGAGCAGATGGAGGCGACTGAGAGTAGGATGGCTGTGGGCAGTGCAGTTCGAACCTAGCCAGCACTAGCTGAGGCTACAGCCCGGCCGCAGTGGATGGGTGAAAGGAGGAGGCTCCTGCACTAGTGCATGGGCTGAGAGAGCCGATGACAGCAGTGAATGTGTTTGAGGGGACAGTGTGAGGTTTATAGTCAGTTATAGAATACTACTGTCACTAGCAAGGCCAGTATTTATCCTCCATCCCTAATTACCAGTAGGACATTTACGTTGGCAGGTCAGGAGTCAGATCAGACAGATTTCTTTCCCTGCGGGATATTAATGAACAGGCTGAGTTTTTAACAGCAGACTCAATATTCTTGTGATCTGATTTTCTGATCATGCCATTTTAAAAATTCCACGTTGATCTCTTATTTTAATTTTCCCAGCAACTCCTGTGTAGCTCAACCACAATGCTATGGTATACCACTATAGGGGGATGGAGGGGTTTTGACGGCAGTGCATTCACTGGGAAGAGGTTAGGTTCTTTATTAATGGAGCCGTGTATAGGGGTTGGCACTAGGTGATGCATATAGAAGGAGTCTACTTACCTTCTTGATACACCACAGTGCTGAACTGATAAATTGCCTCCGAGAGATTGGTGATCTCACCTCTCCTGTGTGTCCTTGTTCACAGAGTGCAGCGGTGAAGTGTCAGGAGGTGGAGACGCTGAAACTGCAGCTGAATAACACATCACAAGCACTGGACGAAGCAAGGAAGATGGAGGTACACCCTTATTGCTTACATATGCTGCTTTCAGTTGAGAAGCTTTCACAGAGGGGTTTAAAGAAAATGGACAGCAGCTGCACCTTTGCCAAGCTCAGGACATCCCAAAGCACTTGTCTAAAATAACTTACTCATGTGAGGTTATTAGGAATCTGTGAGCTGGCAGTTGCTGAATTGACTGCCAAGTTACATTGACTCACTCTAGTCACTGGCAGTCATCTCGGCAAGTGAAAGCTCACAGATTTCTAGTAATTGATCAGGATTCTGGAAGAACTTTCTTTTTGTTCCTGGAAGGAGTCACATGGGGCATCTTTTATCAGTATTTGAGTGAGCAGACAGGGTGTCATTTTTCATCTAAAGGGCAGTTATCTCAGGCAATGCAGCACTTACTGCCTTTGGGAACCAGACAGAACTGACATGGTGTATGATTGTGACAAAGGCAGTCTACGTCTTGTCGATGTGCTTGAGCTGACTGCTCTTTCACACAGTTGGCTACCATTCAGCACCTCTCTGGCTTCTTTCGGCTGAGTCAGAAAGCACAGGCCTGATTCCATCCCGCCATTGCTGGGGGATCATTTATGATGGCTTTCTTCCTGTTACCTTTTGATCCTCTCCTCCTTCTCGCTTATCCATCCTCCGCTGAATTCCTCAAAAATCCTAGTGCAAAACATAGCAGACGTTTGAAATCTGTAGTATTAACAGAAAAGGCTGGAAGTAGTCAACTGCATCTGTCAAGAGAGAATTAGAAGTAAAACATTTATTTATCTTTTAACTTCTCCTAGTTCCTTTCATCAGAAACGGGAAAAGTTAGGGTTGAAAGAAGTTTGAGGTCTTCTCTTGAAAACGATTGTAATTACAACACTGCCAACATCACCGCTTCCTTCCCAATAAAGGAAAGTAGGCTGTAAGTTTGTGTAAGGAACTCCAACTTTTAGAACTTTAGCGGGGATGCTAACTGCACCGGAGGCTTTGCTGTACCTGAAGTATGGATGTCAGCTGGTTGTTCTTCAGGAAGCATATATGCACTTACGCTATTGGTGGCACAACACTTTACAGTACAGGCGACCTGGGTTCAATTCCCGTTGCTGCCTGTAAGGAGTTTGTATGTTCTCTCCGTGACCACAAGGGTTTCCTCCAGGTGATATGGTTTCATCCCACAGTCCAAAGACAATACATGTTGGTCAGTTAATTGGTCATTGTAAATTGGCCTTGATTAGGCCAGGATTAAGTTGGGGGATTTCTGGGTGGTGTGGCTTGAGGGGTTGGGATGGCCTATTCCGTGCTGTATCTCAATAAAAAACAAAACAAGCTCCTTTCAGTGTGGTCTCCCAGCAAGACCAGGCCGGATGTGGTGCACTCCATTGCAGTCTTGGGCAGTCAGGGTCCTCTGGACACTCTGTAGTACCTGGAAGTGAGAGCGTGTGAGGAACTGCCTGAGAAAAGACCTGCCTGATTGACTGTAGATGTCAGTTTTCATGTCACACTGTTTCAGTTGCTGCTAAGAACCAGACGATAGAGCCATTGGTTTCTATACTGCGGCACAGGTGAAGTAGGGTCTCTCACTCGGACATTGACATAATCTGAATGGTGATGGCACCTGTTTGGAGGGAGTTGCCATGATGAGAAACAGGATATTGATAAGAACAGGATCATCTTCCTAGAGTTTCATCATGATTGTGAAGAAAACTCTACTTGAGTTAGCTTCCCCTACTCTTTCCTTTTGGAATTTCTCATGCTCGGAGCAGAATTCCTTCTTCACCTCATCTGTGGCTTCCAGGTTAGAGTAAACTGGAAGGTCATGAGAGATCCACTTATCCCACAGGGGATGTCATGGAAACGGCAGCCTATCTATCTCATTCTTGACAGTGAAACCTTCCTGATGAAAGTAACATTCTTCTTCCCAGGTTTTTGTTTTTTCATCGTATCTCACTAAGAGAAGTGACATCAGTGTCATTTGGGTTCCAAGCTATGATAATGGTGCAAGAATCAGGCCTGACACTGTTGTAACTGCCCATGGTCCATACTGTCTGGGTTCTGAAGATGCCTGTGTTTCATTTCTTCCGACCTGGAGTAGTCATCGCTCAGTCATTATCTCATGGGCTTCTCAAGAGCAAAATTCTGCGTTGGCACATGGGTGATTCCAGGCATACATGTCCTTGTTCACTCCCTCCTCTCCACTCTTCTTCACCCATTTCCCTTCCCCTCCAGACATCCCCTCCCATTCCTCCTCTCACACCCCCTACACCTTCCTTCCAACTCTGTCCTCCTCTTCTCTCTCTGGCAATCCTCCCTCCCTCCATTTCTCCACCTTCTATTCTCCAGGATCCACTCCTGCTGCCCACCACCACCCCAATTCAATCTTTACCTTGGACAGCTCCCCGTCCTCAGTTCCCTTCCTCCACCCTCTCTCTGTCCAAGAAAAAGCTTTGTTGTCTATTGTCATAGAGAGATACTGCACAGAAACAAACATTTCAGCTGACTGAGTGTACATGGCTCATCAAACATCTGTGAACACTAATCCTACAATAACACCATTTTTATTATTGAGTTGAACAAAAGACCTCTCCCCTGGCAAGGTCTAACGTTTCTGAGGAAGCTTTGCCAGCATTGGAGCCACTGGCTGTTGCCACTGTTGATGGTGGTGCATGACTTCCCTGTGCACTTCATGTTGGGCCATCGTTGTTGAGGAATTTCTAGTAAATGACAAATGAAAGGTGAATGCTGAAAGTGCAGAATTCGAGGCTGAGGTGGCTGGCTAATCAAAGGTGTTGAACTGATTCTGAGGCTGAAACAAGCTGAGTCAAAGTTGAAAGGGTGTTGGAACAGACTATTACTCAAGTTTTCCTGACTATCTTGAGTATTTTAAACATTTTATTATTCTATTCTGAAATATAAATCATTACCATGTTTGAACAAACTACTGACATCGAAAGCTGTACTTGTAATGGTGCAGTTGACACCGACAAAAGATGTTAAGAATTCTCTCTTCACATGAAGAAATGTGAAGCAATGGTTAGATAAATAATTAGGGAAAAAATGGGTCTTTGTGGAACTAACTTACTTTTTACTCCATATCTCTTTAAAAGTATCTGTCTTTGTTAAGCAAGCACCCATTTGAACTGCATGTTGACTGTCACTTCATGATCTTGGATAGACAGATCTCGAAGCTCCTCGTTGATCCCGTACAGTAGCCTCTGGAATCAAACATGGGGCCATAGAGAGGGGCATGCACCCAAGGATGCTGAATATGGAGAGACACCAGTACACAAACTAATGGGGAATCAGGGTAGCAAATGATCACCGTGAACAGATTAAAGTCTGTCAGGAGCCTTGTGGCCCATCAGGCCGGTGTTTATGCCAGTTTCCGTGGCGTGAAGCAACTGGGAGTATGAGACCCCCCCCCCCCCCCCCAGTAGGACACCAGTCTATCGCGAGGTTAACCCCCAGCATTTTGCTGGTACCCATTCTCAGCCATTCTGGGTAGACTGGAGCAGTGCGTGGTTAAGTGCCTTGCTCAAGGACACACACGCCGCCTTGGCCGAGGCCTAGGCACTGAGGGTGTCTACAAGAAGAGTCAGAGCCGTCTCCATTTCCTGAGGAGACTGAGGTCCTTTAACATCTGCCGGACGATGCTGAGGATGTTCTACGAGTCTGTGGTGGCCAGTGCGATCATGCTTGCTGTTGTGTGCTGGGGCAGCAGGCTGAGGGTAGCAGACACCAACAGAATCAACAAACTCATTCGTAAGGCCAGTGATGTTGTGGGGATGGAACTGGACTCTCTGACGGTGGTGTCTGAAGGGATGCTGTCCAAGTTGCATGCCATCTTGGACAATGTCTCCCATCCACTACATAATGTACTGGGTGGGCACAGGAGTACATTCAGCCAGAGACTCATTCCACTGAGATGCAACACAGAGCGTCATAGGAAGTCATTCCTGCCTGTGGCCATCAAACTTTACAACTCCTCCCTTGGAGGGTCAGACACCCTGAGCCAATAGGCTGGTCCTGGACTTATTTCCTGGCATAATTTACATATTACTATTTAATTATTTATGGTTTTATTACTATTTAATTATTTATGGTGCAACTGTAATGAAAACCAATTTCCCCCAGGATCAATAAAGTATGACTATGACTATGACAATGAACCCACGACCTTCAGATCACTAGTCCAACACCCTAACCACTTGGCCACGTGCCACACACTGTGAACAGAACTTGCATAAAATTCCATCATGAAGTGCCCTTGCTCCTTCACTGCCGTCCATCTTCAAAGAGCTTGTTCTCCTCCTTCTAGTTATTTGGAATACCTTCACTGTGTATTATCCTTATTGTCTTTTTACCGTGGTTTTCCTTGGTGTGCTGAGGTTGGTCTGCGCGAGGAGCTGGCAGCTCAGAAGCGACAGCAGAGAGCAGAGAGCCAGGAGCTCAGGGATCGAATTGAAGTTGAGGGACGGAGTCACCTACAGGAGGTCACAGAGTTCAAGGAGCAGATCCGGCAACATTCTCTGACAATCGTGGCCCTGGAGGAGAGGCTGCTCACAGTCAGTAAACAGCAACAGGTGGCAGAAGAGGAAAGAATGATCCTGTCAGGAAAATTGAAAGGTAATTGTACAGGATAGAGAACATGACATGAACTAAACCATAGAGTAATTGCATCACACTCATGGGATCCTGTAACATAAAGGGAGATTATCAGGCAGGATGGATTCACAAAAAAGGATGGATTAATGTACATTATGGATGAGGTCCTCTAGTACCCAATATTCTTGCTGCCTCGCTGTAGGAAAGATGTGAAAGTTTTGGAGAGGATGCAGAGGAGGTTTTCCAGAATGCTGCCTGGATTAGAGAGCAGGTCTTATGAGGATAGCTTGAGCAAGCTAGGGAGTTTCCCTTTGGAATAATGGAAGATGAGAGGTGACTCGAGAGAGGATAGAGTGGATGGCCATCACCTTTTCCCAGGGCTGCAATGGTCAATACCAGAGGACATCCATCTAAAGTGACTGGAGGAATGTTTAGGACGAGATGTCAGATGTAGGTTCCTCATACAGAGAGTGATGGGAGCCTGAAATGCATTGATGGAGATGGTGATAGAGGCTGATATAATAGGGACATTAAAAAGACTCTTAGAGAGGGACATGGATTTGAGAAAAATGGACATTATCGACTGTGTAGGAAGGAAGGGTTAGATTGATCGTAGAATAGGTTTATGGAGGTTGGCACAATATCTTGGGCCAAAGGCCCTGTGTGTGTCTGTGCTATATTCTAGGTCTGTATGTAACTCTCACTTCGGCTAGTGGCTTAATATTGGGGGTGATAGCCCCCGGCTCGGCCAAACTTATCAAATCTCGTTTGGGTGGATGCTGCACGATGTGTCCCCTGTTACAAATCAGTACCCCAAAATAACAAACAGTATACAATATGTGATTAAATGATTGAGCTTTACAATTCTTAATTTGACTATATGGTTAGTAATGGAAACAAAAAAAAAGAAAAAGGTCCCCCTCTCATGAAACAGTCGAATGCGCAAACGTTGGAGCTCATTGATAAGCCGTTCATCCACCATCGACCTCCTCCGATCGTCACTGACCTTCGGACCCTCGCTCCAAGTCCACTACATCCGGCAGTCCACCAACTCTCTCCATTCGTGTCGTCTCTCCTCATCTCTCCCCGGCAAGAGACTGTGAAAATCTCTCTTCCAGACTCACAAGAAAGAACAACATTTCTCTCATTGGCTAGCCCCTGCATTCCAAACCCCGTTATCTCTAGTCGTAACCCAAACATTGCTGCAACAGAGAAACCTTTACATTAGCAGTGAAACATTACAGAGAGGCCATTACATTAGCAGCATGCTAGAGCAACCTTACAGCATGTTACATGTGTTTGAGTATTATGTACAGGATGCAATAGGGAAAACTTAGACATAGTTACAAAGCAAGTATTTGTACAATTTTTAGAAGGTGTGAGGAAAAATATCACATCAAGGAGCGTAGGACAGGATTAGATTACAGGTACCGAAACTTAGAGATACAGTTGTTACAAAGCAGATATTTGAACAAATGTTCAAAAGCTGTGAGAAGAAGTATCACAAAGCGTGTAAGCTGGGATCATATTGGAGGGAATATAACAATGTGGAGAGGCAACTTTTGCAAAGGTTTCAAAGGTACATTTAATGTCAGAGAAATGTATACAATATACGTTTGCACATCCTGAAATGCTTTTTCTTCGCAACTGTCTATGAAAACAGAGGATTGCCCCAAACAATGAATGACGGTTAAATGTTAGAACCCCAAAGCCCCCTCCCATGCATAAAGAGCAGCTCCCTCCCCCACCAGCAAAAAAAAAGCATCGGCACCCCCCACCAAGCACTCAAGCGTGCAGCAAAGCATCAATAAAGATGCAGACTTGCATTACCCCAAAGACTACTCGTTCACCCAGTATTTGACATACCACAGGCTCTCTCTCTCTCTCCCTAATAAGGGAAAAAGAGGTGTCTCCATTTCACAGCGAGAAGGGAGACATAACAAGCAACTCACTAATTTACAATGCTAAAAGTCCATTGCGTTGCTTTTTCCGAGCTCTGAGCCCAAAGAACTCGGGTCTCTGGGCAAAACAGCCAGCAGCCAGCTTGCTGCTTTCGATCTTCCGTCTCCCACAACACACTGATTCCCCGCAGAGGCACCGACCTTCGGTCCGCCCGCCTCCGGAGCCACAAAATCCCGAAACTCCAAAGGCAAGCTAATCTCCTAGGCCGCATCCTTGGTATAGTGAATAGCAGCCAGTTGTGAGACCCCGAGAGCGGGTCCCATTCCTGCAAAGAACCGTAGTCAGTGTGTAACTCCAGGTCGGGGTTTTCAAAAGAACCCTGAAAGGGAAAAATAGAGAGATTAACGATAGAAATAGAGCTGTTTCCGAAAATGCAAGCACAGAAGTTGCTGTTGGGCGCCATTGTCTCTCTTAAGCTCCTCATCCTACAGGAACAGATGATTAATGGAAATTTTTAAAAAATCCTGCAGATGCTGGAAATGTGAAATAAACCAGGAAGATGCTGGAAAGATCCAGCAAGTCTGCTCACAACTGTGGAAAGAGGAACAGAGAAAATGTTTCAGGTTGTAGCCTTTTGTCAGAACGCAGAACTAGTGATTAATATGTAACTTTGAAATCGGAAGATGGAAAACAAAACCGGCTCCCTGATATATGTGGTTTAATTTTACTTGAGAAAACAGTTAACATATTCCAGGCAGCACTGGAAAGAGAAGTGACCTGACAGGTTAATAGATTGAGTCAATTGGCTTTGGACAATACTTAATATAATGAGTTATCTTTAGAGAGGAAAAGAATAAAAATATGCAGGAAATGGCATGAATTTTAAAAGAATGGAATAGCTGACTCAAGAAAACTGGTCCTCGCCTCCAACGTTACAATGGATTAGAGTCTTGGTATTTGCTTATCCCAGAGCAGCTATAGCCTTTATAAGCAGTGTTACTTGATAAATTCCATTAAAAGGCAGAAATGAAACTGCACAGCAGATGGAGGCTTTAAATTTCCTGCATAAATATCGATATCATTAAATACTTAAATGCATTTTCTTTCCATAAATGCTGGTGCTGAACACAGAAAATGACCAGCTGCCCCGTCCGTCTGCCCCAAACCTGCAAAGCTGTGAATGTAGTTTCTCCAGTCCATGTAATTTTGTGACAGACGTAAAAGGAAAGAAAATTTCTCTGTCCCCGTCAGTATTTGCTTCGATGTGCTGTGATCTCTGCCCTGGACAAGGACTGATCCAGCTTCATTCTGGGGAATTAGTGCACCCACACTACAGTTAATTCCTGCTAAGTAAAGTAGCAGCTTCTGGACCTAGCACAGCCGCTTCCCATTTCGCTGGAATACCCTGACCGGGAATGACATGACGGTTAAGGGCCGTGACGTAAGGTTCCCTTGAACCCATCGCTTACCAGTTCAGGATATGTCTTTCTGCTTTCTTTCTGCAGACGCTAGGAAGGATCCGGAAGAGGTGGAGAGGAATCGGTCCATGAAGCGGCCGGTGCAAACGCCGTCACCCTTGATGGTGCCAACAGCATCCGACATTCATGCACAGGAACAGATCTGCTCTGCACTCCAGTGAGTGTCCTAATGAGTCAAAGTGAATGGCATAAATATTATCATCAGGTTTATGTACAGCGTACCCAGGAGCAAACTGTGGGCTTATGACCCCATACTTTTTTGAAGGTTTAGTTTAGTTTAGTTTAGTTTATTTTCTTATACATCAGGATTCAGTTAAGATTCCTTGTCTGCATGAAGCTCACAGTACATGAAGCCCAAACGGTACACATGGTAACAATACGTAAATGCAACGATGAACACAGAAAGCAGAATCGTACACAAAACGCTGGAGGAAACCTGCAGGTCAGGGAGCATCCATGGAAATGAACAGACAGTCAACATTTCAGGCCCAGACCCCTCTTCAGGATTGGAAAAGAAGGAGAAGACACCAGAACAAAAAAGGTGATGAGGGAGGGGACGGATGGCTGGAAGGTGACAGGTGAAGCCAGGTGGGTGCGAACAGTAAAGGGCTGGAGAAAAAGGAATCTGATAGGAGGGGAGCGGGGGCCATGGGAGACATGGAAGAAGGAGGGGTGTCAGAGAGAGGTGTTGGGTAGGTGAGAAGAGATGAAAGGCCATAGAGGGGAATAAGAGGGGAATAAGAGGGGAGAGGGTGGGTTTTTTTTTAACCGGAAGGAGAAATCGATACTCATGCCATCAGGTTGGAGGCCACCCGGATGGAATATAAGGTGTTGCTTCTCCACCCTGAAGGTGGTCTCATCGTGACACAAGAGGAGGACGTAGACCGATGTGTCAGAACGGAAATGGGAATAGGAATTAAAATCTTGGGCCACCAGGAAGTTCTGCTTGACGAAGCAGTCCCTCAATTTCCAATGGGTCTCACCAACGTAGTGGAGGCTGCATCAGGGGCACCAGTCACGATGGACAACCCCAGCAGACTGGCAGGTGAAGTGTTGCTTTACCTGTTTGTGGCCCTAGATAGAGGTGAGGGAGGAGGTCAATGGGCAGGTGTAGCACTTTGGCCGCTTGCAGGGTTACCAGGAGGGATGAATGGACTTGGGAATCACAGATCCCTGTGGAAAGCTGAGAGTGGCGGGGGGTGGGGAGGAAAGATGTGTTTGATGACAAGGGAATCACGGAGGAAGTGATCCCTGCAGGGAATGGAAGGACAAGGGCATAGTGGAGGGAGCAATCCATGCAGAAAGCGGCGAGTGGGGAGACAGGGGAAATCATGGAGGGAGCGGTCCCTGTGGAAAGCGGAGACTGGGAGAACAAGGGTATCACAAGGGAGCGAACCCTTGCAGTGAGTGGAGAGACAGGGGCATCACAGAGGGAACAACCCCTGCAGAAGGCGGAGATCGAGGGGTACAGGGGAATCATGGAGGAAGCGATCCCCATGGAAAGTGGAGAGTGAGGAGACAAAGGAATCACAAAGGGGGTGATCCCCATGGAAAGCAGTGAGTGGGTTGGACAAGGGAATGATGGAGGGAGTGATCCCTGTGGAAAATGGAGAGTGAGGGGATAAGGGAATCACGGAGGGAGCGATCCCTGTGGAAAGCAGAGGGCTGGGGTATGGCATAAGTACTGTAGTGCAAAAACAAAATACTGAAATGACGTTAATAACGTAATCAATGAGAGATAGAATGAAAAGTCCAAGAATGTGGTAGCACCACCGGGAAAGAGGTATGAAGGGAGAGATTGGTTCAGGAATCTGATAACAGTGCGGGATAACCTATTCTTATATCTAAACAATTGGACTTTTAGGATCCTATAAGATATCCAAAAGATATCGGAAATGGGAAAGGCCAGAGAGGCAGGTGTCCTTGACAATACTATTCGCCTTCCTGAAGCTACCCACCGTGAGGATAGATTCGATGGATTACAGGAGTTTAGTCTTTTTGCGATTGTGCTACCAACAAATTGATAACTTACCAAGTTGTCCCACAGGCTGACTTAAATAAATCTCAGCTGGGTTTTTGTCCCATTAGATTTGCAACTATAGATGGACCAATCGCTGCTTCACAAGTGCTCATCGCTAGCTGCTGTTGTTGGGAAAGGGCAGGGGGAACGGCTTCGCTGCATTGCTTTCTGCCACGGGAGGGCAGTGCTGCAGTCTGCAGATGGCTCACAGCTGTAGGCAGGTATCAGAGGCAGTGAAGGGGGGCATGAGACAGGAGAAGTGTTAAGCAGGAGAGAGGGCTGGGGAATGTTTGGATAGGGGCAGAGAATACAAATACTGGACTGGGATGAGAAGGGAAAGTACAGAGGAGGGAAAGGATGAAATTGGGAATTATGGGAAAGAAGGCAAATCGCTGGATTTTGTTGAAAAGTTACTAATTCTGGGAAAATTCACCTCAGTCTTCCCGTAAACTGAAGAATTCTCTTAAAATGCAAACATAACAGGAGGTGCAGAAAATAGTTGGCAGATCAACATATATTTGAAAGATAAAAACCAAAATGTTGACTGTTTATTCCGCTCCATAGATTCCGCTTTGCTTGTTGAGTTACTCCAGCATTGTGTGTGTGTTACTTTGAAAAATAAAAGGCAGGCTAACACCTCAAGTGAGGCTTAGCATTCAGCTAGCAGTTTTTAAACTGGGCCAGTTTTAACGTAGTACAACACACACAAAAGGCTGGAGGAACTCAGCAGGTCAGGCAGCATCTGCAGAGGGGAATAAACAGTCAATGTTTCAGTCCGAGACCCTTCGTCAGGACTGGAAAAGAAAGGGACAGAAGCCAGAATAAGAAGGATTAGTTCTTTTTAGTTCTAATCCCATCTTTTTCACTCTCCCCGTGTTCCCATCAGTACCCACTCGCCTCCCATGTTTGATCACTTATCCCCAATAGGGAAGATTGACAGATGTCAATCAACCTACAAACCTGCACGTGTGAGAGGAAGCCCACCCACAGGGAGAACATCCAGACTTCACCCAGATGGTGGTAGAAATCGGGATTGAACACAGGTTACTGAGGCAACATCGCTACTAGCTGTGCTTCTGTGTCTCCCTCACCCTTTGGCGGGTTAATGAAGCAGAATATTCGCTTTATCTATAATCTGCACCATATTTGATCGGAAAGCTGTTGCTGACACTGGGTCTTTGCTAAAGAAAATGTATCATTCCAGCAATTAGTGTCGCCTACCCCAGTGAGAACAAGAGGCTTGTTATTACATTGTTACCACAGACCGATTATCAACCGAGACTGCAGAAGAAGGCTACAGTATTAACATGGATCCCAAGCATTTTATTTTAATCCCTCCTGAACAGTGGAAGGATAAACAATCTGCTAATTGGCCACTGTTTGCACAATGATGCTGAGAACGTGTTGCTGTAAACGTATAAAGTGTTGGATTTTAATTTTGCTCTGAATTTTGATGAATTCCCTTGGATAAACACAAGACCAGAATAAAGAAAAGAAGCACAGATGACAAATTGTTCCTTCAGACCTCTCCCTCAAGCTGTTTGTTGGTGAGAATGGAGCTGAAGTATGAGGCTTTATGTGATCTGCATTTCTCAGTCCCGATCTGAAACTGAGCGTGGGCCCCATCTCTTTTGGCATGGCATGCTAAATGCTGGAGAGTTCTGCAGGCCTGGCAGCATCTACGGACAAGAGTAAACGGTGGACGTTTCAGGCCGACACCCTTCAACGGGACTGGCATCGGCTGGCATAGAGGTCGGCAGTGGGGATCGTGGTCTGGGGACGTCTGTGGCTGCCGACATTGGAGACGGCAGGTTCTGCAGTCTGCAGACGGGCGATCCTTGTTGGACGTGAGAGCGGCGAAGAACCAGCGATTGAAAGCGCGGATCCGGCAGAGGATGAAGTATCAGACAGGTTCATTGCAGGCGGCGGAGAGGGAATCCCGGAGTTGTGGCAGCGACTGGGACAGGGGCACCAGGCACCGGGTAGAACACAGCGGGAGAAGCAGTCAGTACCTGGGGTCCTCGGAGGGCCCGAATCGAGAAGCTTGAAAACGGATCTGGAAGCCATGTGGCACAAAATGGCGGTGAAGATCGGCGTGAACTGGTATCCTGGATGTATGTCGGAGTTTCTGTAGTGTAGATGAATTTCAGGAATTGCTCAATCAGCTGATGAGTAGTGGAGCATGTAGCAGGTGTATTCCAGGAATTTCCTCCAGGTGATTCCCACAGGAACAAACATTAGTCTGCAGAAACTGGTGTTTAGCATCAATGGTACTGATTTGTCTTTTTTTTAATTCAGGCTCTCCCCAGACTGCTGTTGATGACTTTCTCATTAGTTCCTGAGTTTTTGGGATCCCATAATTGAATGTATTGCCTTTCTCAATACCTCAGCCCACTTGCTAAGAGAAAGCATGGGTATAATTCTGGAAATCGTCTACCCGAGTGATCCTGACCAACGATCTCACATCCCATTTTCGGTGATTATTGACAATTGATTTCAGTTTTGATCTATGAGGTCTGGCAGTTTTTTTTCTGTACTGTCTGGTCATTTTCTAGTTGGGTTCAGTTTATGAAGAACCCTTTCCGGATAGAGCAGTAAGAACCAAGTTACAGATTTCCCTCCTGGGTTTCTGTGGTTAGTTATTGGTGCTAAATAGGTTTGCTGGTGGCATTTTCAATCAGTTGATAAATGAGCAGGTCTGTGGCTGTACAGGTGTGTGTAATGTTCTTCCAAGATTTTTTTTTAAATTCGTAATATATACAAGGGAATAAATACAGAGCAGAAAAAAATAATTTTACGTTCTCAGTGTCATATGGGCAATGCATTCAGTTGTGTTAACACTTCTATTTTAAAGCATAGCTCCATAGTCACTGCGGGCCGGTGGTGTAGTGGTGATGGCACCAGACTTTGAGGCGAGTGGTCCTGGGTTCGAATCCAGCCTACTCCTTACACACTTTCCATCCGTGCAGGGTTGAGCGTCGAGCTAGCAACTGGCCTTGTAACGCAGACAAAAGCGCTGAAGGAGCGGCAAGGTTGTTGCCCAATGCTCTTTGCTCCTCTGGTGTATCCAAGGCTCTGTGGAGGAAGTACCACAGTATAGGCTTCTTCCGCTCCCTGTATGACATGCAGGGGCTGAGGTGGGTGAGGGAAGCCCCTCAAATGCAGAAGACGCGGAAAGGAGCAACAACGCTCATGTGAGCCCCTAGGGTGATACACCATTTCTAGGTTGAGGGGCTTCTCTCACCCAACTCAGTCCCTGCGTGTCATATAGCGGCAGAAGGCTATTCTGTGGTAATTCCCCACAGAGCCTTTGCTTAGGCTGCACCAAGCGTCAGTGTATCCCTTCGCAGGTACTCCTGCAGCCTGGAGCGAGCCTATTGGCAGTGTTCCCTTACAGACATCTTGCTGTGTGGGAAGACCAAGAAGTTCCAGGCAGGTCACCTTTACCAAGCTGATAATCTTCCAGCAACACTTGGTGTCTGTTTCAGAGTGAGAACCCAGGAACAGCCACTCACTCGACACGGGTGTGTGCAGAGCTGGGTTCATACAGGTGTCACTCACTGCATGCAGCTGAATGGATCATGTCCGTAAGATAGAGGTGCAACATGAAGCCACTTGGCCCATCGAGTCTGCTCCACCATTTCATCATTTTCCCTCTCAGCCCCAATCTGCTGCCTTCTCCCCGTATCCCTTCATGCCCTGACTAATCATGAATCTTTCAACCTCTGCCTTAAATATACCCAATGACTTGGCCCCCACAGCCGCCTGTGGCAACAAATTCCACAGATTCACCACCTTTTGGCTAAAGAAATTCCTTATCTCCATTCTCCATTTTCCTCCATTTTTTGCACTACCTTACTTTCCATTTTTCTATTTTCTATTTATGATTTATAATTTAAATTATTAATATTTAGTATCGATTTGTAATCCAGGGAGCGGGAAGCGCAGAATCAAATATCGCTGTGATGATTGTACATTCTAGTATCAATTGTTTGGCGACAATAAAGTATAAAGTAAAGTAAATGGACGTCGCTCTGCTCTGAGGCTGGCCTTGGACTCCCCCACTGTAAGACTGCTCCTCTGGGTGCAGCGGATCAGATCACCTGACATGCAGTGAGTAAGATCACTGGATGCCTGGAGGTGAAGGGATCGCAAATCACCCCTGGGAGTGCCCATGAAGAGTTGGATGACAAGCTGATTACTGAGCGATGGAGTTCAGTACCACATAATGCACACTGAATTACCCTGCTGCTGATGAGCTCACCTTTCTGCCTAACCATCGCTGTGCATGTTGGTAGATTTCTTATTCTGAGCAGGGCAGTGTATCCATCAGTCACTGCAGCTATTTGTACAGACGAGTAGAGCTCTTACTCTGTGTCCCTGTGATATTCCACAGAGCTGCTGGTGTTCCCAGCATAATGGATAAAGAAAATTTCCACTGGCTGCCAGACCATATTACCGTGGAAGAGACTAGTGCTACCCAGAGGCCAGCACCACCAGCAGTACGTCAGAGCACGGCATTTAGAAGATTCATTTCAAATTAGTATTCATCTGGTTCTGCACCATTTTCTATGAACAGCATAGTTTCATTTTGCTATTTGATCAAATGTTGCCGTTTTTTAAAAATCTAATTCTTTTCCGGTGTTTTATGCCCCCTTCAGAAAAGAGCTAGCGGAGACTCGGCTGCAGATCCTGGCCCAGCAGGATGTTATCGTGGGATTGAGAAGGGATCTGGCTGGTGCAAACGCCAAGATGTCTGACCTGGCAGGTAGGCTCCCTCCGTTGAGTGTCCGTTCCTGGGAGGACGTTTGATAGTGCTATTCGCTGCCTAAAATTGTCCAACAAACTCATGGGATTGGTGGACCATTCAGCCCCACGAGACGGCCACCAGAGTCTCTGTAGGATGTTACAGCCTCACTAATTGTGGGTTCTCACTCAGCCTTCAACCGATGCAAATGGAAGTGGCTAACAAACATTTCCAATAGGAGAGAAGGTAGTCACTGCTTCCTGATAATCTGCTGAACTCTCACCCACCCACATCCTGAGAGTCATCACTGAATAGAAACTCAGAATAAACCACATACCTGCCATGGGTGACTCAATAAAAACCAGATGCTGGAATCTGAGCCAGCAATCTGCTGGAGGAACTCAGCAGGTTTTGCAGCATCTGTGGAAGGGAAAGGCCTGGGGGCTTTGGGCCATACCATGGCCTCTGAAGCAGGCCCGAGGCTAGATATTCAGTAGGTGGTTTGCTACATGACTCTCCAAAGGATTTTCAGCTTTAGAAATGACTACTCAGACGTGCGATGGAGTTCCCTTCCTCCCAGTTCTGATGGCAACAGCTGCAACAACATTGAACACAAGGTAACAGAGTCCAGGACAAAGGCAGGGAGTTGATTGTTCCTCAATAACATGATGCTCATATCAGAGACCATCTTAACACAAATCCCAAAACAGCAAAGTTCTGGAAACCCATCTGTGAGCATCTTCACAACAATATCCATGGCAATTTAACAGGGTAACAAACCACCATCCTCTCAAGAGAAATTAATGGTGGGCAATAAGTACTGATGATCAAGATAAGTGGGTATGAAGTTTAAACCATTGAATAGAGCCATAACTTGACAAAGTATTCCTTTATAATCCTTCCCTCTCATTGTCTCTCCCATTCTCTTCTGCTCTCACTTGTATTTGCATAAGCTCACTCACACACACCCTTTCTCCGTTTCTCCCTCTCCCCTCTCCCCCTCTCCCTCTCCCTCTCCCTCTCCCTCTCCCTCTCCCTCTCCCTCCCCCTCTCCCCCTCCCCCTCCCCCTCTCCTCTCCCTCTCCCTCTCCCTCTCCCTCTCCCCTCTCCCCTCTCCCCTCCCCCTCCCCCTCCCCTCTCCCCACTCCCCCTCCCCTCCCCCTCTCCCTCTCCCTCTCCCTTCCCTCTCCCTCCCCCTCCGTTTCCCTCCATCTCTCTCCCCCTCCCCTCTCATCCTCTCACCCTCTCCCTCCCCCCTTCATTTCTCTTGCTATCTTTTCACTCTCCTTTCCCCAAACATGCTATTTCCTTTGTTCTGTTTCATACCAGTGGCTGACAGACTTCAGCCGCCAATTTCCAAGATTTTTGGTCTGTTGCAGGATCTGTAGTAATATATAATCTAAATTCTGCTTTGACTGTCCATAAATGTGTTTAAAAAGGCTCAAATCCTTTATTAACAAATTCCATTTGCTCCCCAACCTCGTTGGAGGGTCCAGTGCTGATTTAATGCTCCAGTCCATCCCTACATCTTTGCTCTGTTTAAATTCGTGTTGACAATGTGTGACGTGATTTACATTTTCAGAAGGCATAGAGCAAACACCAGAGGTGTACGTTAATGGTGGGGCACAAATCACCCCTGATCCTGAAGTATGAGTCAATGTAAACATAGCCAGCAGCAACATAAATGCTTTTAATGTTTCAAATAAACTGGTTATAAAACTGCAGCCACCCAGGATTCTTCGTGTGGTTCTCTTTCGTTTCTACGTTTCCTCCACCACACAGCCTTCTGCCCGCCCCAAGGTAAATGACGTTCACGTGACTGGAGCCAGTCTGAGCACAGGAAGACCCCACAGAATTGTCCCACGTGGTGGTGATGGTTGGGGAGTGAATTATTGGATAAGACATAGAATGTTGAACAGTACAGCAAAGAAACACGCCCTTCGGCCCACAATGTAGTATAGAACTAATTAAGCTAATGACACCAAATCCCTTCCCTCCGCACATGGTCCCTATCTCTCCATTCATGTTCCAATCCAAGAGCCTCTGTTATACCTGTGTCTACCACCACCCAGGGCAGCCCATTCTGGACATCTGCCACTCTCTGTGTAAAACAAAACTCGGCTGTCACTTCTCCTTTGAGCTCTCGTCCTCTCACCTGAAGTTTCTTTCATTCTAGAAATGGTGTCACAGGGCCTTGAGTGGTTAGGCTGACAGGGTCTTCCTTTAAAATGCACCTCCAGCTCCCAGTATTGCCTTGAAGAGTCCGTTTCTGGATGTAGACCTGAGCCTGTAACCAACTCATACTAACGCAGAGTTGACGGTAGGCAAAGAGTGCAGCAAGTGGCTCTTGCCACTCTCATAGTCTCCCTGAAGGTGTCCATTTGATTAAGACCAGCCTGTTCATTGCCTGCACACAGGAGAGCTGAGTGAGAGACAGAAGGTGGAACTGGAGCAGAACCGAAGTTTGGTCCGTAGCCAGGCGCTGGAACTGAGCACTCTGCGGCAGCAGCTGGCCAAGATGTCCCAGCTGGTAGACAAGAAGAATGAAGAACTCCAAGGCAGAAACACAGAGCTGAGGTACGGAAGTGACCAAAGAGCAAAGGGTGGGACTTGAGGTTTGCCTGTCCGTTGCAGGTGCCAGGTCTGAGATCTAGAACACAGGCCAAGAGCGAAGCACCGCGTGTCCAGAAGCGGATGAGCACGGCAACGAGTTAGCAGGTTGAACAATCCATCTGGGAGCTGGCAAGGGCTGAAGTTAGTTTGTGTCCTGCAGGCTCAGTTACAAAGAGCACCTGAGTCACTTGGGAGCAGGTCTGGTCTCCAGTGAGCAACCTCAGACACCAATGTTGGCTTTCAAGAGAAATGAAAGGAATGTCCACTCACTTCACAGTGACCTCTCCCTAGTGACATAAAATCACACTTTCTTCCTAGAGCATTGGATTGGATTGGAGGTTAGTTATGGGGAGAGACTGAGTAGTTAGGGCTTGCTTTACCCCTAGTGAAGGAAGCTGAGGGGTGCCCTTGTACAGGTATATAAGATCTTGAGGGGCATAGAAAAGGTAGAAGGTCAGATGATTTTTTTTTCCCATGGCATGGGGTATTACAAATAAGAGGGCATATGTTTAGTTATAGTCATAGTCATACTTTATTGATCCCGGGGGAAATTGGTTTTCCTTACAGTTGCACCATAAATAATAAATAATAATAGAACCATAATAGTTAAATAGTAATATGTAAATTATGAAATAAGTCCAGGACCAGCCTATTGGTTCAGGGTGTCTGACCCTCCAAGGGAGGAGTTGTAAAGTCTGATGGCCACAGGCAGGAATGACTTCCTATGACGCTCTGTGCTGCATCTCGGTGGAATGAGTCTCTGGCTGAATGTACTCCTGTGCCCAACCAGTTTAAGGTAAGAGGAAGAAGTTTTAAAGGGCTGTTTGAGGGTTAAGTTTTTGACATATTGAGATTGATACCTGGCTGCCAGAAGAGGTGGTGGAATCAGATGCAATTATTATGTTTAAGAAGCATTTAGGCATTCATTTTAACTTGACAAGACATAGGACAGTATGGTCCTAATGTATGCAAATGGGATTCCTATAGTTGGGCACAAAATGGGCTGAAGAGCCTCTGTCTGTGCTGTATGATCCCCTGAATCAGTTTTCGATGAGGTGCTTGATAATTAGCCAGCCCATACACAGCAGTACCGCAGTAAAGATCTGTTGTGCACGGTGAGTACAACCCAGCTGAGTTTGGCTGGTTCAGCAATGCCAGGTTTACCAGGACTATGTGATGCCATGTCTTTGTGCCACAAGACAGCTTGCATGGTGCCTTGACTGGCGATGAGATGACCAAGGCTGCTCATCTTACACTGGGAGCGCAACTGGGGTAATTTGTCTGCTGTTTCTGGCTGGGTTAAGTGGGCAGAAGAGATTTGGATCCAGCTGTCTGTAACAGAGCGTGGGAACTACAGTACACACAAGTGTGGAGAATGAATTGGTGAGAGAATTATGTGACATCTCCTGACAACTTTACAAAAGGTACAAAGCTTAGTTTAACATTCCTCAGCCTAAATGCTTTTTATTAAATATATTTATATAATGTAATCATTTATAGGATGTTGATGGTACTTTCTTCATATATACTAAGCAGGCTTAATCAAGTCTATTAAAATAAAGCTATTTTTCATCGAAAAAGGTGGCAATTATTAGTTTAAAAGCCACAAGAATATAAATTATAATGAATGACTGTGAAAATATTGGGATATTTTCAGTCCATTCTTGTTCAGCCCATTAAGCTGATGCCAGTTTTTATAAAAGCACTTCAATTAGTCCTGTTCAGCAGCATTCTCCCCATAGCCCTGATTATTTCGCCCTAAATTAATTCCATTCTGAAAGACACAATCAATATTTGTTTCAGCCACCCACCCGCTCATAGTCAATGGTAGATTACAAGTATTGGCTGAGTGGTTAGAAGGGAAGATAGGTTAATTAGTAACAGGATGATTTAATGTGTGTTATATGGTATTAAACTCAGTAATCAGTTTATCATCCCACTCTTCACCAGCACTGCCAAGGGAGATTGGCAAGCTTTCTGTATTTTTTCAGAATTTTACAGACAGCAACAATTGAAAAAAATGTCAACCTCATACTTTTTACAATTAAGTTATTTGGAAGGGAGAATCCACTGTTTGTACCTGTCATTAATTCTAAAGTAATGTTTTCATATAATTTTGTAAGTTTGTATTTCTGAAGTTTGTTTACACGATCTACCATCATCCATTGCAAACTGTATGTTACACCATTTCCCATCATCCATTGGAGAGTGAATATACCATCTTCCCTCTTCCATTGAAGAATGAATTTTGTAATAACTCACATTATCTATTGGAGAGGAAATGTTACACTGTCTCCCAATATCCTAGTGCATGGTGAGAGGATGTTTCCTATAGTGAGGGAGTCTAGACCCAGAGGACGCAGCCTCAGAATAGAAGGCTGTCCTTTTAGAATAGAGATGAGAAATTTCTTTGGCCAGAGGGTGGTGAATCTGTAGAATTCATTGCCACAGACTTCTGTGGAGGCCAATTCATTGGGTATATTTAAAGGAGACGTCGATAGGTTCTTGAATAGTAAGGCCATCAAAGGTTATGAGGAGAAGTCAGGAGGAATGGGTTTGAGAGAGAAGATAAATCAGCCATGATCAAAGGGCAGAACAGAATCAATGTGCTGAATGGCCTAATTCTAGCCCTATGTCTTATGGTCTTAATTTCCTTCAGGGAGTGAACGTTACACTGTCCCATCACCAGTCAGATGGGAACCGTTGTAATGTTTGCCATCAGACATCAGAATATTGCACCACCCAAACTTTGTGTAATGACTATTAAACTATCTCATATCTTTCATTGGAGAGTGAGTATTTATGCTCTCCAATATCCGTGTACATATGCAGATAATACATGTTATCCTGACTGTCATTCCCAGTTTTTTCTCTATTATGATGTATTGCATTGCATTACTGCCACAAAGACAATAGGTTTCATGAACTATGCCAGTGATATTAAACCTGATTCTGACTCTGATTTTTGAAGTTCACTTAAATTGCTGCTAAATTTTACTTTTAGGATTTCTTTATTCGATTATAGTGCTTAGACTTTCTGTGGCTTTGAGAACAAATAGAGGGTGAAGGCTTAGGCTCACCAACTAATGAGAGAAAGGACCTAATTAGTACTCACCATGGTAGTGTAGTGGCATCAGCACTGGACTTCAAAGCAGATGGTTCTGGGTTCGAATCCGGCCGGCTCCTTGAATACTTTCCATCGAGCTAACGACTCAGCCTCATAAAAAACAGACAAAGTGCCAAAAAAAACCCGGCAAAGTTGCCGCCTGATGTGCCGAGAGGAATAACTAACATGATGAGGGTTGAGGGAACTGGAAGTTGTGGCAGTATTGCAGAAACACCCACATTTAACCAGTCAGCACTTCAAACCAAAAATAATGGATGTGCTGTAAACTCACTCCCAGTTATAGTATTGAATGTATTGAAAGCAATACACAAACTTCCATTAGTCTCTGGTCACCCTAAGCGACCATTGAGTAAGGGTGAAAAATTGAGCCAAATAACATCCTGACAGCATCGTGGTCAGGAGCAGGGTTGAAGAGGACAGAAGGGAGTTTTAAATGTAGTGTGTAAAATTAAGTGAGACTGAGATTGTGTAAACAGATTTACAGCACAGTAGTTAGTGTTATTGTCTCCCAATTCTAGGGATCTGGGTTCGATCCTCACCTCCAGAGTGGAAACTATACTGTTATGCAGAGAACAGCGAGGGTCTGGAGCTTGCACCCTTGGCTCATTGGTATCTGTTGATTAGTCTGGTCTCTTCCCTTATCCCAGAGATGTACTGTTTGGTTGATTGGGCTAATGTAATTGACCCCTCTGCGTAGATAAGTGACAACAAGAATTGAGGAGGAGTTTGTGGGCGTGAGAGAGAGCAACACAGGTAAATTTGAAGCCTCTCACACAATATGCAGGAGGAACTCACCAGATCAGGAAACATCTGTGGAGGGAAATGAACAGTCGACATTTTTGGGCCAAGCCCCTACATCAGGTCTGGAAAGGAAGAAGGCAAAAGCCAGAATAAAGATGTAGAGTGAAGGACAGAGGGGATCAAAGAGAATGATGTAAGAGATGGTAGATGGAAGAGGCAAAGGGCTGAAGAAGAAGGGATCTGATAGGAGAGGACAGTGCACCATGGAATAAAGTGAGGGAGATGGGGAACCAGAGGAAAGTGAGGGTCACATCTCAGTAGACCAGATGCCTCATAGCTTCAGTGCTCTGGGTTCAGTCCTGGCTTCTAACGTTATCTGTGTGGAGTCTGCACGTTCCTCCAATGAGTGCATTCATTTCCCTTAGGTGTTCGTGTTTCCTCCCACTACCAATGATATGCTGGTCATGAGGTGAATTGCCTCCTCTAAGTTGTCTCTGGTGTGGTGTGGTTGGGAAGAGAAATAAGTGAGGGAGTGCAACCCTTCTGAGAGGCAGCACGAACTCAATGAGCCAAGTGGCATCTTTCTATGTCATAAGAAAATACGACTGAGGAAAGATGAGCAATATGGCAGTAGTTCTGCTACCTATTGCTCATTCTCCAGCAGGAAATGGAGAATGGGATTGATGAAATACTCTGCGGAGGGCTAGATTGGAACTAATTGGGCCAAATGGCCTTCCTCTTTATTGTAATAAGTAAATAAATAGACAAATCCTATTTTCTAGCAGTGGAGTTGATTGTTTTAAGTAATTGGTGGAAGAATTAGAAGGAAGGTGAGAGAAAAAGTACTTTTTGTTAATGAGTGGCAGAGCTTTCGGGTTCAGGAGCAAAAATCGAACTGCTGAAGATGCTCAGTGGGTCAGGCAGCATCTGTGGAGGGGAATAATCAGTCGACATTTCGGGCTGAGACCCTTCATCAGGACTGGAAAGGAAGGAGGTAAACCAGGGAGGGGAAGTTGTAGGGAGGGATGGGGAGAAATTACTGGAAGTTAGAGAAATCAATGTTCATTCCACCAGTTTATCCATTTCCATAGATGCTGCCTCTCTTGCTGAGTTCCTCCAGCATTTTGAGGGAGCTGCCCGATTTCCAGCATCTGCAGAATCTCCTGTGTTTATGAATAGCTTTAAGTAATTGGTGGAAGAATTAGCAGGAAGGCGAGGCAAAAAAAATAATTTCTGTTAATGAGTGGTGGTGCTCTCAAGTTCTGGAGCAAAACAAAACAAACTGCTGGAGGCACACAGTGAGTCAGGCAGCATCTGTGGAGGGAAATGGACAGTTAATGTTTCGTGTCAAGACTCTTCATCTGGACAGTATCTGTGGACAGTTGTGTCTCAGATTCTGAAATTCACTGCCCTCGATGCACATGAAACCTACTAGGATGAGCTGTTGCCAAGGATGTGGACCAAGAGGTGGGAAAAGGGAGAAAGTTAAAGCCCATTTTCGGTAGGCATAAACATGATGGGCTGAATGGCCCTTTCTTTGTCATAATATGCTGTAATTCCATGGACTTAATTGCTGGACACCCCTGATTATCTGGTCATCATTTGAAGGCTCTAATATAACGGTGCAGAGACGGATGGTGGGAGGAGACCTATTTTGCAACCTTAGCTCCGCTGTGTATTTGTAATGCTCACTGCAAAGCCATACAGATACAACCCACTATCATAGGCCATTGATTATCCGATCCCTGTACCAATTTCCTTATTTCTGAATGTTATGATTTCTTCTAGGGCCTGCAAGGAGAAGCTAGAAGAGCAGAAGGCTACAAGGAAGGAGAAGGAGATGCTGTGCAGGAAGCTGCAGCAAGAACTCAGTGAACGAGATAACCAGCCACATCAGAACATCGTGCATGCTGAGGTATTACTGAGTTCATCAGAAACTAGTTGACGAATCCTTAATCTTCTCTGTGTTATTTCAAACAAGTCATGATAGACAGGGCTTCAAGGACGTTTGGACTGCGTGGAAGGTCTTGACCCGAAACGCTAACCCGGAACATTTCTCTCCATAGATACCGCCTGACCCACAAGTATAAATCTTGTCTACTTATACTAACCCTTCTTACAAATACTTAGTTTGTTAGAGATTCACATGCTGTGAGGGCACCTGCCTGCACTGCCTTCTCAGGCAGATTTTTCCAGATTGCTGTCAATCTCGGAATGAAAATATTCTTCCTTAAATCTCCTCCAGACAACTTATTTTCAAACCTGTTGTTCTGGTCTTAGTTACTCCTACCAAAGGGAAATGCTCTCCTGTCTATCTAAGGCTCACATAATTTTGTGCTCCTCCAACAGATCTCCCCTCACCCTTCTCTTCTCCAATAAAACAGACCCAATTTTTCGTCCTAAGAGATGAAACACTTCATCCCAGAGTGCTGCAATATCTAAAACCAAAATCATACATCCTGTTTACTTTTTAGGCGGATGTTAAAGATACAATGGCAGTGTCCTGGTCAAAGAAGACACCTGCTAAGTTTAGTATTATAAAAATATTCAATGGGGCAAATTTGAAAAAAAATTCCCACCCTTACAGTACAAATAATACCCAGGTTATGCTAGGTTTCCATTCCTGTGAACTGTTCATGATCTGAATATTTTGCAAGTCAGAAATGCAGCCTCGAACCGTGTTCCCACATGTCGGAAGATGCCTGCTGTAGCCAGCAAATCCATCCCACTGGCCTTCCAAATGCCCATTGGTATGTACAGGCTGTGCATAAATAGGGTAAACTGGGAAGGACATGTAGTAGATGTTAGAAATTCAAGAGCCACTGCTAATGCTTGGTTTTCTCAGAAATGGGGCAATGGGTATGAGGAAGGCAAAGAGAATAAAGAAGTACAAAGCATGTTATAGACAAAGCACAACTAGCGGTTATGGGTATTTGTAGGCTTCTGAGGCTGTGAGACTAAAATTTTCTTTTGCATGAAGACCGTTTGGGTGTCTTGATGACAACGTTTGCCTTCCTTCACATTGTCCAAACACCTGGAAGGCCAATCATTTACTGCTACAGCAGCAACAGAGGTCGGATTCAAACAGGCACAGGCCTTTGCTCCTTACCTTTATCTTTGATGCTTGTCAAGGCAAAGTCACTGAGATATGCTGACAGACTAGGCTTCCTCCTATGACTCTGTTATAGGCCATTTGCCAGCCTTGGCAGTGAGTGTTGGCAGACCATAAGACATAGGGTTAGAATTAGGCCATTCAGCCCATTGACTTTGTTCTTCCATTTGATCATGGCTGATTTATTTTCTCTCTCAACCCTATTCCTTCTGCCTTCTCTTCATAACCTTTGACAGCCTTATTAATCAAGAACCTATTAACGTATCCTTTAAATGTATCCAATGGCTTGGCTTCCATATCTGTTTGTCACAATGAATTCCACAGATTCAGCACCCTCTAAAAGAATTCCTCCTCATCTCTGTTCTAAAGGGACATTCTTCTATTCTAAGATTGTTCAGATACGTGTTAGACTTTCCCATTATTGGAAACATTCTCTCCATGTCCACTTTATCTAGGCCCAGAGCTATCAAGCACTCTTCATATGTTAACTCTTTCATTTCCAGGATCCTTCTCATAAACCTCCTCCTCTGGACTCTCTCCAACGTCAGCACAGCCTTAGTTGAGGGGCCCACAACTGCTCCAAATGTGGTCTGACCAATGCCTTATAAAGCCTCAGCACTACATCATTGCTTTTATATGCGAACTTTGAATTTGCCTTTCGTACCACTGACTCACCCTGTAAGTTAATCTTTAGGGAATCCCAATGTCAGACTCCTAAGTCTCTTTGCAACCTCGCCCCCTCCACCATTTCTGAATTTGCTTCCCATTTAGAAAGTAGTCTCTGCCTTTACTCCTTCTACCAAAGTGCATGACCATACACATCCGTACATCGTATTCCATCTGCTGCTTCTTTGCTCATTCTCCTAATCCGTCCAAGTCCTTCTGCACACTCCCTCCTACCTCAACACTACCTACTATATGATACAAAGATGATACAGTATCTTTCTATCATTTGCAAACTTGGCCACAAGGCCATCCAGAGCATTCGGACTGGGTACCAACTAGTCATCACCTCATACAACATACAACCTCCAGCTAGTGATTGGAAGCAGGAACCCTGACTGACCTTACTTTCTTCCTCCAGTCCACCAACCTATAGCCACTGGTGGTTGTAACATCACTATAGTTGCCTAGGGTGAATTCAACTAATATTGCATAAACTTGACACTTTCCTAGATATGGGGTTAGAAGCATGATATAAATGTTTTTATCCAACACATTTATTCTTTTTTTTCAATTTTCTTTCTTATTAGTCCTTACTTTGACCCTGCTACAGTTCATTCACAATCCCATACATAGTATTGATTTCTCTCTGTGTCTCGCCAGCAAGTGATCAATCTAGTCTCTTGTCTTTGCAACTTCAGTCAACTGGCTGTATTTCCCTTTGTTGCAGAGAGCCAGAAACAGGAGTGTATAATTTAAGCGCTGTCACTTCTCTATGATTTGGAGGCAGTGTTACATTGTTGAAGGTGCCATCTTTTGGATGAAGTATTAAATAGAATCCACTGTTCAGATCGTTAGTCACCTTAAACATAAGCTTTGGCATTCTATCCAAATAGATCGTTTGCTTCATTTATCTTTATTTTATATCTTAAAATAAAGTACAGGATGTGTACTTGGATTTTCAGAAGGCCTTTGACCAGGTGCCACAGATGAGGCTGCTTATCAAGATAAGAGCCCATGGTTTTGCAGGAAAGATACTAGCATGGACAGAGCATTAGCTGTTTGGCAGGAGTCAAAGAGTGGGAAGAAAGGGAGCCTTTTCTGAATGGCCGCCGGTGACTAGTGGTGTTCCAGAATGTTCAGTTGTATGCCAATGATTTGGATGATGGAATTGATGGCTTCCTGGCCAGGTCCGTTGACGGTTCAAAGGTCGGTGGAGGGGCAGGTAGTGTTGAGGAGGCAGGGAAGCTGCAGAAGGATGTAGGTGGGTTAGGAGACTAGGCAAGGATGGAATACAGTGAATGGGCAGTTTGAATGCAGTGTATCGTCGTGCACTTTGGAAGAAAGAATAAAAACGTGGACTATTTTCTAAATGGAGAGGAAGTTCAAAAATCAGAAGTGCAAAGGGACTTGGGAGTCCTTGTGCTGGATTTGCTAAAGGTTAACTTGAAGGTTGAGTCAGTGGTGAGGAAGGCAGATGCGATGTTAGCATTCATTTCAATAGTATGTAATGCTGAAGCTTTATAAAGCACTGCTGAGGCTTCACTTGAGTATCGAGAGCAATTTTGGGCCCCTTACCTTAGAAAGGATATGCTGATATTGGAGAGGGTTCAAAGGAGGTTCACCAAAATGATTCCGGGATTGAAAGGTTTATCACGAGAGGAGTGTTTGATGGCTCTGGGCCTGTACTCGCTGGAATTTAGAAGAATGAGGAGGGATCTAAATTAAATCTATTGAATGTTGAAAGGCCTAGATAGAGTGGATGTGGAGAGGATGTTTCCTGTAGTGGGGGAAGTCTAGGACCAGAGAGCACAGCCTCAGAATAGAGGGATGTCCATTTAGAATGGCAATGAGGAGGAATTTATTTAGCAGAGGGTGGTGAATCTGTGGAATTTGTTGCCACAGGCAGCTATGGTGGCTAAGGTCATTGAATATTTAAGGCAAAGGTTGACAGATTCTTGATAAATCAGGGCATGAAAGGTCTCAGGGAAAAGGGAGGAGAATTCAGTTGAGAGGGAAATGGATCCACCATGTTCAAATGGCGGAGCTGACTCAATTGCCCAATTCTGCTCCAATGTCTTATGGTCTTATATTGCACCACATAAGATGGCTGCCGTGATTGTCTACTCTCAATGGCCACTTTATTAGTTAACTCCAGTACCTAATAAAGTGGCTATGAAGTGCATTTTTGTGATCTTCTGCTGCTGTAGCCCATCCACGTTTAGGTTTGACGAATTGCGCATTCAGAGATGCTCTTCAGCACACCACTGTCATAACAAGTGATTATCTGAGTTACTGTCACCTTCCTGTCAGCTTGAACCAGTCTGGCCATTCTCCTCTGACCTCTCTCATTAACAAGGCACTTTCACCCACAGTACAGCTCATTGGGATATTTTTGTTTATGTTTTTCACACCATTCTCTGTAAATTCTAGAGACTGTTGTATGTGAAAACACAGGAGATCAGCTGTCTCTGAGATACTCAAACCATCCAGTCTGGCACCAACAATTATTCTACAATCAACACACATAAAAAATGCTGGTGAACGCAGCAGGCCAGGCAGCATCTATAGGAAGAGTTACAGTCAACGTACCTCTTCCTAGAGATGCTGCCTGGCCTGCTGCGTTCACCAGCATTTTTTATGTGTGTTGCTTGAATTTCCAGCATCTGCAGATTTCCTCGTGTTTGCGATTCCACAGTCAAAGTCACTTAGATCATACTTCTTCCCCATTCTGATGTTTGATCCATAAAACAACTGAACGTCTTGACCATGTCTGCCTGCTTTTATGCATCAATTTGCTGCCGCATGATTGGCTGATTAGATATTTGCAATAACGAACAGGTGTACCTAGTGAAGTGGCTACTGAGTGTATGTAACAAAGTAATTGTATTCAAATGGGATTAGTTATATATGAAGCAGATCAGACTTCACAGTAAACTGTTTTACGAATTGTTTCCCTTTTCTATGGGGCAAGGCAGACTAGATAGACTGCAATCCAACCTTCAGAAGAACTGATAACCTGCTCAAGAAAAGTTTATTGTATTGGTCATGTGGATTGAACATGAACAATAATGATTAAAAGTAACAGTTTGAGCTTGCCTTCAATAGGGAAAGAAATTCTGCTGGCAGGTAATTTTTACATGTTACATGGATGACATTCTTAAAGAGTTGGAGCTCTTTCACTTCATCCTGTTTCTGGATGGCAGGATCACTGTCCTGAAATATTAGCTGAATAGTTCCTGTCTGAACCTTCCTCATACAAACTGACAGCTGAGAGCAAGCCATTTACTGTACATTAGCCAAGGACTGTCTGCAGCGTATCCAAACAGTCTTCCACTCAAAGACCATATGATAGCTTACTTAGTTATACTGAGCCACAGCAGCCATTTGTCTTCATAAAGATGGACATCTCAACCCACTTAATTCATTTGTCAGCAATTAAATCTGAAAGTGAGATACTTTATACACATAATCTAATTGTATTATGGGTTGGAAAGTTGGTAGGCACCAGTGAGATATATTTCTCCCTCTCATGGACGAAACATAACCATCAGACATAGGACTTGAAACAATGGACAATATTCTCTGTCAGAGTCTCTGAAACTGTTCCACCATGTGTTATCCCTTAGGATTGTGCATGACAGGAGCCTTTGGAATTTCGGGAGATTTTTGGTTCCAAGATATTTACTAAGTCTTCCCCTAATTACCTCCTCTTGCATATATTTCATATCCCCTTGTGCCATAGGAGGAAGCTATTTGACCTGTCGAGTCTACATCAGCTCTCAGATTATTTGCATCAATCCTATTTCCCTGTAAGCCATTCTTGACTAGCATACTTGAGCAATGAAAATCTACAGACCTTATCTGGTCCTACCATATGTGTGACCCTTAGCTGCCTCCTCAGCTCAAGGATATACACACAAGGACTTTCCCTGGTTTTACTTCCAAGACCTAGACCCAGATGTAGACCCACTCAGAACCAGTTAATGGGACTGGACTTGGGTTACAAGAGCAAAGTGGTGGCAGAGAGTAGGTGGCTCATTACAGCGAGCATGTGAACCTGAAGCAGAGGCTGTTTTTTTTTTACCAATGCAAATAAGCAGCTTAAATCCTAGAGTCCTGGAGACATACAACACAGAAACAGGCCCATCAGCCCAATAAGTCCATCCCAACCAAGATTTCCATCTAAACTAGAGGGGTTTGACAAGCTTGGGTCATTTTTCTCTGGAGCTGCCGAGGCTGAGGGGAGACCTGATTGAGATTTATAAGACTATGAGAGGTACAGGCAGAGTAGCCGGCCAGTATCTTTTTCCCAGGTTTGAAATGTCTAATACCAGAGAGCATGCATTTAAGTTGAGGGGTAAGTTCAAAGGAAATATGTGGGGCCAGTTTTTACACAGAGAGTGGGAGGGGAGATACCTGGAAAGTGCTGCCTGGGCAAGGTGGTGGAGGAACGTGATAGGGGTCCTCAAAAGCCTCTTAGATAGGCACATGAATGGGCAGGAGATGGAAGCATATGACCACAGTGTTTAGATGGGCAATGATTACTAATTAAATTGGTTCAGCACAACATTGTAGGCTGCAGGACCTGTTCCTGTGCTGTACTCATCTATGTTCTATCTTGTCCCATTTACCTGCACCTGGCACTTAACACTCTAAGCATTTTTTTTATCCATGTTGTAAAGTACTTGTCCACAGACCTTTAAATCTTATTGATGGACCTGCAGCCATTTCCTCTGGCAGCTCATTCCACTTTCTGGGTAAAAAATTTGCCCCTCAGGTTCCAAGTCTCACCTTATACCTATGTTCCCAAGTTCTTAATTTCATAACCCTGAGAAAAAAAATTCACCCTAACTAAGCTCCTCATACCTTTATACACCTCTGTAAGATCACCCCCTATTCTCCTCCGCCACAGTGTAAAACGTCCCAAGGTGTTCAAGTGCTCTTCATAACTCAAGTTCCTTTAGTCTTGACAACAACCTCGTAAATCTCATCTGCACCCTTTCCAAGTTAATGGCATCTTTCTTGCAGTACAGTGAGCAAACCAAACCCAATATTCCAATGCAGTCTCACCAATGTCTTATACAACTGCAACATAACAACCCACCTTCGATATTTAAAGCCCTGACTGATGAAGGCTGCCATGCCTTGAGTGCCAAAAGCCTTCACAAACTTGTCTACCTGTGACACCACTTTCAGGGGAAGCATGCACTTGTACTCCCCTGTCGAAGGTCCCTTGTCCAAATTTACCTTGTAGATGCCCATGCCACCAAATTAAACTTTGTTTGCCCTGTAGATAACAAGTTTCATGACACATGCCGGTGATAACAGACCTGATCCTGACTCTGA
Source organism: Mobula hypostoma (assembly GCF_963921235.1). Classification (NCBI taxonomy): domain Eukaryota; kingdom Metazoa; phylum Chordata; class Chondrichthyes; order Myliobatiformes; family Myliobatidae; genus Mobula; species Mobula hypostoma. The sequence goes on along the minus strand of NC_086121.1, from coordinate 26,265,376 downwards.
CACCCATACCAACAAAATAAACTGCCATTGGGTTCACCTCTTACTTGGACGGCAACCAAATTTCAGAAAACGGTGGAGAAGCTTTCGTTGTGTGAGGGACATGATTAATGTTTTGGCTCAGTGATCTTCGACTGGAATTTCTAAAGGTTGGAGGACAACGGGGTTGAAGGGGTGCAAAGCCAGAAGAGGAGGAAAGAAGGAAAGGTGAGAACATTAGAAAATCTGTGGCAGCCAGTAATGGACTTGTCTAAGCTTCCACTCAAGCATTGCTCCAGTGTTCTTCATGGCCAATAATTGAACCTGTTCTCCTTAGGGAGAGAAAAAACTACAATGAAATAAAGAGCATTGATAAAAATAAGAAAATGTGACTTCCACAGTTCAGTGGTGGCGCTCTCCCCAGAGTTCATTCTTACCTTGTAGTGAACAGACTCATAAAAAAATTATGAAGTGATAGGATTAGCTAATGCAATAGTTGGTATTAAATTTTCTGACTTAAAAGAAGAACCATATGACATATTATTTTTGATGTGACCTTTCTATGATTAATCTTTAACTCGGTACGTTAACACAGCCTGTGGTAATGAGCTCGTTGCACTTACAACCACATGAAATATTATCCTCAGCTGTGATACTTTCATATTGGCTGGCACATTACTGTGTCGTCCAAATGCTGAGTCCTCTCGGGTATAGAAGCCATTTGTACAGTCTACAGCTTTAATGTTAATATAAAGCACATTGTAGTGCAGATATATTTCACCAACAAAGAGCTGTTTACGAGTTTTCCGCCCTCTTGGTAATTGGCTCCATTTATCTCATAGTCGACCACTAATTCATACATAAACTGCTGCTGTATCTTTACAGCAGATGGATTAATATTTCAAATCCATATGTATAAATCTTCTGATTAAATATTCATCTTATGAAAATCTCATTACTGCTTGGTGCACCATTCAGAGCAAATCTGATGCATGTAGAGCTGGGAAAAGCTCAACTTAATCTGCAATCTCAGGGGAGCTGGCGGAAAGCACCAGTTGTTCTGAGTGGCCCTTGGCTAGGATGGGGGAAAGCTCAATTGGGGGATCTTATCATATTATCACCCAGGAGACCCGAGCTGGGGACGGCCAGTGTGTGAGTATCTGGCTCATTTATGAATCTCTCCAAGGTGATTTGACATTAGGGGTGTACGTGACGGGCGACTACTTAGTGAGTACATACAGTAACAGCTGCAAAATCATTTCCCTGCTGTGTCAAGTTCTGATGGAGAAAGCAACAAAATTATTAGAGAAGAGAAGATTTTATTAATATGACATTGCAGCTGACAAGTTATGTCTTCAGTGGGTTGGGAGTTTTGATGTTGACGGTAACTCCTATTAGAATGCAGGCTATTTCAGGCTACTCACAACAGCTGGGATCCTGGTAGCAGAATTTCAACAGAAAATACTAAATCCGTGTGGCAAAATGCACCAAAGCATTCCACAAGACAGCAGCCTGGCCATCAGACACCAAACGCAAAGAGTTGAACTTCGTACTAGTATTTTGGAACATCAGAGATGGCCGCATGTTGCCCTTGAAGCAGTCTGAGGATGCACCACGCTTCTTCCAGTCATCCTGATGATTCAGATGTGACTAGAAGAGCTAATGTCAGCTGTCCAGTCCAAGTTCTCATTGTATGATGGTAGGAGTAAATAATATAGTGGCATGCAGGTTTTGGAACTTGCTATGGCCTTGTGAATGTACCCTCTGTGCACTGAGAATGATCAGAGGAAGAGGTCTTTGACAGTGAGTTTCAGTATTTGACTTTCATAGTTGCTGCCATACCAAGGACTGGAGTTTCTATCAGCTTATATGCAGCACATCAGATCGAGTGTGAGAATGTGGAAGGTGAACATGCGGCGTTCGATGGCATGGTGGATCAATGGGACCTCCTACATGTGAAGGACTCTCTCGTTTGGACATGGGCTTTCTAGCATGCATGTCTCTTCATCTCAGTGGGTCGGTTCATCACTCCCACAGTGTAAGTTGGCCAGTGTGTACCGTTACTAACATGACTCCATAAAAACTTTTACTTGTACCACTCCATCGCCGCTCTTGCTCTGCGCATACATGACATTGTATGTTCTGTACCTGGATGTATCCAGTATACAATTGCAAGAATTTTCCAGGTATTTGGTCCTAAGCTAGATGGCATAGTGAGCAGTGATGGTTATCAAAACTTACAGGGAGATCTTGTTCAGCTGATTAAGTGGCCAAGGAATGGCAAATGGAGTTTAATTCAGTTAAATATGAGGTCATTTTAGAAAGTCAAATCAAGGTGGAACTTTCAATAAGAATAGTAGATCAATAGGGAGTGTTTTAGAACAAAGTGTCCTTGGGGTTCAGGTGCAGTCCCTGAAAATAGAGTCAAACATCGATAGGATGGTGAAGAAGGCTTTTGGCATGCTGGCCTTCATCAATCAGTGCACTGAAATTTGAAGTTGGGAGCTTATGTTCCTATTGTACAAGACATTGGAGAAGCCACTACTTGGAGCATTATGTTCAGCTTTAGTCACTTTGCTATAGGAGAGATGTTACTAAACTAGAAAGAGTATGGAGAAGATTTACAAGCCTTTGCCAGAACCTGGGCGCATAGGTTTAAGGTGAGAGGGGAAAGTTTTCATAGGAACTGGAGATGCACCCTTTTTACACAGAAGTTGGTATCTATGTGGAATGAACTTTCAGAAGGAGTGGCTGAGGCAGGTACAATAGCAACTTTTAAAAGGCAATTAGGGAAATGTGTAGAAACATAGAAACATAGAAAATAGGTGCAGGAGTAGGCCATTTGGCCCTTCAAGCCTACACCGCCATTCAGTATGATCATGGCTGATCATCCAACTCAGAACCCTGTACCAGACTTCTTTCCATACCCACTGATCCCTTTAGCCACAAGGGCCATATCTAACTCCCTCTTAAGTATAGCCAATGAACTGGCCTCAACTGCTTCCTGGGGCAGAGAATTCCACAGATTCACCACTCTCTGTGTGAAGAAGTTTTTCCTAATCTCAGTCCTAAAAGGCTTCCCCTTTATCCTCAAACTGTGACCTCTCGTTCTGGACTTCCCCAACATTGGGAACAATCTTCCTGCATCTAGCCTGTCCAATCCCTTTAGGATTTTATACGTTTCAATAAGATCCCCCCTCAATCTTCTAAATTCCAACGAGTATAAGCCTAGTCGATCCAGTCTTTCATCATATGAAAGTCCTGCCATCCCAGGAATCAATCTGGTGAACCTTCTTTGTACCTCCTCTATGGCAAGGATGTCATTCCTCAGATTAGGGGACCAAAACTGCACACAATACTCCAGGTGTGGTCTCACCAAGGCCTTGTACAACTGCAGTAGTACCTCCCTGCTCCTGTACTCAAATCCTCTTGCAATGAATGCCAGCATACCATTCACCTTTTTCACCGCCTGCTGTACCTGCATGCCCACTTTCAATGACTGGTCTATAATGACACCTAGGTCTCGTTGCACCTCCCCTTTTCCTAATCGGCCACCATTCAGATAATAATCTGCTTTCCTGTTTTTGCCACCAAAGTGGATAACCTCACATTTATCCACATTAAAGTGCATCTGCCATGAATTTGCCCACTCACCTAACCTATCCAAGTCACCCTGCATCCTCTTAGCATCCTCCTCACAGCTAACACTGCCGCCCAGCTTCGTGTCATCCGCAAACTTGGAGATGCTGCATTTAATTCCCTCGTCTAAGTCATTAATATATATTGTAAACAACTGGGGTCCCAGCACTGAGCCTTGCAGTACCCCACTAGTCACTGCCTGCCATTCTGAAAAGATCCCGCTTATTCCCACACTTTGCTTCCTGTCTGCCAACCAATTCTCTATCCACATCAATACCATAACCCCAATACCATGTGCTTTAAGTTTGCACACTAATCTCCTGTGTGGGACCTTGTCAAAAGCCTTTTGAAAATCCAAATATACCACATCCACTGGTTCTCCCCTATCCACTCTACTAGTTACATCCTCAAAAAATTCTATGAGATTCGTCAGACATGATTTTCCTTTCACAAATCCATGCTGACTTTGTCCGATCATTTCACCGCTTTCCATATGTGCTGTTATCACATCTTTGATAACTGACTCTAGCATTTTCCCCACAACCGGTGTTAGGGTAACCGGTCTATAATTCCCCGGTTTCTCTCTCCCGTCTTTTTTTAAAAAGAGGGGGTTCAATTAACCACCCTCCAATCCTCAGGAACTTGTCCAGAATCTAAAGAGTTTTGAAAAATTATCACTAATGCATCCACTATTTCTTGGGCTACTTCCTTAAGCACTCTGGGATGCAGACCATCTGGCCCTGGGGATTTATCTGTCTTTAATCCTTTCAATTTACCTAACACCACTTCCCTACTAACATGTATTTCCCTCAGTTCCTCCATCTCACTGGACCCTCTGTCCCCTACTATTTCTGGAAGATTATTTATGTCCTCCTTAGTGAAGACAGGACCAAAGTAATTATTCAATTGGTCTGCCATGTCCTTGCTCCCCATAATCAATTCACCTGTTTCTGTCTGTAGGGGACCTACATTTGTCCTAACCAATCTTTTTCTTTTCGTAGGAGAGGTTTAGAAGACTATGACTCAAACACTGGTAAATGGGACTGGCTGTGATGGGCATTGTAGTCAGCATGGACCAATTGGGCTGAGAGGCCTTTTCCTGTGTTCTATATAGCTTTGTTACCCAACAAAGCTGTACAAGGTCCGACAGATTGTTTCTGTAGACTTGGAGATGATGACAGTTGCCTGGTTGGTTAATGTCTTGATCTGGCAGCTGTCATTCTATGGAGGAGGGTGACACTCTACACCCGTGTCAGTTGTTCCAGTGGCCTTTGCACCTGCATCTCTACCCCCTGTGATCCCTGTGAGATTTGTAGAAGGTGGTCCTGTTCCATCACACATGCACCAACCTCCCTTCTATTGACTGTTCTACACCTCTTGCTGCCTTGGGAAAGCAGCTAAAAGAACCTTTCTTCTCCTCTCTCCCATCGGGCAGAAGATACAAGAGCAAGAGAGTACGTACCGCCCACTTCTATCCCACTGCTATCAGACGCTTGAACATTAAAAGGTGAACTCCTTGTCTCTAAATTTACCTCATTGTGGCCCTTGCGCTTTATTCGTCTACCTTCACCGCTCTTTTTATGTCATCGTACACTATATTTTCAGTGGTTGTGACAGTAAAAGCTAATACCAAATTGCTTGCACTATATTCTGCATTCTGTTTGACTGCACACCAAAGGAAGCTTTTCTGTATAGTTCAGTGGTCGTGACAGTAAAAAACCAATACCAAATTTCTTAGAAAGTGCTGTGAAAACCACATTCCAAAAATGAACAAAACTATCAACTTCCTGCTGAGTTGCTGCGAGAAGCTGGTGGTTGTACAGTTGTGTGGCTTGGTACGATTGTCAAGAGGGTAGATTGGAGTCAGATATGTTGGTGAGGAATTGGAGTCACATGTGACCTAGATTGGGGAAAGAGAGCGGGTAAGGGGCTCAAACACCTCTTCCAGAGACTGGTTGATCTCTGCTTTATTGTTAATGATAGACATGATGCAGTTTTGAGTTCCATCGAGTAATTGCAATGTAGTATTGCCTACCCTGTCACTTAGACCGAGGAAAGGTGAAATTGAGGAGAATCCTTGATGCAATACTCTTGTGTAGCCATGAATGTGTTACGGTATAAAGCAGGTGCCGAATGGTAAGGGTGCCTTACAGTGATAATACACTACATGAAGTTTCACATCCTTGCTGCTGAAGTCAGCCATGAAGCCCACCTTGGGTGGTTGTGCTCCTTGGGGGGGGGGGGGAGGTGGTCACTGGACCTCGACTCATGAGCAGGGTTGATGCTGGATGAGGGTGAGAAGTTGGCTGGGAGAGGTTGGGGGGCGGGGGGTGGAACTTGGTGATCGGCAACCCAGCCTTGAGTTTGAGCTGTGAGTTGTTCAGCAGGGTTGTGAGGAGACGTAGGGGTGGTGATCAGAGGCTCAAGCTGGTGAGTGGGGTGTCAGTGCCGCTGGGTAGACGGGTGGGTTGGTTGGGCAATAATTGGAATCTCAAGCTGGTGAGCAGGGTGGTGGTGGGAATGCTTCCAGCATTGCCAGCTTTGTGCTCCAACAGTAAGGGACTGGCGGTGGCAGCAGGGAGCTACAACAAGCCCCATTATATCCTGGAGCCAGGACTCAATGGATGACCAATCTTCTGTGATAGGGACATTGTATAAAATTACACTAAAGTGAAAGACCATCTAATACAGGATCAGTCGGTTATGCATGTCTCTGAAATTTAACTGCTAAACCTCACAGGTCACAAGTAAATAAAAGCCAGGCATTTTTTTTACACAAGAGTTGGATGTTCACATTTTAATCTCAGAGGACAAACGTATCCCATTCCCATCTGAAATGTCAGGAAGCTGGACACATTTCCACTCCGTCCACACACATAACCACCGTCCTTGGCACCGTCATCTCTGTGTGAATCTCTGAATTTCACGCTGGGCTGTCTGTACTTAACAAGATGAAATTCTGAGAGAGAGCCCTGAGGAAGCAGTGGGACTCGAAACATTTCCCCAGGCCATCGCGCCTTTAGCAGCTGCTGGAAAGAACTGTTCGAAAGCTAGTAGTTAGTGTAAAAAGTGGCCTTTTCTCGTACCTAGGCCCAGATGTATAGAACATAGAAATCTACAGCACATTACAGGCCCTTCGGTCCACAATGTTGTGCCAACCATGTAACCAACTCTAGAACCTGCCTAGAAGAGCCAACATCTGTCTCAGGTGCTCAGGTACAGGCCTAGTTCCTGATGTGTGAGCCAAGGTCCGGCCCTGGTGTGTGGGTATAGACCAGTCCCAGGTGTGCAAACCCTGGTGCATGGGTACAAACTGTCCCAGGTACTCGTGCCAGGATCCGACCCTGGTGTGTGAGCTGAGGAACACTGGCCCTGATCTGTTCCTGTGCACAGACCTATGCCATTGCTCTGTATGAGGGTCTAAGCTGGTGCCAGGTGCCCAAGTCTGAAACCAGAATAGAAAAATTCTGATACTGCCTTGGTCAGATGCCAAGGGAGTCCCATGCTCAGCTTCCTGTGGACTCTGGAACTGGCAGCCAAAGGCTAAGTGGGGAAGTGATTCTTACCACAGCCACAGGCTCCGAGGAGCACATCCCAGGAAAATAGGCCTCCTGTATCAATGTCGTGAGTTTCAGATAATGTTCCCTTCAAAGTTCAAATTTCAAAGTAAATTTATTATCGAATTATATATATACCACCATACACTACCCTGAGATTCATTTTCTTGTGGGCATTCACCGTAAATACAAAGAAACACAACAGAAACAATGTAAACCGCACACAAGATGGACCAAACAACCAACGTGCAGAAGACAACAACCCGTCCAAGTAAAAAAAAACAAGCATAAAAATAATAATAAACAAACAAGCAATAAATATCAAGAACAGGAGATGAAGAGTCCTTCAACGTGAGCGCATAAGTCGTGGGAACGATTCAATGTTGGGGTGAGTGAAGTTATTCCCTCTGGTTCAAGAGTGCAATGGGTGAGAGGTGGAGTGAATTCTGCGACTCCTGTAGTTCCTTCCTGATGGCAACAATGAGAAGAGACCACGGCCTGTGTGGTGGGGGTTCTTGATGATGGATGCTGCTTTCCTGCAACAGCGCTTCTTGTCTATGTGCTCAATGGTGCGGAGATCTTTACTTGTGACGGAATAGGCTGTGTCCTCTTCTTTTTGTAGGCTTTTCTATTCAACGCCATCAGAGTTTACGTTTCAGGCCATGATACAACCAGTCAGTATACTCTTCACTGCGCACCTATAGAAGTTTATCAAAGTTTTAGATGTCATGCCGAATCTCCTAAGAATGTCGGGGCACTGCTGTGCTTTCTTTGTAACGGCAGTTATGTGCTCAATGATAATGCCGAGGTCCCTGACCCTCTCCACCTCTGATCTCCTGATGAGGACTGCCTTGTGGACCTCCGGTTTCCTTCTCCTGGAGTCAGTAATCAGCTCTTTGGCTTTGCTGACATTGAGTGAGAGATTATTGTGTGGCACCACTCAGCCAGATTTTCAACCTCCCTCCTTTATGCCAATTCATCACCACCTTAGATTCGGCCAACACCGCCAGTGTCATCACCAAACTTAAATATGGCATTGGAGCTCTGGTTAGCCACACAGTCATAAGTATAAAGTGAGTAGAGCAGGGGTTTAAGCACACAGCCTTGTGGTGCACCTGTACTGATGGAGATTGTGGAGGAGATATTCTTGCCAATCTGAACTGACTATGTTCTGCAAGTGAGGAAATCGAGGATCCAGCTTCACCAGGAGGTTATTGAAGCCAAGGTCTTGGAGCTTAGATATGGGAAGTTTATAAAATACACAGTCATGGGTAAATATAGAAAAAACTGCAGAAAACCTGGGACAAATTGTTAAATATAAATAGATCAAAGTAATTATAGAAACATAGAAACATAGAAAATAGGTGCAGGAGTAGGCCATTTGGCCCTTCGAGCCTGCACCGCCATTTATTATGATCATGGCTGATCATCCAACTCAGAACCCCGCCCCAGCCTTCCCTCCATACCCCTTGACCCCCGTAGCCACAAGGGCCATATCTAACTCCCTCTTAAATATAGCCAATGAACTGGCCTCAACTGTTTCCTGTGGCAGAGAATTCCACAGATTCACCACTCTCTGTGTGAAGAAGTTTTTCCTAATCTCGGTCCTAAAAGGCTTCCCCTCTATCCTCAAACGGTGGCCCCTCGTTCTGGACTTCCCCAACATCGGGAACAATCTTCCTGCATCTAGCCTGTCCAATCCCTTTAGGATCTTATACGTTTCAATCAGATCCCCCCTCAATCTTCTAAATTCCAACAAGTACAAGCCCAGTTCATCCAGTCTTTCTTCATATGAAAGTCCTGCCATCCCAGGAATCAATCTGGTGAACCTTCTTTGTACTCCCTCTATGGCAAAGATGTCTTTCCTCAGATTAGGGGACCAAAACTGCACACAATACTCCAGGTGTGGTCTCACCAAGGCCTTGTACAACTGCAGTAGTACCTCCCTGCTCCTGTACTTGAATCCTCTCGCTATAAATGCCAGCATACCATTTGCCTTTTTCACCGCCTGCTGTACCTGCATGCCCACTTTCAATGACTGGTGTATAATGACACCCAGGTCTCGTTGCACCTCCCCTTTTCCTAATCGGCCACCATTCAGATAATAATCTGTTTTCCTATTTTTGCCACCAAAGTGGATAACTTCACATTTATCCACATTAAATTGCATCTGCCATGAATTTGCCCACTCACCCAACCTATCCAAGTCACCCTGCATCCTCTTAGCATCCTCCTCACTGCTAACACTACCACCCAGCTTCGTGTCATCCGCAGACTTGGAGATGCTGCATTTAATTCCCTCATCCAAGTCATTAATATATATTGTAAACAACTGGGGTCCCAGTACTGAGCCTTGCGGTACCCCACTAGTCACCGCCTGCCATTCTGAAAAGGTCCCGTTTATTCCCACTCTTTGCTTCCTGTCTGCTAACCAATTCTCCACCCACACCAATACCTTACCCCCAATACCGTGTGCTTTAAGTTTGCACACTAATCTCCTGTGTGGGACCTTGTCAAAAGCCTTTTGAAAATCCAAATATACCACATCCACTGGTTCTCCCCTATCCACTCTACTAGTTACATCCTCAAAAAATTCTATGAGATTCGTCAGACATGATTTTCCTTTCACAAATCCATGCTGACTTTGTCCGATCATTTCACCGCTTTCCAAATGTGCTGTTATCACATCCCTGATAACTGACTCCAGCAGTTTCCCCACCACCAACGTTAGGCTAACCGGTCTATAATTCCCTGGTTTCTCTCTCCCTCCTTTTTTAAAAAGTGTTGTTACATTAGCCCCCCTCCAATCCTCAGGAACTTGTCCAGAATCTAAAGAGTTTTGAAAAATTATCACTAATGCATCCACCATTTCTTGGGCTACTTCCTTAAGCACTCTGGGATGCAGACCATCTGGCCCTGGGGATTTATCTGCCTTCAATCCCTTCAATTTACCTAACACCACTTCCCTACTAACATGTATTTCGCTCAGTTCCTCCATCTCACTGGACCCTCTGTCCCTTACTATTTCTGGAAGATTATTTATGTCCTCCTTAGTGAAGACAGAACCAAAGTAATTATTCAATTGGTCTGCCATGTCCTTGCTCCCCATAATCAATTCACCTATTTCTGTCTGCAGGGGACCTACATTTGTCTTTACCAGTCTTTTCCTTTTTACATATCTATAAAAGCTTTTACAGTCCGTTTTTATGTTCCCTGCCAGTTTTCTCTCATAATCTTTTTTCCCCTTCCTAATTAAGCCCTTTGTCCTCCTCTGCTGAACTCTGAATTTCTCCCAGTCCTCAGGTGAGCCACTTTCTCTGGCTAATTTGTATGCTTCTTCTTTGGAATTGATACTATCCCTAATTTCTCTTGTCAGCCACGGGTGCACTACCTTCCTTGATTTATTCTTTTGCCAAACTGGGATGAACAATTGTTGTAGTTCATCCATGCAACCTTTAAATGCTTGCCATTGCATATCCACCATCAATCCTTTAAGTGTCATTTGCCAGTCTATCTTAGCTAATTCACGTCTCATACCTTCAAAGTTACCCCTCTTTAAGTTCAGAACCTTTGTTTCTGAATTAACTATGTCACTCTCCATCTTAATGAAGAATTCCACCTCTTACCCAAGAGGCTTCTCACGACAAGATCGCTAATTAACCCTTCCTCATTGCTCAAAACCCAGTCCAGAATAGCCTGCTCTCTAGTTGGTTCCTCGACATGTTGGTTCAAAAAACCATCCCGCATACATTCCAAGAAATCCTCTTCCTCAGCACCTTTACCAATTTGGTTCACCCAGTTTACATGTAGACTTATAGAAGTCAAAAATTGTTATTATTTGTTATTTCTTTCAATGTCTGTTGACGAACCTCTGGGTGATCTTCATCTAAAATTCTGTTCCATGTCCTCCTTGTAAGAAGGCAGGGTTTCATCTCTTGTTCTTTTTTCCTGCTTGCTTGGATGCCCCTAACTCCTAAGTGCTTTTTTCCCTGGTGCGGGGGATATCAACTACAAGTTGTGCATCAAATTGCTTTGTAACACAGACACCCTGCGGAACTGCACCACTGTGTGTGAGTGCAAGTGTGTTGTAGCATTACTAAATATAAACCAGCAGCAGGATAACGTCCCAGCTTTCTGTTAAAACAGTGATTACCATCTACTGGTGCTGGGTCAATGCACATTCACTGAATGGCTTCCCTGACCACGGTTGTCAGCTCAATGGGAGCTGCTCTAAGACTGGATGCAATCTGGTTGATTGCCCTCCCATTACCCCTCTCCCCCATTGAAATAACAACTGCGCCTGAAATACATACAACAGTTAAGTAGCTGAAACCTCGTTATAGCAACAGGAGGAGGCATTTATCTGGAGCAAAGTTGATCTGCATCTTTTCAGCATTATACTTTATTTTAACCCTTTATGGAGCAAGCTGGAGAGTTCCACCATTCAATTTGTGAAGATGTATTTTCTGATGTCACCCGTCATACAATCCGGTTCTAATTTGAAAGTTCCTGACCTTTGATCTCTGCTTAGCCGGCTTATTTCAGGCAGGAGAAGAGCAACCGTGATCTTAGTGAATGGTGGAGCAGCTACAAAGGGCTGAATGATCACCTGCTCTCGTTTCTTGTTCTTTCCAATAATGTTTTCTCACTACACTTCAGAGGCCCAAGTCCGACACGGCACAGGCTAAGTGCAGAGTAACTAACTTCCTGCACTAACAATACGTGGTCAAAAATAGCACAAGATAGATACAGGGTGCGGATGGTGGGGTGGAGATACATCTCTACCAAAGGAGGTGTAAGGCACTCCTGCCCTCCGCTAGCCTGCAGGACACCCTCGTGTACCTGCTTACCCCTCTGATCAGGGTCACGTGACGCCATGGGAACAGATAGTGGATGATCGCATACACAAGCCCTGATTGTGCGACCACTGACGCCAGGCAGACAATCTCTGAGGAGAATTGATAATGACTGGATCACCCGTCTTGTAAAGACGCTGGCCAGAAGAAGACAGTGCCAAGCTACTTCTGCATTAAAATTTGCCAAGAATGGTCATGGTCATGGAAAGCAACACACATCAAAGTTGCTGGTGAACGCAGCAGGCCAGGCAGCACCTGTAGGAAGAGGTGCAGTCGACGAAGGGTCTCAGCCTGAATCGTCGACTGCACCTCTTCCTACAGATGCTGCCTGGCCTGCTGCGTTCACCAGCAACTTTGATGTGTGTTGCTTGAATTTCCAGCATCTGCAGAATTCCTGTTGTTTATGGTCATGGAAAGACCATGATTGCCTACATCATACGACAGGGACCGAGATACAGAGTAACGTTCCCTCTGCAAAGTCCAGCTAGTGCTCTGAGCGGGTATGGCATGTTTGGTTCAAGGTAGAAGTCCTTGCGTTCTACCATGACCGTTTGCCTCAGCCTGGAAAGCTGCCACACACTGTCGAAGTGTGACGTTCTTCCAATCACACTCACTGCAGGGGTCCAACTGAGGTTTGCAGCTGAAGGTGAATTCGTACCACGGATTCCGTAAGTACTGGATCGAGCCTCTCCCCAGTCACTTTTTATGCTGGCTGCGTGAGAAGAGCAATAGGAAAAGAAGCAGATACTTCAATTCAGTTCCAGGAATGGATAATAATCGAGCAGCAATGAAAGCAAAGACTAATCCCAACATATTTTCCCCCTCAGGCAGGTCTTGATGGGCAAGTCAATTTCTAATAAAGAGCTCAGAACGGACGAGCCGAGCTTGGTTGGATGATTTCTCTCCGCTGCAGTGATGATAATGTGCATACCAGAGAGCAAACCTGCATCTTAATAGCTTTTCAATCAGGAGCCACGTTAGAAGGGAGAAGTTTTTGCTTACAGACATGGTGACGTCTTCCCTCATTGCTGAACGTCAGCACGATGCAAGGGGGTCGCCCAGAGCCCCTTATAAGTCTCAGGCAAGCATTTCAGATGCTGGAAAGTGTAAGCAAGAAACAATCCTAGGGGTACTCAGCAGCTCCTGCAGCATCGATGATAGCCCGTTGCTCGCTCCACAGGTGCTAGCTTCGACTGCTGAGTGTTTCCAGTATCACAGGTTTTCACCCCCTCAGAAGACTCTTGGCTTTGTCTTCAGCGTGGCCAAGATGTCACTGTGTCCATCGATCTCTCTGCCGGTCTCTTTCTCCTGATCTGCTGCTGGTTCAGTCGTACTAACCATTCTGGGTTGCAGGTGGAGATAGTGGGCACATGACCTATTACTACTGTATTGTTATGACCTTGCTCAGTTAAGGCTACGCAGCAGAGTGGTGCCAGGGGTTGCTTGTCACGTCCTAATGTAAGCACAGATTCAGAAATGTATTGTCAGAGCTGCAGGGTAAGATCCCAGATTAACTTATTTGTGGTAATATTTTGTTTTAACACGAGGAATTCTGCAGATGCTGGAAATTCAAACAACACACATTAAAGTTGCTGGTGAACGCAGCAGGCCAGGCAGCATCTCTAGGAAGAGGTAGTCGACGTTTCAGGCCGAGACCCTTCGTCAGGACTAACTGAAGGAAGAGTGAGTAAGAGATTTGAAAGTGGGAGGGGGAGGGGGAGATCCAAAATGATAGGAGAAGACAGGAGGGGGAGGGATGGAGCCAAGAGCTGGACAGGTGATTGGCAAAAGGGACACGAGAGGATCATGGGACAGGAGGCCCAGGGAGAAGGAAAGGGGGGAGGGGGGGAAAACCCAGAGGATGGGCAAGGAGTATAGTCAGAGGGACAGGGGGAGAAAAAAGAGAGAGAGAGAAAGAATGTGTGTATATAAATAAATAACAGATGGGGTATGAGGGGGAGGTAGGGCATTAGCGGAAGTTAGAGAAGTCAATGTTCATGCCATCAGGTTGGAGGCTACCCAGACAAAATATAAGGTGTTGTTCCTCCAACCTGAGTGTGGCTTCATCTTGACAGTAGAGGAGGCTGTGGATAGTCATATCAGAATGGGAATGGGATGTGGAATTAAAATGTGTGGCCACTGGGAGATCCTGCTTTCTCTGGCGGATAGAGAATATTTTGCTTTATGTGCTCTTGACCTCTTACACCTCAGTTACTTTCCATTAGCTTGCTTTGTTCCAAGGGCATCTGTCAGAGCCTGGGTAGTCTGTCCTCATACCTATAATTCTACATACCCTCGCGACATCTGTTGTCAAACTTCTTTGCAATCTCTCTGCTCATTAAGCAGCCAGCTACATCACCACCAAAAAGACGACGAAAGAGACTGTATTTCAGAATCACGTTTAATATCACTGGCATATGTCGTGAAATTTGTTGTTTTCTGCCAGCAGTACATTGCAATGCATAATATTGAAAGACCATAAATTACTATAAGAAATGTATATAAAAATTAGTGCAAAAAGAAAGCAATAAAGGTAGTGGGGTAGTGTACCTGGGTTCATTGTCCTCTCAGAAATTTGATGGTGCAGGTTAAGAAGATGTTCTTAAAACAGTGAGTGTGTGTCGTCAGACTCCTGTACCTCTTCCTCTGTGGTAGCAATGAGAAGGGGGCATGTCCTGGGTGATGGGGGTCCTCAGTGATGGACGCCGTCTTTTTGAGGGTATCGCCTTTTGAAGGTGCCCTCAGTGCTGGGGAAGTTAGTGCCCCTGCTGCAGCTGATTGAGTTTACCAGTTTCTGCAGCTTTTACCAATCCTACGCCGTGACCCTCCATACCAGATGAGATGCAGCCAGTGAGAATGCTCTCCACTGTACATCTGAAGAAATTTGCAATTGAATTTTAATGCCATACAAATTCTCCTCAAGCTCCCAATGAATGATAGCCGCTTTCATGCCTTCTTTGTAACCGCATCAATACGTTGAGCCCAGTCTAGTTCTTCAGGGATGTTGACAGTCAGGAACTTGAAACTGCTCACCCTTTCCACTGCTGATCCCTTAATTAGGACTGCTATGTATTCCCGAGACTTCCCTTTCCCAAAGCCCACAATCAATTCCTTTGTCTTACTGATGTTGAGTGCCGCGTTTTCTGTTGTGACACCACTCACCAGCTGATCTATCCCACTCCTGTACGCCGCCTCGTCACCATCTGAAATCTGGCCAACAATAGTTGTGTCATTGGCAAATTTATAGTTGAAGTTTGAGCTGGGCCTAGCCACACAGATGTGTGTGTAGGGAGAGTAGAACAGCGGGTTAAACCCGCATCCTCGAGGTACGCTGATGCTGATTGGCAGAGAGAAAGAGATGTTCTTTCCAATCCACACTGACTGTGGTCTCCCGATGAGGAAGTCAAGGATGCAGTTGCAGAGGGAGATACAGAGGCCTAGGTTTTGGAGTTTGTTAGTTAGTACTGAGGGTATGATGGTGTTGAACACTGAGCTGTAATCAATAAACAACAGCCTGACATAGGTATTGCTATTGTTCAAGTGATACAAGGCCTCGTGGAGAGCCAGTGAGATTCCATCTGCTGTAGACCTATTGTAGCTATAGGCAAATTACTGCAGATTCAGGTCCTAAGATGTACAAGATGATAAGAGGCATAGATCAAGACTTTTTTCTCAGGGCAGGAAATGACTAGTACAAGGGGGCATGATTTTAAGGTGATTTCAGGAAAGTATAGGGGGGTGTCAGAAGTAAGTTCTTCACACAGAGCGTGGTGGATACATGGAACACACTACCAGGGGTGCTGGTTGAGGTAGATACATTAGGGGCATTTAAAAAAAACTCTTAGAGAAGATTCGTTGTTCAATTTCTGAATTTCATCAAGACTTTCAAACATTGCGGGGACCCATTCTGAATTATTTTCAAAAACTTTCAAAACCTTCAATTCGTTGTTTAAATTTAGATGTTGGCTATTATTAATTTTTATTATACAAGAAGGTATTTTACATTTTTTTTCTCCTTAATAAACAGCTTCAGTCTTGGTAGGGGTTAGATTTTTTTTTGTAATAAATTAGTATATTTCAGTATAACTGACTAACCTACATGAATACAGGGTAATGAGATTTTGTTATGAATAGATATAATGTAATTGGTAGTTTTTTTTACCTTTATATATACTTTCTTGTACTCTGTATTTTATGTGGAAACTAATAAAAATATTGAAAAAAAACAAAAAAACTCTTAGCTAGGCACATGGATAATAGAAAAATAGAGGGCTATGTAGGAAAGAAGAGTTGATCTTAAAGTAGGTTAAAAGATGGGCATATGTTCATGGTCCAAAGGATCTGTACTGTGCTGTACTGTTTTATGTTCTATCCAATGCCTTTTACATTAACATGATACTCTAAAAGCACTTCACGGCCAGCTTAAGTTCTGATTGCTGTTTGTGGGATCTCTTTGCACTCAAAATACCTACTACCTGTGCCTCAATTGTATTGTCACTTTGTGTTAGAGGTTCCCTAAGACGTTTCTGAGCCCAAGTGGGTTCTGCTGTGCTAGATGTTATCTCTCCAGGCTCGTCCTTGCTCTTTTACTTTAAGCCTCCCTCTCACATTCTGGTTCATATTTCACCCTGACGTTGGGTAAACTCTCTAATTAGTTCTCTCTGATAGAATCAGAACTGAGCAAATTGAAAAATCAGTTTGAAACTCAAGCAGGTAAACATTTTGGAAGATTGCACTGACCCCTTTGATGTGGCTGAAGGCACAGCTTTCATGCTGCTGAATGTTTTGAACATTCTCATCTGCGTTTCCTTGCCTCTTGCCTTTCTCTGTAATCTCCCAAGTCCCCCAGCAGTCCAGTAGCGCTGGGCTCCTTACATATTGGCTGTTTACACATGATAGTCTGCAAATCTCTGCGTGTCCTCTGGGTAAGTCGAAGACCGGTGTCTGCAGGCCTGAGCCTGTGTCCGTGGAGGCCTGTGCTGGGCTTAAAGGACTGTATATGTCTGGGTGGGAGGATAGAACAACACTTGTCTTTTACTCTTACTGCTTGTTGTGTACTGCCGAGCAGTGAAGGTTCTGGTGAAGGGTCTCGGCCTGAAACACTGACTGTTTGTTCTTTTCCATAGATGCTGCCTGGCCTGCTGAGTTCCTCCAGCGTTCTGTGTGTGATATTGTGTCGCTGCTGGGATGGGGTTGCCCTCAGCACACTCTGGAGTGTGTTGGTTGTTAACGCCAATGACACATATCACTGTATGTTTCCATATGCACGTGACAAGTAAACTTAAAGCTTGAACCTTGAGTTGTCATCACCTTCATACGCAGATATTATGCATTCTGAAATTCCCCGAAGATCTCAGTATCACAAGACTCCCACCTCTTTCTTCACAAACAGGAAAATCTGAGTGTGCTGGAAATCCAAGCAACACACACACAAAATGCTGGAGGAACTTGGCAGGCCAGGCAGCTTCCATGGAAAAGAGTACGGTCAACGTCTCGGGCGGAAACCCTTAGGCAGGACTGGAGAAAAGAAAGGATGAGGAGTAGATTTAAAAGGTGGGGGCAAGAGAGGGAGAAACACAAGGTGATAGGTGAAATAGGCCACACTCAGGTTGGAGGAACAACACCTTATATTCCGTCTGGATAGCCCCCAACCTGATGGCATGAACATCGATTTCTCGGATTTCCAGTAATGCCCCTCCTCCCCTTCTGCATTCCCCATCCCCCTTGCCCTCTCTCACCTTATCTCCTTGCCTGCCCATCGCCTCCCCCCACCTTTTCTTTCTTCCATGGCTCCCTGTCCTCTCCTGTCAGACTCCCCCTTCTCCAGCCTTGTATCTCTTTCACCAATCAACTTCCAAGCTCTTCACTTCATCCCTCTCCCTCCCAGTTTCACCTATCATCTTGTGTTTATCTCTCCCTCCCCCCACCCCCCACCTTTTAAATCTACTCCTCACCTTTCTTTCTCCAGTCCTGCCAAAGGGTCTCGGCACTAAACGTCGACTGTACTTTTTTTTCCCATAGATGCTGTCTGGCCTGCCGAGTAGCTGCAGCATTTTGTGTGTGTTACCTCTTTCTTCGGCCTTTTTAGTAACTAGTTTTAGTCCTCCTTGCATTGGAATTGTTCACTATATAAATACGGATTGTGTTCAGGCTCCGTGGAAATGTTCTGTGTGACTCAGCACCGGCTGCGAAGGAGGGAAGAAACCGGGGAAAGTCAGGGGATGATAAGAACTAATTCAGCTTGTTTGATCCGCTGAACAGCTCGAGCTGTTTCATCCATCACGTTGCTTGCTGAGCTGGTGGCAGGTATTCCATCACTGAAATGGAAGTGCCACCTCATGATATGTGACGGCGCGAGGGGAAGGAAGGCCCTGCAGAGATGAGCAAATTAATAACTTTCTGCAGAAGGGCGTCTGCTCAGCAGTGGCTGGGATGGAGTTGCAGCGTCTGCATGGATCAGTATTCAGCAGAATTCGGAGTGGACTGGAGGGCACAGCCCCTCCGTCCTGGATTAGTGCAGACTGCGGGTTGGGAGTGTACTCCTGATAAAACTACTCAGATGCCTTGGCTGCACTCTAAATGGAGAGGCGGAGAACTGACCTTCAGTGCCCTGGACCCTAGTGCTATCCTGACAGAGAATTCACTGGTTCAAGGGTTTGGTAGAATCTTTAATTATACGGAAAAGGAAATTACCTCTCTTGAACCAGATATTATCAGACAGGAAAAGGTTTTTTTTTTCTCCTTCGCAGTTAGATTTTAGCCTTGTGGTTTAAGATTCACGCTGCACGGTTCTGCTCGTTATTTCATCCTCCTCGCTTTTAGTGGCGTTCCTCCCTCCTTGCTTCCGCCTTTTGTAAACCATTTCATGATCTCCCTAAATGCAAGACTTCTCTCCCTTCCTCCCTTTTCAATTCGTAATCCACAGTATAAAAGCGTTGGCAAATCAAGCTTCACAAAGGCCAGGAGAGTTGCAGTTTGAGCAGATAATGGTCCCTGGAGCATGTGAGACGTGCTGAGAGTGCGTTATTACCCGTGGTGCTGCTGCAAGTACTCTGTGACAGCATTAGTAAGCTCTACGCCGAGAAAAAGCTTACAGCTCCACTGACCCTGCATGTTGCAGTGAAATCATTGGCCTCTGAGTATCAGAATCTAGTTTCAATCAGATTCTGTAATGATCTACACTTATAAGTTAATTTTTGAAGTTTGCTTCTTTCTCTCTTCCATTGCTCCCTGGGGTTCAGTTCCACTTTCACCCTTCACTAACTCATCCAAACGCTGGCTACCTGTCTATCCAATGTATCATATTCTCTTTAAGCAGTACAGCCCACTGGATGTGTGGTTCGGTGAATTTCTGTGTGAATGGCATTGAGCGCAAGAGCCAGGAAATCACGTTGAAGCTACATTACACTCCAGTTAGGCCGCGTCCAGCGTCTTTCATGCAATTCTGGCTGCCCCTATTATAGAAAGAATGTGCGAGCTTTGGAAAGGCCACAGGAAGAGGTTCGCCAGTCTGCTGCCTGGATTAGAGGTATGAACTGTGAGGAAAGGCTGGACAAGCTTGGGTTGTTCTCTCTGGCTGAGGGGAGATCTGATAGAAGTTTACAAACTTGTGAAAGGTATAGATGGGATAGACAGGATCGTTCTCCCAGGGTCAGTCAGTCAGTGGGTGCCGTCCCGAATCCAGGGTTGGCGGCTATGCACCTCCATCTTCTTCGATCTTGCAACAGCACCGAGTACAGCCTCTCCTAGAGTTTGTTCTCGCTGGCCGCCTTGGCACTGCCTGCCGCCGCCCCCGCTGAACTTGAGCCCGAGGCCATGTCGGCCTCCAGCCGCGGCCTCTTCTTCGAGCTCGGCCCTTCCTTAGGTGGAGGTCTTGGGCAGGTCCAGGCACATGGTGCAGCGCCCAAGTTCATCATGTCTCTTCTAACTAGGTGCATAGCTTACGACTCGTAGATACGTGGTGAGGCTTTAATCTCTTCCACGGAAGATGGCCGTTGGCTCACAAGGAGCTCATCCGCCCTTTGTCAGGTCTTGTTTTTCTTCTCCCAGGGTAGGAATGTCAAATACCGGAGGGCATCCGTTTAAGGTGAGAGGCAGAAAGTTGAAAGGGAATTTGCAGAGAATGTTCTTTACGTGGAGTGTGGTGAGCACCTGGAACGGGCTGTCAGGGGCAGTGGTGGAAGCTGGTACAACAGTGAGGTTTAAGGGGTACATGAACACTCAGGGGATGGAGGGTGTAGCTGTACATCACGTGCAGGATCTAGTTGTATCTAGCATCCTGTCTGGCACAAACATTGTAGGCCTAGGGGTGTTGGCCAGCTATTTGAATTGAAATATATCCTTATTTTCATGTGTACTATGTGTTGGTGCGTGGCCAAGTGGTTAAGGCGTTCGTCTAGTGATCTGAAGGTCACTAGTTCGAGCCTTGGCTGAGGCAGCGTGTTGTGTCCTTGAGCAAGGCACTTAACCACACATTGCTCTGCGACGACACTGGTGCCAAGCTGTATGGGTCCTAATGCCCTTCCCTTGGACAACATCAGTAGCGTGGAGAGGGGAGACTTGCAGCATGGGCAACTGCTGGTCTTCCACACAACCTTGCCCAGGCCTGTGCCCTGGAAACCTTCCAAGGCGCAAATCCATGGTCTCATGAGGATGCCTATAAACTTGTGTATATAAGCATAGGTTTCTACATCACAGGAAGAGATCGTCTCTGTGCTGGTGTTTATGCTAGCCACAAGCCTTTTCAAAAGGCTTCTTTTCTACCGACCTTGTCAGAGGTACCTGGAAAGCCCTTTTGCTCTGAGCTTACCCTGCGATTTGTTTAAACTTCGTTAAGGCTTGCTTTTCTCACAAGTTCCAGCAAAACTGTCCCAGAGGCAGCGTTACTGAAATGTCCAGTATCTACAGAATTGTACCTTTAAATGACTGAGGTTGGCTGAGCCAACACAGAGCAAGGATTGAAACCAAGACACACAGCTGTACCGGACGGGCCAGGCAGAATCTGTAGAGAGTGAAGCAGCGACAACATTTCATGTCGACAACCTCTCCTCACAACGGGGCAAGTTGACCAGCTATGGACCTGAAATCAGGTCTCCAGTGATGCTGCCAGAGCTGCTGACAATTTCCATCATCTTTCAAGTCAGGTTTTAGAACCTGCAGTATTTTGCTTCAGCTGAATTTCATCTCATCACACACTTCTGTTGCAGGCGATATTATATTTACATTTTAAAGTTCATTCTTTGTTGTGGTATTGATTCTATTTTCTTAATTTCAACTGTTACTTATCAAACTCAGTGGCTTTTCACTTTGGCCAACTGCTGAGGAGCGTGAGTCATTCCACTGAACTCCTGTCATCTGATAGTTTTATTTCCCACCAACATCTCCTCCCGTTCTTTTCCATTCTCCTGCTGATAGTTCTCAATCCTTTCCTTAAAGGCATCTCCTCTGCTAGCGTTAACCATCCCATGAGGCCATGAGTGCCACATTCTATTAGAAGAGGTGTATGCATAATAAAATGAGTATTCCCTGAAATCCTGAGGGAATCATGGAAAACTCCAGACTCTCTGTCCTGAATTCCCCATCATTCCCCTTTGGCTTGCTGCACTCCCTGAATAAAAATCTCACCCCACCCTTCCCACTGTGTCCTGCAGATATCACTAATAATTCCAATTCCAACTGGTTATGTGTAGTGGACTTTGGAAGTGATATTATCTTAACAGGTAATGAGTTTATCAACACAAACTTTTATTTATTTAGGCATTTTTATTTGGTGGTACCGTGCAGAATAGGCCCTTACGGTCCTTCAAGCCGTGTTGCCTAGCAACCCCTGATTTAACCCCGGCCTAATCACAGGACAATTTGCAATGACCATTTAACCTTCTAACTGGTACATCTTTGGACTGTGGGAGGAAACCAGAGCACCCGGAGGAAACCCACACAATCACGGGGCGAACGTACAAACTCCTTACAGACTGTGACAGGAATTGAGCCCGGGTCGTCTGTACTGTACAGCATTGTGCTAACCACTACGCCACTGTGCTGTCCCTTTTTACACACCTGGTTCTCCACTTACTGCTGTGCGTGCAACGGCTTCCTTTAAAGTTCTGGTGTCGTGATTAAGCACCGGAAAGTAATATTCATTTCATTACTTTTAAAGAAATGATGAACTTGATCAGTGCAGCAGCAGGGACAGGAAGTCATGTTCATTGTTCACATAGAAGTTGTGTCCATCTTATTGGCTTTCCATAGTATCTTGAGCAGTTCCTAAAGAAACGTTGTGTGGGTATTCGTGGTGAATGCTGCAATTAATCTTTTCTGGCCCAGGCAGCTCCATTTCTGTGAGTTTACAGAAATTAGTTTGGAGCAGTGAGTTATAACAGATCTCCTGGCACTGTTGGAGACAAAAAGGTTTTGTCTTTAGTGAGTCACGCTTTGCCTACATGATATAGCCAAGTGCTTCGGTTTGTTGCTTAGGAATTGGAACATATAACAAGCTATTTTGTGAGCCACCTGATTCAATTTCAATAAAAGAATGAAAATGGAAGATTGAGGTCCTTAAGGTTTACACCAAGTCTGTAATTTTCCTTTTCAGAGCTTCATGCTGATGCACAGAAGAGCATATGGGTACATGTGATGCTGCCTGTCCGTGTGTACTTATTCAACACACACAAAGTGCTGGGGAAACTCAGCAGGCCAGGCAGCATCTATGGAAAAGAGTACAGTCGACGTTTCAGGCGGAGACGCTTCACCAGTCCCGCCACCGACTGTACTGTTTTCCATAGATGCAGCCTGGCCTGCTGAGTTCCTCCAGCATTTTGTGTGTGTTGCTTGGATTTCCAGCGCCTGCAGATTTTCTGTTGTTCGATTGTATTTATTTCTTTATTTATTTAGTTTGTGATACCGTGTGGAGTAGGCCCTTTCGGCCCTTCAAGCTGCACTATCCCTGCAACCCCGGACAACCCTGATTTTAACCCGAACCTAATCCAGGGACAATTTAATGGCCCATTAACCAACCCAGTACATCTTTGGACCATGGGAGGGAACTGGAGCACATGGGAAAATGCCACGCATTCCATGGGGAGGACATAGATGACTGTCAGAAATGAACTCCTATCTCCGACGCCCGAGCTATCATAACATCGCGCTAACCGCTACACTACCGTGGCGCCGTACTGGGTCAGAAAAAAACGCTACTTGTGTAACGCTCTACTGATTGCCAGTTCTGAGATTTGTATCCATGCGCACACGGCCAGCATCCACAATGCATCTGAGACCTGCTCTGCATTCCTTAAGGGGACCTTCTGGAAATGCACCACAGGCAGGTCCTCAGCTGGAGAAGCTATTTTAAAACTGTATGGCTTTAATTTAGATTTAAATTTCAATTCTCTTAACCTTGTAACTTTAATTAGCAGTGTTAAAAAAATGATAGCTTTAGTCTCCCAGGTAATTATGAGAGCCGTATGCAATCAGATCAATAGTCCAATCTCCCAGCTAGAACTAGTTAACTGAAGTCAAGTCAGGGCACCATCAATGTGACTCTCGAAGTCTGTGCTGAGTCCCCAGTGCCGAGGTAAGGATATTTTCTGGAGCTAGTGAGGAATAAAGTGAGGATGTAGAGATGTGGTCAGTAATGTAGATATGACAAAGAGATTCTGCTGAAAGAATATGAGCAACCTTAACAAGCAAACCACAGGAGAGATATTCAACTAGTTTTCTTTAAATTAGCATACAGTTAATAAGATCAGACAATTAAGTGTGAGACTGGAAGTCTGTGTGGCAGGGGGAGGATTTCAATTTATGGAACACCAGTACGGGCGAAACAGGAGCCATCATCATTCGGTTCTGGCTTCAGTTGAATTGGGCTGTCCTACACCTAACACATGGTAGTGGCATGGGGAGTGGTGAGGAACAATTTAAATTGATAAGAAAACTCAGAGTGATGGTGCAGTGTAACCAAATGGGTGGCAATATCCAGACTCTGTCAGGCAGCTACAGGGTTTACAAACATCAGAACTTTCGTCCAATCAGAATCAGAGCAGGGAAGAGTGCCAGAAAAAATCAGAATCAGGTTTATTCTCACCGACATGTGTTGTGAAATTTGTTAACTTAGCAGCAGCAGTTCAATGCAATACGTTATATAGAAGAGAAAAAATATATAAATAAATAAATCTACTATTGTATACATATAATGAATAGATTAAAAATCATGCAAAAACGGAAATAATACATTTACTAAAAAAGTGAAGTAGTGTTCACGGGATCAATGTCCATTTAGGAACCGGATGGCAGAGGGGTAGAAGCTGTTCCTGAATCACTGAGTGTGTGCCTTCAGGCTTCTGTACCTCCTACCTGATGGTAACAGTGAGGAAAGGGCATGCCCTGGGTGCTGAAGGTCCTTAATAGGGGACACTGCCTTCCTGAAGACACCGGTCCTTGAAGATGTCCGGGGTACTTTGTAGGCTGGTACCCAAGATGGAGCCGACTAAATTTGCAACCCCTTGCAGCTTCTTTCGGTCCTGTGTAGTACCAGCCCCCTCCAATACCAGACAGAACTGAAGGCTCTTCATCTGAATGCAGATATCAATCATAACGAGACAGGCGAATTAACCAAACCAATAGAATAAGTTGGTATGATCTGAAAAGCATTACAAAGACATAATTGCAAATTGGCCAAGATTAGGATTTGAATATTCCAGGATATTTAATCTAGAAGAAATGTGCACAATGGAAGAAGAGCAGGAGAGCCCTGGTGGTAAAGAATGAGATAAAGGCATTAAAGAAGAAGGATCTTGGCTCCTAAAATCACTTTGGATGGAGCTAAGAAAGAGCAAAGAGCAGAACACCTTGGTGGGAGGTTGCATATATTCCCCAAGCAGTAATGTAAGGCACTGCATAAGTCAGGTAAGTAAACAATGGAATGAAAGACTTGCAATAATTACGGGAAACTTTTATCTGCACATAGACTGCACAAAGCAAGCTAGCAGGAATGGTGGATGAATCAAGCTAGCACAGTGGTGGATGAATTTCTTGAAAGTATTTTCAAGAACAGGCTATTTTAAGTCTAGCATTGAGTAATGAGAAAGGGTTTTTTAGATTATGAGGACATGCAGTCCTCTTTTATTGTCATTTAGTAATGCATGCATTAAGAAATGATACAATGTTCCTCCAGTATGATATCACAGAAACACAAGACAAAACAAGACTAAAAAAACTGACAAAACCCACATAATTATAACATATAGTTACAACAGTGCAAAGCAATACCATAATTTGATGAAGAACAGACCATGGGAACGGTAAAAAGAAGTCTCAAAGTCTCTCGAAAGTCCCATCATCTCACGCAGACGGTAAAAGGAAGAAAATCTCTCCCTGCCATGAACCTCCAGCGCCGCAAACTTGCCGATGAAGCACCCGACCACAGCCGACTCTTGAGTCCGTCCGAAAACTTCGAGCCTCCGACCAGCCCTCCGACACCGAGCACCATCTCTGCTGAGCGCTTTGACCCCGGCCCCAGCCACAGGTAATAGGCAAAGCCAAGGATTTGGGGCCTTCCCCTCTGGAGATTCTCGATCGTACAGTAGCAACGGCAGCGAAGCGGGCATTTCAGAAGTTTCTCCAGATGTTCCTCCTCGCTTCTCACGTCTGTCTCCATCAGATCAGGATTGTGCAAGGTATCCATTTAACAGATACGATATCATTTCGGAGCGGCCGCGCATGCTGTGTCACGCCGCCATCTTCTCCTCCCCACCAAGTTAGTAGATGATGTGGTAGTTAAGAGGGTTTTGGGTAGTGGATCGCAAGGGAGACGTAGAGTTATATTTCCCTCAGAACCAGGTATCATCATCTTAAAATAAAGAGTCAGGCCTTCAGGTCAGAGATGAGGAGAAATGTCTTCACCCAGAGAGTAGTGAATCTTTGCAATTTAATATCCTAGGTAACTGTAGAAGTGCAGTGTTGTTGTAAATTCAACACTTTTTCAGGTCTTGAAGGAATCACAGATGATGGATTGGTGGATGAAACTGGTGTCGAGGTTAAAGGATGAGCTTTGACCTTTGTGAATGGTGAAACAGGCCTGAATGGCCTACTCCTGTTTCTATGATGTTCTCAATCGTCTCATTCATAATTAGCCACCTTGTCTCCACACGTCCATCCTAGACCTCAGTCTAGCAACTGACTGTAGCCATTATTGATCTCTGACACTTTCCCTAGCCCATCAACTCACCTATGTCTTCCACAGCCTGCCTAGCACTTACTTGATTCCCTTCACTTGCTGCTGTACTGCAGACCAGAGGATGGAAAGTCCATTGATTGTGCAAGGCCGTTTGACCTTTGACCTTATCTGTGAGTGAGTTTTCTGGCCAGTGAAAGGATTGCTGATCCGCCATGAGCATTATAACTGGCCACCTCCCTTTAAAGTTGCAAAGAATGGAGTTTACAGTTGCTTCTACAAGTTACGTTGTGCTAGTTTCAAGCTGTTTTCCCAGTAGAAGGTGGAAGTTCTGTATCTGCAAAACAGTTACAATGATCTGACCTGCTCCTCTCTGCACCACAATCATATATTAACCACTCAACCTTTTGCACAAATTACCCTCAAATGTGAAATAAATCAAAGGTGAAGGGTCAAGAAAAAGTTAAACAAAAATCAAAAAAAACTTTAGATCTGGAAATCTGAAAGGAAAATAAAAATTCTTAAGAACAAATAGGTCAGGCAGCATCATTAGAGTTTCTCTTCCTTCTACTGTCTGCGTGAGATGATGGGACTTTTGAAAGACTTTGAGACTTTTTTTTACCGTGCCCATGGTCTGTTCTTTATCAAATTACGATATTGCTTTACACTGTTGTAACTATATGTTATAATTATGTGGTTTTTGTCAGGTTTTTTTGTCCTTGTTTGTCTTGTTTTCTGTGATATCACTCTGGAGGAACATTGTATCATTTCTTAATGCATGCATTATTAAATGACAATAAAAGAGGACTGCGTGTCCTCATAATCTAATCTAATCTCTGCAAATATGCAGGGTCTCTGACCAGAAAGGTTAATGCATTTGCTTTTTCCATAGCTAAAGTCTGATCTGTTGAGTGCTTCTAGTAAAAACTGAAATCCTGCTGTCAAATGGTGTACTCTTAAGTCTTATTCCTTTCCTTGGTGTTTCCACTGCGATTTCTCACAGTTCAGAATGCAAAACACATTGTTGATCTCTCAGTTCAAATATCTAGTTGCAGGATAAGGTGAACTCTGACCTCGCGATGGTTGCTGCGCAGTGCAAAGGTGACCGCCATGTGGAGGTTATTCAGCGGCAGCGAGAAGCCCTGGCTGAGTTGCGAACCAGGATGAGGGCTCTGGAACAAGCGCACACTCCAAGTAAGTACCTGTCAGCTTTTATTGAAGCCTGGTCACTCACCAAGTCTACCGGAAGTAGGACCCAGACTCACAGCAGCCGCCATTTGCAGCAAGCCCAGTGTCACAGCTCGTTGCCCAGTCACGGCTTAGTCACTCTCTCTTCTCCCAGTGCGCTCGGATCCCTATAAACAAGAGAAAACCTGCAGATGCTGGGAATCCAAGCAACACACACAAAATACTGGAGGAACTCAGCAGGCCAGGCAGCATCTGTGGCAAAGAGTAAACAGTCGCCGTTTCGGGCCGAGACCCTTCAGCAGGACCCTTGAAACGTCGACGGTTTATTCTTTTCTATAGATGCTGCCTGGCCTGCTGAGTTCCTCATGCATTTTGTGTGTGGCACTTGGAGCATTCATTATTTGCCTGTTTAAAGGCAAGTCTGTTCCCAGACTTATCCTTTCTGTTTTCCCAGGACACCCCAACCACCAGGGCCATCAAATTTCGCATAATTTTTTTGTTAAAACATATTGCATTTATTACCTGTCTATAATTGCCCTGGGGGAAGCAACTCATTGAACCTTCTGGTGAAAGTATGCTCATGGTGAGGTCAGGTTCGGACTTCCAAAGACTAAACCCACCGATGAGGGAATGGCCAAACGTTTACGAGTGAGTAACCTGGGGGCAACCTTGGGGGAGTGGTGGTGTTTCCATGCTCCTGGTGCCCTTGACCTTCAGAGGTAGAACCTTGTTCTCAGCCGGAACTCAATGCCACGGCTGTAAGAGTTCACCACAGGCTGAGCCCTTCACCCTCAGGTGTCCCAAAGCTGATGAAGAGCGGAGTGAAGGAAGTCTTGTGGTAAAGGTGACCTGACAAACACTGTGGGACTTGCACAGCATGTGACGGACCCGCACAGTACATAGCAGTCAAGATCTCCACGTGTTGGGCGAACGTGAATCCACTTCTTACCTCAGCAAGGCACCAGGTTCATTAATGCCATCACTTGTGACACCTGGCCTTCCCCATCCCCCTTTCTGGGCCCAATGATGACGAAAAATCTGAATACCAACAAGATCTGTCTCCAACGTGACATCCAGGACCCAGCGCCTCAGGGGAGAGAGAAATTAGAAGGAAACTGAACTCATTTTGTTTGTATGTTTATTCTGTACCTAATTCATTTTGTACCTGTCCCGAGAGTGTTTGGTAACTGTACATCACAGAAGCAAGTTTAAATTGCACCATTTCAGTGCGGACCTTTGCATTGACTCCTCCCTCACTTTGGAAGTGAAAGGAAAAGACAAACGTCGGTCTGTTTCCCTTTGTTGTGCCTTCAGTGGTACAGATCACAGCCGACGCTGCAGCTCGAGCAGCCTGCTACTCTTCAACCCCCCCCCCTTTCAAACAAGGTCTTGACACCTGACTCCGTTTCATTTCTCTGAGCCGCTGGATGATTTACCCAATCTCTGGGGCCTGTCAGTGCTGCCTTTGTGATAGTAAACAGGCCACCATTTAGCAAAGACCATATTGATCCAATCGGCTTTACCTTCAGCCACTTACGACACGGCCTCACAGCAAATCTCAGCCGATGCCTCCCCTTTCTGTCTCTGGTTGTAACTTCTCTCCCTCTCTGGGGAAGCTGCTACTCCCACGGGCCCCTCCATCCATTTCTTATCCTCCTCATCTAAAGCCAATTGCTGGTCTGCAATCCCATCAAGCTCTGCACCTAAAAGTAGGCCTTGAACTTGTGTGAGCCTGGAGCACGGCAGTGAGTAAGAGTTCTGTACCTGGCAGTGAGTCAGAGTTACTAAGTTGTTTTTTCCAATATTACGACTGAAAACCCCGCCCAATGATTTCATCCCTCCCCCCACATCCATCCCACTGCCCCTAATGGCTCCAGAGATCCACGTTCAATCTGGTGCTGTCCATGTGGAGTTTGCAGGTTCTCCTTGTGACTGGACAGGGGTCATCACACATTCCAAGATTAAAATACCACATTGTAAGTGACCTCTAATGTGTAGGTGAATAGTATTTACTAGTTTAACGTGTTGATCTGGAGTGGCACAGTAACATAGCAGTTTGAAGTAACAAAGCACCGAGACCTGGGCTCAATTCCAATGCTCTCTGCAAGGACTCTGTACGTTCTCCCCATTACCATGTAGGTTTCCTCTGGGTGTTCTAGTTTCCTTCCACATTCCAAAGGGTTAGTAAATTGTGGGCGTGCACCAGCACATCCTCAGATTGTCTTGGTCATTGACGCAAATGGCACATTTCCCTGCACGTGTTGATGTTTCAACCTACATCTGAACATATAAAGCCAATCTTTAGATCTTTAGCAACACACATAAAAGTTGCTGGTGAACGCAGCAGGCCAGGCAGCATCTCTAGGAAGAGGTACAGTCAACGTTTCGGGCCAAGACCCTTCGTCGGGACTAACTGAAGGAAGAGCTAGTAAGAGATTTGAAAGTGGGAGGGGGAGGGGGAGATCTGAAATGATAGGAGAAGACAGGAGGGGGAGGGATGGAGCCAAGAGCTGGACAGGTGATTGGCAAAAGGGATATGAGAGGATCATGGGACAGGAGGCCCAGGGAGAAGGAAAAGGCCAAGGCGGGGGGGGAACCAGAGGATGGGCAAGGGGCATAGTGGGGGGGACAGAGGGAGATAAAGGAGAGAGAGAGAAAGCATGTGTGTATATAAATAAATAACAGATGGGGTACAAGGGGGAGGTGGGGCATTAGCGGAAGTTTGAGAAGTCAGTGTTCATGCCATCAGGTTGGAGGCTACCCATGAATGTAAGAATGTATTATGAATATAAAGTGTTGTTCCTCTAACCTGGGTGTGGCTTCATCTTTACAGTAGAGGAGGCCGTGGATAGACATAGCAGGATGGGAATGGGACATGAATTTAAAACGTGTAGCCTTTGAATGGCAGAATCTAGTGGAGAGTCAGTGGGAAAGTTGAAAAAATATAATGCATTAGGATAGGACGAGGGTAACGCAAAAATGGGAGCCTGATGTTTGGTGCAGCCTCACTGACCTGATGAGCCTGTTCCTGATGGTTGAGTATATGAAATGCATGAACCATCCCATCTTTCACCATGGAACTACTTTTGGCTATCACAGGGTGGTAGAGAAGACAAATGGAATGCTTGCATCTGTTAGTCGAGGAGTTGAGGTTCAAGGAAGGCCAGGGAGTTATGCTGCAGCTTTGTGAAACAATGGTTAGGCTGCATCTGGAGAATTGCATTCAGTTCTGGTCACCCCATTACAGGAAGGACAGGGAGGCTTTGAAGACGGTGCAGAAGAGATATACCAGGATGAAGGGTCTTGGCCCGAAATGTCGATTGTTTGTTCATTTCCACAGACGCTGCCTGACAGGCTGAGGTCCCCCAGCATTTTGTGCATGTTGCCTTACCAGGGTGCTGCCTGGAGTCGAGGGCATGTGCTGGGCAAACTTTGGGCTGTTCTGTCTAGAGCACCAGGGCGATCTGATTAAAGATTATGAGAGGTGCAATCTATTAGAAAGTTCAAACGCCTTTTAGCAGTGGGCATGCATTTAAGAAGAGAGGGGAGAAGTTCAAAGGAGATTTGTGGGACAAGTTGTTTACACAGTGAGTGGTATGTGCCTTGAATGCACTATCAGGCGTGATCAGGGAGCCAGAGGTGTTTCAGAGGCTCCTGGACACATTATTTGCAGAGAATGGAGGGTTGTGGACATTATATAGGCAAAAGGGATTAGTTTAGTTTGGCATTTAATTAATAGTTTAATTAGTTCAGCATCACAACATGGCCAAAGTGCCTGTTCCTGTGCTGTACTGTTCTACGTTCCGTTATCCTTGCTGAGTTTAGCCATGGACCAGGTTTAGCTATTCATGCAGTGACGAGTCATCACATTAAACCCTTCTTCCATTGAATCCACGCCTCAACTAACCCGCTGAGAGTTTTCTATTTGTAATTTAAGTATTAAGGACTGTCCTAGAAGGGAATATGGAAGCCCCATGTTGAAGAGGCTCAGGGAGGAAAATCTAGGTATTAGGGTCTTAGCAGCTGAAGGTATTGAGCAAAATAGTGAATAATGAAGCAATTAAATGTACTTCATTCTTCCCTTATACACAGAGGGAGGCCATTGGGCCCATCGAATCTATGCCAGCTCTCGGAATAATCCATCAGTCCCACTCCCCCACTTATTTCCCTATAATTTATATTCCCTTTAATGCCAGCTGCACTAGAGGCAATGAACTACCAAACCACAGGTTCTTTGGCGAAGGCAGAAACCAAAGCCATGAGGAGACCAACATGGCCGCAGGGAGAACGTGCTAACTCCGCAAAACAGCATCAGAATCAAACCCAATTTTTTTCCCTCATTTCTTCCTTTTTTTTGGAAACCTCTTTAGCACCTCATTTAACTCCCCAAAGTTGACAGAAGGTGGTGGTGAGATGCCTTCTCGAAATAAGTGGACTTTGGTCTCTGAATACAAGAAAGAAAGGCGATATATACTAGGACGGACGGAGACGCAGATTCACCTAGACCCATTGAAAGGACAGACTTTCATCCATACCTTAACCTAACCATTCTACCGCACCTCCGAGTTTGAGTGGTTTTCCTTACTCTGTTTTCTGTGATCTCGGTTTGATCCGGAGCTCGGCTTGGATGACCCGTTCCCGTCAGTCACACTGCCCCGTAGATTGCTGATGAATTGTTGCATTGGGAGGATTTAAAAACAATTTAAAAAGAGCGTGTCACTTAATCAGGAGCCAGTATAGATCAGCAAGCTAAGAGACAGTGTGACTAATGGGAACGGGTCATCCAAGCCGAGTGATGAAGGGAAAATCACTCAATCTCTGAAAGTTCATTGGAAAGATCAAGCTCAGTTATGGATGAAGGTCTGTCCTTTCAATAGGTCTAGGTAAATCCATGTCTCCATCCATCTTTGCATTTATCCCCTGCCTCTCTTATATTCACTCAGAGACCAAAATCCATTAATTTTACTTTAAATCATACATCCGGGCCGGCTGCTGGCGCAGTGACCCAGTGCCGGACCCGGGAGCAGAGGTTCTCAGGTTCGAACCCAGTCGGGTCCGCTCCCGAGTACGCTTTCCATCCATGCCAGGTTGAGTGTCGAGATCACAACTCAACCTCGTAAAGTGAAAGGGAAAAATACTGCGAAATGTCTGTGAGGAGGAGTGGCGCGCCACACGGTCTCTCTCTCTCTCGCTCCGCGCCTTGTGAAGGCATGAAGACATTGTCCCGCCAAAATCGCACGGACGCACACACGCACACGCCAAAAAATAATAAATCATACATCCATAATATTAATCCCTCCCTTCCTCTAGTCCCCACTTTGACCTTCTACCTCTTCTCACCTGTTTATCACCTCCCCTTGGGTCCCCTCCTTCCTTTTCTCCTATGGTCCACTCTCCTCTCCTATCAGATTCCTCCTTCTCCAACCCTTTACCTTTCCCACCCACCCGGCTTCATGTATGGCCTTCCAGCTCACCTCCTCCACCTCCCCACACCTTTTTATTCTGGCATCTTCCCCCTCCCTTCTCAGTCCTAAAGAAGGGTTTCAGCCAGAAAGGTCAACTGTTTATTCCTTTCCATAGATCCTACCTGACCTGCTGAATTCCTCCAGCATTGTGTGTGTGTGTGTGTGTGTGTTGCTCCATAGTATTAACATCGGAATCAAAGCTATGATTTATTTTTTCTCTCTCTCTGGCTCCCTCTCTCCCTCCCATTTTCTGCCGGTTTCTATTATACATTGCCCCTGCACCAACCCCTGTCTTACTCCCACCTTATTGTTCCTCTCCTCTTATTTTCTGTTTCTCATCTTCCAAACACGTCCGTTTTAAAGGACAGTTTTTGTTTTGCGTTTCCAGTTTTCCTCCTCTGCTTGGAAGCACTTGATATGAAAGATTTTTTAAAAACATTGCACCTGCATTCCAGCAAAGTTGCCATGAGATTGCTCCAGATCTAAACCTGAAATGCAGGAGTTGAGGTGGGAGGAGTGGGAGTGGGGGTCGGGGGTTGAAAATAAGCTGTGGTCGTCTCCTTTTGGATCTCATTTGCTAATATCTTATCCTGTGGCACCGACAGGAACCAGCCAGGAAGAAGCCTTACAGAACTTGATGATTCTGAGGAAGGAGCTGGCGGCCTTGCAGACCCAGCGAATGCTCATCAATAACAAATCCCCCGGCAGCTCCTTACAAAGTAACGACGAAGCTAAAGTGGTAATGCTTGCAAATGTTTGCAGTTTACTGCATTGATTGATTGCTCCTGAGCTCTGTGCTGTACCAGGTCTTCATTCAGAGACCCCATTAATTTCACATCATAACTACAGTCATTTACTTAAGTAGTAGATTTTTCTAACAGATATGTTAAATTGCAGCTGCGTTGCAAAGGGGAATTTACACCATCGTGTGACTGGGTGAATTCCAACAGTGTAGAAACGTAATCGGCTTCTGCTTCCGATAGTATTTCAACCACATCTTGTTCTGAAACGATCCTTTCTCTTTTATGACACCTGACAAGCCACTCTCTTTGTCACTATTAATTTAAGTGAAATGACAGCAGTATTAATTTTGTGATCCCCAGTGCTGCTCTTGTGCCTTTCCCCTGCTGGCTGTGTTCACAAAACGGCCACCCCCTCCTGCTCCCATCAGATAAACAGCCATTTTTTTTTAGATTATGAAGACAGGCAGTCCTCTTTTATTGTCATTTATTAATGCATGCATTAAGAAATGATACAATATTTCCTCCGGTGTGATATCACAAAACACAGGACAGACCAAGACTGAAAAAAACTAACAAAACCACATAATTATAACATAAAGTTACAACAGTGCAACAATACCATAACTTGATGAAGAAGTCCATCAATACAGTAAAAAGTTCAAAGTTTCTCAAATGTCCCACATCTTACGCAGACGGGAGAAGGAAGAAAATCTCTCCCTGCCATGCCGACCACAATCTGACTCTGAGTCATCCAAAAACTTCGAGCCTCCGATCAGCTCTCCGACACCGAGTACCGAGCACCATCTCTATCCGAACGATTCGACCTCAATCTTGGTCGCCAACAGCAGACAAAGCCGGGGATTTTGAGGCCTTCTCTCTGAAAGATTCTCGATCGCGCAGTAACAACAGCAGCGAACCTGTGTTTCAGAAATCTCTCCAGATGTTCCTCTGTGCCTTCACGTCTGTCTCCATCAAATCAGAATTGTCCACGGCCCCTATTTAACGGATATAATATCATTTTCACCGAGGGCTGCGCACGCGCGGTGCGCTGCTATCTCCTCCTCCCGAGGATAGGAGCAGGGAGGTTTCTCATGTGCAGCTCAACGCCGAGCGGTGGCGGGCTGTTCACCTATCGAATAGTGAAAGGCCTTGATAGAGTGGATGTGGAGAGGATGTTTCCTATGGTGGGAGAGTCTAAGACCAGAGGACACAGCCTCAGAGTAGAGTGGTGTCCTTTTAGAACGGAGATGAGGAGGAATTTTGTTAGGTAGTCGGTGGTGAATGTGTAGAATTAATTCTTTGCCACAGGTAGCTGTGGAGGCCAAGTCTTCATGTGTATTTAAGGCTGAGGATGATAGATTCTTGATTGGTCAGGGCATGACGGGATACAGGGAGAAGGCAGGAGATTGGGACTGAGAAGAAAATTGGGTCAGCCATGATGGAGTAGACTCAATGGTGCAAATGGCCTAATTCTGCTCCTATATCTTATGCTCTTATGTTTAGCAATGGAGCACAGCAAAGCGCATTTTTACTCACATACGACATTCGCTTCCCTATCTCTCACGGACAGCACCCGAGAGCTGGAACCTTGGCAGAATCTGCTTCCAGTTTGCTGAGTCAGGCCTCCCTGTGCGAGAGCTATCAACGTGACACAGTGTGCATTCTGCTGTGGGTGGCTGAGTTCCACAATAACTATGTGCTTCCTTGCAAAACCTTCAACAGGTGTGGGAGTGAGGTGGTGTGAGGATCAGCTGGGCAGATAGACAGTCACTGACAGTGGAAAGGAAAGGAGAGCAGAACGAAGGTACAAGGGCATGCAGATCTGGAATCTGGAGCAACAGGGGAGTTTTTGGAGGAACTCCACAGGTCGGGCAGTATCCGTGGAGGGGAATTCACAGTCAACTGAGGAGGGGCTAATGGAGTCATTTGCGGGAGGGAAGTGTGGAAGACATTTATCTCCTCACCTGGATCCACCTGTCGGCAACCCTCGCACCACACCCCCCGCCCCGTCCCCACCAGTCTATGTTGGCTGTCTCACCTCCACTCTTCCAGTCAGATGAAAGGATCTCGACCCAAAATGCTGGCTATCCATTTCTCTCTTACAGATGTTGTCTGACCTGTTCAGCTCCCCCAGGAGCTTTTCTTTTAGGCTTGGAGAAAAGAACACTCCTGCATTTGCTAGAAGGGGTAAAAGGATGGGGAGATCAATGTAATACTTACTCGTAAAGGGGGCACCTGTTGAACATTCTGTGTCATGCACTGTGCTGCATCATTCCTGAAACCAAACTTCACACTCAGTACATACAGAACCCCTGTACGTCACCACTCTATACTCCAATTTTCACTATACAAACCTCCCTTGTGCCACGCACTGCTCACTACTGACAGCTGCTCTTGTGCAATGCACTTCTCACCAAATACTTGGTGTCCGTGCAACATAGCGCTCACTTTAAACATCTCACCTGTGCTACACTCTACACTCAGTCCCTCCACGACTCCCTGATCCACACGTCCATCCCCACTGATCTCCCACCCCGCACTGATTCCTGTAAGCGTAAGTGCTATACCTGTCCCTACTCCTCCTCTCTTGCCGCCATTCAGGGCCCTGAACAGTCCTTCCAGATGAGACAACACTTCACTTGTGAGTCTGTTGGGGTCATCTATTGCATCCGGTGATCCCGGTGCGGCCTCCTCTACATCGGTGAAACCCGACGCAGATTGGGGGACCGCTTCGTCGAGCACCTCCGCTCCGTCTGCCACAACAGACAGGATCTCCCAGTAGCCACCCACTTCAACTCTGCTTCCCATTCCCATTCGGATATGTCCATACATGGCCTCCTCTACTGCCATGATGAGGCTAAACTCAGGTTGGAGGAGCAACACCTCATATACCGTCTAGGTAGTCTCCAGCCCCTTGGTATGAACATAGAATTCTCCAACTTCCGGTAATTCCCTCCCCCTCTATCCCTATTTCACTCTGCCCCCTCCCCCTGCTGCATATCAACTCCCTCATGGTTCCGCCTCCTCCTTCTACTACCCATTGTTTTCCTGCCTATGACGTCGATGCTCCCCCCCGCCCAACCCCTTTGTCTTTCAAATTACTGGTCTTTCAACTGAACCTACAAGCATTCTTCAAATCCTTCCACCTCCTTCATTCTTCAGTCCTGACGCAGGATTCCGGCCCGAAATGTCGACTCATCGTTTCCACTGATGCTGCCCGACCTGCTGAGCTCATCCAGCGTACTGTAAGTGTTGCTACACTCTGCTTGCTGTTGCAGTTCTCCCAGTGCAACACAATGCCCACCACATGGAATTGATGGCTTTGTTGCAAAGTTTGCGGACGATACAAAGATAGGTGGAGGGGCAGGTAGTTTTGAGGAAGTAGAGAGGCTACAGAAGGGCTTAGACAGAATGTGTAACGAAGTTGCAGATGGAATACAATGTCGGGACGTGTATGGTCATGCACTTTGGTAGAAGAACTGAAAGGGTTGACATTTTCTAAATGGAGAAAAAGTACAAAAATCTGAGGCGCAAAGGGATTTGGGAGTGCATGTGCAGGATTCCCAAAAGGTTAATTTGCAAGGTTGAGTCTGGTGAGGAAGGTAAATGCAATGTTAGCATTCATTTCAAGAGGACTAGAATATAAAAGGAGGATGTAATGTTGAAACTTTATAAAGCATTGGTGAGGCCTCGCTTGGAATATTGTGAGCAGTTTTGGGCCCCTTATCTTAGAAAGGATGAGCTGAAACTGGAGAAGATTCAAAGGAGGTTCACGAAAATTATTCCAGGATTAAATGACACGTCATATGAAGATTGGAATTCAGAAGAATGAGGGGTGACTTAATTGAATCCTATCAAATGGTGAAAGGCCTTGATAGGTTGGATGTGAATAGGATGATTCTTACGATGGGAGAGTCTAAGGCCAGAGGACACAACCTCAGAACAGAAGGGCATCCTTTTAGAACAGAGCTGAGGAGGAGTTTGTTTAGCCAGAGTGTGGTGAATCTGTGGAATTCATTGTCACAGGCAACTGTGGAGGCCTAGTCTTTATGTATATTTAAGGCAGAGGTCGGGCACATGGCCAAGTGGTTAAGGCATTCGACTAGTGACCTGAAGGTCGTGAGTTTGAGTCCCAGCCGTGGCAGCGTGTTGTATCCTTGAGCAAGGCACTTAATCACACATTGCTCTGCGACGACACTGGTGCCAAGCTGTATCGGCCCTTGCCCTTCCCTTGGACAACATCGGTGTCATGGAGAGGGGAGACTTGCAGCATGGGCAACTGCTGGTCTTCCATACAACCTTGCCCAGGCCTGTGCCCTGGAGAGTGAAGACTTTCTAGGCACAGATCTATGGTCTCGCAAGACTAACGGATGCCTTTTTTTTTAAGGCAGAGGTCGATAGATTCTTGATTGGTCGGGACATGAAGGGATACGAGGAAGAAGGCAAGAGATTGGGGCTGAGAGGGAAAATGGATCAGCCATGATAAGATGGACTTGCTGGGCCAAATGGCCTAACTCTGCTCCTGTATCTCAAGCTCTTATATACAATTACAATGTGCAACACTGCTATTTGCAATTACCCCTTTCAGCAGGCGACTGAAAATATATAACTTTCCCTCTGTACCCCACTGCCCACAATATACATTTCCAGTGTGCAATAGCTGTTTGCAGTTACCCCCCACACCTTGCAGCAGACTACTGAGAATATATAACTTTCCCTCTGTAACTCACAGCTCACTAGACACTGTTCCCCTTATACAGCATACTGGGTGCTATTCACTGCTCCCTTTTGCAACATTAAGCTGAGTACACAGAACCTACACACAGCCCCCCCCGTATAACACCCTGCTCACTCATTTCAGCCCCCGCTACGTAATACATCACGCACTGCCTGCACCACACATTCATTATCAAATACAACTGCCTGTGTGTTACTTTGATCATCGTAGAGCTCTCCCTGTGCAGTACCTGAATCACTCCCTGTATCACCCGTACACTTCATCACATGGATACTGCCTCTATCTGAGTCTTCAAAAACACTGGTACTTCTTGGTAGTGCATGTATAAAGTAGCTACCAGATATTCTCTCTAACAGTGATGTCTTATGAAACACTTTGGAACATTTCTGAAAATCATAATTTGAAAAAAAAATAATTTTCTCTAAATAAAACCTGGAGTTTGCTCTGATTGGTTTTCTTCACCCCTTCACAACAGGCAACTTCCCCATTTTGTATTTTCTCCTGCAAATGTTGTATGTTACTGAGGATGGATTTTTCTTCATACCTCCCACTTCAGTACCTCTTTTGGTAATTAGCACTTCACCACAAGGGGGCGTGATTTACAAACTGATGTCAAAGCAGATGGCAGGGAATTAGAGCGTTGACAAAGCCAGACGTTCCGGTACATAATATAATTTACAGAGCAGCATATTGTTTTGGAAAGATATAATAAACTGCAGGCTTATAAAAACACAGCAAAAAATAAAAAGTTTGCTTCGCACAAGGTTAATTAGAACCAGTGAAGCTCATCTATATTGTCTGTAAATGGGATTAAAAGGTAAAAGGATTAGCTGAATGTCACAATTAATAAATTTAGCTGGTACTTATTTTTACACTAATAGAGTATATTTCTAGTTAATTAGCTATCCACCCTAGTGATAATGTGTTTGACTGGATTTAAATTTACTGTGTAAATCTCCTGGGGCTTATATATTTGCATTTTGCATCATGTTTGCATCAACCTTACATTTTAGACTTGTGTCATTAGTTGTTAAGACATGATACCAAAACTAAAGGAAGCCTTACGTCGGGCCTGCCAAGCTCTGTTAAGAATTATGACTTTTTAATGAGATCGCTTCTAACCTCTAGCCTGCGTAAGATCTCCTCAGAGAGCAAGCGCCCCATCCCGGGAGTCAATCTGGTGATCTGCTGAGATCCACCTGTCCTTAACTACGGCCTCTCATTGGTAAGAAGGTTCTTTATTCTTAGGGCAGCCTCACAAGGTCTCTAATATAACTGAGTATTCTTGTACTCACTTTCTCTTGCAATAAGAGGCCAATATACCATTCATCTGGCTAACTGTTTGTTGTATCTATCAATTAATCTTCAGTGGCCCATGTCCCACTGGGCTTAAAGCTCCTCAGGAAAGTGCTTCTTCCGGGGCTAGTGTCCCCATGTTGTTTTTATGTTTGCATCTGGTACTGTGCACTAACAGTACAACAGCTCAGCACGGATCAGATCTATGAAGCAGAGGAAGGGGCCATTGACCTCTGTAGCCCTTGCCAGCTGTCAGTGGAAGCAATCCAGCATCCCATTCCCCACTGTCCCCATTGCTCTGACATTCTCTCTTGAAAATGGCACCTCATTGCTTCAACAGTAGTTAAGTTTCCTTGCTGCATGAAGAAATTTGTCACCCTGAATCTTTTTCCTGATCATCTTATATCTGCATTTTGTGGTTTGCCACCTTCTGCATAAGATGCATTTTCTCATTATTCACTTAGCTAAGAGCCTCGATGAGTTTGAATTGGCACACTGTCCAGCAACCTTCTCTGCTCTAGAGAGAATAATCCCAGCCCACCCATAGAACGGAAACCCTTCATCCTGGACAGGAGTCATGGTCTCTGCTGAACGATAGACAAGCCCTGAATTACGCTGCCTCTCAGCCTCCTGAAACAAAGTTCATGTGAGATGTAACGGGTGTTAATGTGTGGCAGCACAGCAAAATTCCAGAAGTAGCAATGTATCCAAAATTCGACTGCCTGGCTCTGTGACGTTCGCCATACCTGGCAAGGTGGCACACCATCACTGTCGTGGTGAAGTTGACTTTGTGCTCCAGTTTCAAGCCCATAACCCCCACTGATTCAAGTTTGAATTTGCTACTCCCAAGCCATAGTCCATCAAGCCTAGAGCATTTTTTTTTTGGTTTTGAGAACTTCTGTCCCTTTGTACTGTAGTCAGGTCACACTGACAACAAAGGGAAAGGCCACTCGGTACATCAGCTCAATGCCAGGTCGAAAGTGAGCTCTCCCATTGGCCCCATTCCCCACTTCCTTCTTTCCTGGTAACTACGAAGTTTACTCTCTCACATCCATATCCAAAATGTTCCCTTTTATTCTTTTTACCATTCGACTACATTAAAGATTTGTTTTCAGTCGCCAGTTAATCCACCAACCTATCTTTGGACTGTGGAAGGACACCAGACACCCACTGAGCAAACGTGCGAACTCCACACAGAAAGCACCAATGGTCAGCTTCGAACTTGGGTCGCTGGAGCTCTGAGGCAGCAGCATCGACCGCCCTGCCATTTTGCTGCTTTGAATGAGATTTCCAAGTCAGGGGCACACAGGATGATGTTACTTTGTGCAGCGCATTGAGGGAGAAGCTGGACTGAATAGTCCCGAGAGTTACCGTCATCAGGCAGTGCTGGTCTCCTAGTGCAGAATCATACGACCATAAGACTTAGGAGCAGAATCAGGGCAATTAGGTCTCCTCTGCCCTTCCATCATGGATGATTTGTTATCCTTCTCAACCCTATTCTCCTGCCTTTGACACCCTGACTAATCAAGAAACTGTCAACTTCCACTTTAAATATCAATGTCTTGGCCTCCACAGCCATATGTGGCAGTGAATCCCACAGATTCACAACCCCTTGGCTAAAGAAATTCCTCCTCATCTCTGTTCTAAATTACGTCCCTCTGTTTCGAGGCTGTGCCCACTGGTCCTGCACTCCCCGCTATGGGAATCATTCTCTCCGCATCCATTCTATCTAGGCCTTTCAATATTCAATAGATTTCAACGAGATCCTCTCTCGTTCTTATAAACTCCAGACAGTGTAGGCCCAGAGCCATCAAATTCTCCTCGAACATTAATTCTGTTATTCCTGGGATCATTCCTATAAACCACCTTTGGACCCTTTCCAATGCCAGCATATTGGGTGCCATGTTATCGTAGTGGTTAACGCAATACTATTACAG
The DNA here is from genome assembly GCF_963921235.1 of Mobula hypostoma. Lineage (NCBI taxonomy): Eukaryota > Metazoa > Chordata > Chondrichthyes > Myliobatiformes > Myliobatidae > Mobula > Mobula hypostoma. Next base: position 26,223,814 of record NC_086121.1, on the reverse strand, counting down.
TTTGGTGTGTCAAAGTTCAGAGATCAGCCCGTATGTCCGCCCTATGGAATGCACAAGTTTTCCCCGTGTGCTCTGGTTTCCTCCCACAGTCCAAAGATATACCGGGTAGGTTAGTTGCTCATTGTACGTTGTCCGTGATTAGGATACGCTTAATTGGGGTTGCCAGGGCAACATGGCTCAAAGGGCCGGAAGGGCCTACTCTGCACTGTATAGCAAAATAAATAAATAAATCTTTTCTTAGAAAAGGGGTTTAAAAGTGCTCACAATACTCCAAGTGTGGTCTGACCAGTGCCTTACAAAGCCTTAGCATTACATCGCTGCTTTTATATTCTCGTCCTCTCGAAATGAATACTAACATTGCATTCGCCTTCCTTACCACCAACTCAACCTGCAAATTAACCTTCAGGGCAGGGATTCCCAACCCGGAGTTCACAGACCCCCTCAATGAATGCTGAGGCTCCATGGCATAAAAAAGCTTCAGACTCCCTGCTTTAAGGAACCCAAGTCCCCTTGCACCCCTGATTTTTGAATTTTATCTCCATTTAGAAAATAATCCACACCTTTATTCCTTCTACCAAAGTGCCTGACCACACATTTCCCTATACTATATTAATTTGCCATTTCTTTGCCCAACCTCCTAATCAGTCCAACTCCTTATGCAGAATCCCTGCTTTCTCAACACCCCTGCACCTATCTTCTTCTGGGATATCTGCCCAGTTACTGAATTACCTTCAACTTCCATGATCCCCTAAACTATCTCCCACCCACACTGAAACTCCTAGCCATTCTTTCCCTCCCCCAACCAGAACTCCTCCAGCAAAAGTATCAATCCCTACCCTCATCCCCCTTGGAATACTAGTCACACATCCATCTGTAAATAATCTACATAACGGTGACACAAGAAATAGCAGTCACTGAAATCTGGAACTAAAAACTATCTGCTGGAGAAACTCAATGGGGCAGACAGCATCCGCGGGGGGAAATGGACATGCAAATGTTCACAGTAGGGTCTCAACCCAGAATGTCACCTGTCCATTTTGCCTCCGCAGATGCTGACTGACTTGGCTCAGTTTCTCCGTCAGCCATTCACCCACTGACCCACCAATCTATCCACTCACAGATCCTTTCCATCACCACCAAGCTCAACTGAATTTCAGGGAAATGTCACCATTGTGACAGCAGTAGGAATCTTCCTCACAGACAAGAATGACTGGTTAGCTCACTTTTCAGCGGAGGCCAGTATTGATAAAGTGAATTTGAATAGAATCATCCTTGATTAATGCCTCATCTTATTGTCCCCACCTGCACAACTGAAAAATTTCTCATTGCTGCCAGAAACCTGTAACTAAATTGCTAAAAATTGCTGCCTAGATTAGAAGTTATTGCCCCCACAACTTTGTGACTTTGAGACAGAAAACCTTCCTCTACGATGAGCAGATGGGTGGCGTTGGGTTCAGCTATTCAGGATAAATTAATCTGCCAATTGTCTCAGTAAGTCAGCTGGAAGAAGCATCCTAGGGACATTTTTTTTTAAATTGCATGTCTGTAATCTTAAATTGCATCTCAGCCCATTGCTTATTGGAGATGGGTTTGTGTTGGCTATTTGGGAGCTTACAGTTAAAAAAGAGTGTTTTGATTGGTCATTATGAATCATAAATAATTTACAAAGACTTTGTTCATTTCCGAGGCAAGGAAAGATGGCAAAATATTTGTTTAAGTCATTCATTATTTTAGGATGTAGTAATCATTGCTGAGGCCAAAAGTTATTGCCTACCCCCAGTTATCCTTGAGATGACGGCAGTGAGTCATCTTCCTGAAACAGTTCAGTGCTTAAAAGCGGGAGGGCAGAGTCAGCAGAGTTGGAAGAGGAAGTACGTGGTGATTTTCCAGTTTCGCAGGCAATCAGAGTTGGCAATCCTCCACATGGCCTCATGCTCCTCCCCACATCTGTACCTGTTTACCAAGGCCGAGGATGAGGCCTGGGACTGTGGTGGTGTCTTCAGCTTCAGCCAACAACTCTTGTGCTTCTGGGCGACTGAAGGCGTCAGAGTGGGAACTCCCTTCAAGGTGCTGGCCATGACGGCATAATCTCAGAGCTACTGATTCAAGACTGTTTAGTGTCATTTCCAGTACACAAGTGTAAGGGAGAGCAAAATAATTGTAACTCCAGATTCAATGCAGCACAAAAATAAACACGATAAGGCAAAGAACACTATAATATAAAAACACTATCAATATACAGTAAATATATAATATAAATTACACACATAGATCAACTGAATGTACATGAAGCGACACTAGATACTTAAATGTCTAATTATATGGTAATTCTGACAGGAAATAATAAAGTATTGGTGGTGGAGGTGTGGTGGAATGGGTTAGTGGGTGGAGGTGTTGATCACCCTTACTGCTTGGAGAAAGTAGCTGTTTTTGAGTCTGGTGGTCCTGCCTTGGATGCTACGTAGCCTCCTCTCCAATGGGAGTAGGACAAACAGTCCATGAGCAGGGTGGGTGGGAATCCTTCATGAAAGGACACCACGGTAGCACAACACTATTGTAGCTTGGGGAGTCGGAGTTCAGAGTTCGATTCTGGTGACGCCTGCAAGGAGCTTGTACGTTCTACCCATGACCACGTGGGTTTCCTCCGCGTGCTCCAGTTTCCTCCTAAAGTCCAAAGACGTACCGATTAGTAGGTTAATTGGTCATTGTAATTGTCCTGTGATTAGGCTAATGTTAAATAGGTGGGTTGTTGGACTGGAAGGTCTTGCCTGCACTGTCTCTCTAAATAAATTGATAAATATTGCTGCCCTCCCTCTGGCACCTTTCTGTATAAATGTCCTTGATGGTAGATAGGTTGGTACCAGTGACGTGTTGGGCTGTTTTGACTACCCATTGTAGGGTCTTCCTGCCCACCACAGGGCAGTTTCCAAACCATACAGAGCACATTAGGATGCTCTCTACTGCACATCTGTAGAGATTCAAGAATATGGATGTGCATCGACCCACTCTCTTCAGCCCCCTCCGAAAGTAAAGGCGTTGGTGAGCTTTCTTGATTATGTCGGGTTTGTTCTAGCGACCATAAGAGCTTGTGCAAGATCTGCATTCGCAGGGGTTTGAAACTGCTCACAATTTCCGCTGCAGCGCCACCTTTGTAAAGATAGGTGTGAATGGTGTGAATTCTTCTGATGCTGATAACCATTTCCTTTGTCGTGTTGACATTTGCCTGGCACCAGGCCTCGAGTTGTTCCACCTCCTCTCTGTGGACCATCTCATCGTTACTAGTGATGAATATGGGGGCAACAGAGGCTGCACATCACTAAGCCACACCAGGGGAACTCTTGGGACGTATTTTAGTAATTGGGAATCAAGGGGCTTTTTTGTCTTATCGTGCCTATGAAGTGAAAGACCTGCAAACATTGGCCACTCCTTTCTCTCCACTGATGCTACCTGTACCACTGAGCTCCTGCAGGAACTTTATTTTTCGCTCTCGATCCTGCAGTCTGCAGTCTCTGGTATCTAGGTAGGCTTGAGACTGTTCTCCGCCTCAGTTTCAGGTCATAATTCCTCTTTTTTCCTCCTACTCAGCTTCCACCTGATGAAAGAAATGTTTCACAATGCTGGAAATTCCTCACCGACATTACAGGCCAGTTACAGTACGGTCTTTAGATTTAATTAGGAAATCAAGGGGATCTTATTTTCATAGAGTCAGAGAACACAACAGCACAGAAACAGGCCCTTTGGCCCATCTAGTCTGTGCCAGCCTGGTTTCTGCCTAGTCCCATATACTTGCACCTGGATGTTAGCTCTCCATACATCTTTCTTCCACGTACCTATCCAAACTTCCCTTAAACATTGCAGTGGATGCACATCTCCTATTTATGCTGGCAACTCATTCTGCCCCTTCCTCACACCACCCTCTGAGTGAAATACTTCCCCCTCAGATTCCCCTTAAATATTTCACCATTTACCCTCAACCTATGACCTCCAATTCTAGTCTCACTCAACCTGAGGGGAAAAGACCGTATCAATTCACCTTTTCTGTACCCCACCCCCGTAACTCCATAAGACCTCACTCTCCTGCGCTCCTAGGAATAAAGCCCTTACCTATTCACTCATACCCTCTACTCAGATCCAGAAGTCCTAGCAACATCCTTGTCCCTGAACACTACGCAGAGTTGGTGTTCATTAGGTGAACAGCTCTTGGGAAAATAGATGACTAGATGAGCAAGCAAGGAATAAAAGGGTTTATTGCCAGGATGTGTTGCAGGTGGTATACAGTCCTCTGTAAAACTCACATGTGTCACTCTTCCTCTCTCCATTATAGAAGTATCAAGGTGAATCCTTTGCCCTTTCTAATGCTTCCATCGAGAGGACTTCATTGCTGGAAATGTCTGAGACCCTGGACCTCAGCGAGAGGACTGTATGTTGAAATTTACCTTATTCTGTTTCATGAAGCCGTGTTTTCTCAAAATTAAGCTCCTTTTTTGTTGCATTGTGTGGTTGGTGAATTGTACTGTAAGGTTGGCTCTGAGCGGGTGACAAACCTGCAGTGTGGCCGTCCTCCCTCCCCGCCACAGCCCCAATCCCAAAATGATGCGTTTATGCGTCTGTACTAGCATGAGATGCTGTTCCACTTGACGGCATCTGATCTAAAAAGGAAATTTGACATTTGCTCCTCCAAGTTTATCAGTGACCTTGCCATGTGGATCCAGTGTCACTGCCACCCCTCCGCAGGAGCACTTTGGGAGAATTCTATGACAATGATACTAGATTAGATTAGATTAGAATATGAGGACATGCAGTCCTCTTTTATTGTCATTTAGTAATGCATGCATTAAGAAATGATACAATATTCCTCCGGTGTGATATCACAGAAACACAGGACAGACTAAGACCGAAAAACTAACAAAAACCACATAATTATAACATATAGTTACAACAGTGCAACAATACCATAACTTGATGTAGAACAGGCCATGGACACAGTAAAAAAAAGTTCAAAGTCTCTCAAAAGACCCACATCTCACGCAGACAGGAGAAGGAAGAAAACTCTCCCTGCCATGCCCGACCATAGTCCGACTCTGAGTCGTCCGAAAACTTCGAGCTCCGATCAGCCCTCCAACACCAAGTACCGAGCACCATCTCTGCCGAATGCTTCGACCTCAGCCTCCGTCGCCAGCAGCAGGCAAAGCCAGGGATTTTGGGGCCTTCCCTCCGGAGATTCTCAATCGCACAGTAGCAGCGGCAGCGAAGCGGGCATTTCAGAAATTTCTCCAGATGTTCCTCTGCTTCTCACGTCTGTCTCCATCAAATCAGAATTGTGCACGGGGTCCTACTTACAAATACGATATAATTTCACCGCCATCTTCTCCTCCCGCCTTTACTTGTCAGTGAATATCACATACAAATGAAAGAGACATGAAGACCTATCTCATCTTTCATTACTTTAGAAGCAATGAGGTGTTTGTACAATACAGGTGGTTCAGCAGGCTCTATAAACAGTAATGTGATAATGACCAGTTGACTTGCTTTTTGATGATCCCGATGAGGTGTAACTATTGCTGAAACACCAGAGATAGCTCGCTTATTTCTTTTTTGAAATGGCGCAGTGGAATCTTTTGCTTCCACTTGAGAAAGCAAAAAACCATTGGCAGTACAGTGGATCCTTGAAGTGCACTAGAGAGTCCATTTAGAATTCGCTGTTTTTGCAGCTGCAGTAGCCCACAACCTCTTACTGAAGCATTTTTTTTACAGTTTGTCCTTAAAAGGAATAAGGAAATCACATTAATAACCTTATTTAAAAAAAATAGAATCAGCTTTAGTGAGACAAGAACCTTCTTTAAGACCACCTCCTTCTGGACATTATAATAATAACCACCTCTTTCAGCGGATTATTAAAACACCATTTCCATCACCCTCACGCTCATTGTAGGTTCCCTTGAAAATCTTTCATAGGTGCAGAAGTTTCCTCAGATTTCTGTGTGGTCTGCAGTGAAAATCAGACAAAAGTACAAAATGTTTATCCAAGCCTCACACCTCCACTGTTCACCCCAAGCAAGATATTTTCCATCATCGACGGCTTGCATGAAGTATGGACAGGTTTTTGGGAAAATGTGAGAATGTGGGCCTCTCCTTGCCCTTACAGGGAGGAGATGTATTCTCATGATATAGAGTAGAAGATGACAGTCTCTTGGGGCCTTCGAATCTGAAGCTCGGCAAACACTGCAACTTCAAACGCCTCAACCTGAGCTACCAATATCCTAATCCTACCATCGTAATCATAGAGAATCTCCATCTCACTCAGGAACATTTCAATTGCTGCAACGCCTACGTCCATCTGGAGGAGAGAATTCCAGATTGCCACAAGTAAAGACCTTCATAATTCTGCTTCCGTATTATCTCACCTGCAGTTTGTGGGCTTTTGTTCTGCATATGAAATAAGTTCCTCCTAACAGGTTTATCAGCTGAATGGCATCACACTTCAACTTTCAAAACACGTGATTACAAATGTCACGTTTGAGCAACCTCTAGTCACAACTTGACCCATGTGGCTCACCAATCATTATGTGAATCAGTATCCAACAGAACCTATCAAAATCCTTGACCTATCCCCACAGGATCAAGGCCAACGTTCCCCAAGCCTTTCTGGTTGCTTCTTAGACCTCAACACCAGCTATCCATGTAGCTGGCCACTCAAAGTTCAAAGTAAATTTATTATCAGGGTCTGTCACCATTTTCCACTCTGAGATTCATTTTCTTGCGGGTATTCACAGTAAACTAAAGGAATACGATAGAATCAGTGAAAAACTACACACAAGCCAAGACTGACAAGCAACCAATGTGCAAAACAAAAGATCAAATGGGCAAATGCAAAGTAATAAAATAAATGATACTGAGAATTTGAGTTGCAGGGTCCTTGGGAGTGGTTCCATACCTTGTGGAATCAGTTCAGTGTTGAATTGAGTAAAGTTATCCCCACCAGTTCAAGAACAGGTTTCTCTCCGATTTTTTTTTACATATGCACAGACCAGCCATTGCTCTGAGCAGGAAATTTTTACATGGCCTGAAAACTGCACGTCACTTTATGTAAAAGAAAGTCCCAGCTGCATAGCAACAAAGGCTTGGTGCGGGGGAGCATTTCAGTTACTGTGCAGCACAGAGGGAACAGGGTAGAGGAAGCTGATGGTTGAAGGATAATAACTGTGCTGAAACTGGTGGTGTGGGACTCAAGGGTCCTGAACCTTCCTGATGGCCGCAGTGAGAAGAGAGCATGGCCTGGATGGTGGCAGTCCTCGATAATGGAGGGTCCTTTCTTGCAGCAGCGCTCCTTGTAGATGTGCCCAGTGGTGGGCAGCATGTCTGAAACAGTTCTCACCTTCTCCCTTTGCCGCCTGCAGTACCTCGACCTGGTGAAGGCTCTCTCAAGCCTGCTCAACGTGAAGGAGCTGTCAGGCTCGCTTTCTCTGAAGCACATTCCGCAGGACGAGAGGGAGAGGCTGGGGAAAGCCCGGCAGAGGGATGTGCAGCTGCTGAGTGGTGGCATCGGTCAGCTGAAGACCCAACTGGTGAGGAAAGACGAACTCCTGGGAAGTTACGAGAAAGACCTGGAACAGCTGAGGTAAATGGGAAAAGTCCAGCAGATTCTCCCTGCCCTCTTCCAATGCTGTTTGGCTTAATCTGGAAAACTGTTTACATTTACATTTATTTCTTTGGTCCCTATATTTCCAGACTTTGGAATTACCTGTATTCAGTAGCATTTTTAGTGTCAATCCTACTAGAATGCCCATGTATCTTTCAACTCCAGGACAAGGAGTACGTGTCAGTTTAATTTCTTCCCTCTTTGCAGTACCGTGCAATGGCGGATAATGACCCCTGAATTGCCAAAAACCAAATTTGTCTATAAATCCTGTGATGACTTCAACAATTTCCTGTTCGATATCATCAACTGATGTAACCTCATTATGCTGAGTTTCAGAGTCAAGGTCAGATAGCTATAATGAGAAACAGTGGTCACAGCACTAAGTCCATTTGGGTACCCCCACCATCTACCCTCCCCACCTCACTGACATAACTCGTCCAGCAGGTTGTCTGTGCACTCTGTCCTCAGCTGGTTTCCCAATATTTCCCACTGGACCCCCACAAAATCCAGTTCAACCACCAGTGTGGCTAGAGAGGTCATTTAATCACAAAGGTGGATGGAATAGTGGGGAGGGAGGGAGAGTGGTGGTTTAAAATGCGCGCGCGCGCACACACACGCACACGCGCGCACACACACACACACACACAAACACTCACTCACAGATTTGTCTCCTTAAGGTCTAATTACTCACTTGGCAGACAGGACTTGTAATATTTAAATGAGACTTAGTGTTGCAGATTTTCTGAATGGTTCTATTTAATATCTCTGCTAACAGATTCGCTGTGAAATTTGGCAGCATAAAAGATGGGAATTGCCAGATCCAGGAGGGAAATGATTTCCCAGCACAGCAGCAAAGTTTTCCCATTGAATCACTCTGCCATCTCACCACCCTCCCCCACCACCCCCCAATACACAAGAAAAATTGCCATGGACAGATTCCCTTGCTATTGTCTCCCCTTCTTACTCCAACCCAACCTTTCTTCACACCTGTCCCCCCCTCTGTAATCCCCCCATCCTCTACAACTCTCCCCCTCTCTGTAATCCCCCCATCCTCTACAACTCTCTCCCTCTCTGTAATCCCCCCATCCTCTACAACTCTCCCCCCCTCTGTAATCCCCCCATCCTCTACAACTCTCCCCCTCTCTGTAATCCCCCCATCCTCTACAACTCTCTCCCTCTCTGTAATCCCCCCATCCTCTACAACTCTCCCCCCTCTGTAATCCCCCCATCCTCTACAACTCTCTCCCTCTCTGTAATCCCCCCATCCTCTACAACTCTCCCCCTCTGAGACAGGTACTGGACATCTGTGGAGAGAGAAGCACGGTTAGCATTTCAGGTTGATGACTTTTCATCAGAACCCTTCAGAATGCTTCCGAAGAGGAATCATTGTTGTATCCGGCAGGAAACGAGGGGATTGTTGGTGGCGGAGCTCTGGAACCACTCTCCACACATCCCACCTTCCATCTTCTGGAGCGACAAGGAAGGGTCAGAAAATCGTAGCCTCGTTTCTCAGGCTCTGATAGTGGAGGATTTTGGTGACTGTTGAATCTGCAAGAAATGGGGAGTGAAGAAAGTACAAGTTATTTTCTAAAGGATAGGATTTTTTGGCTCAGGTATCAACATTTAGTTCTGAGGTAGCTTGGGATGTTGATAAGAATTGAAGGAATACTGTATTTTAATATGAATACAAACAAAAAGGAGGCCCCTATTGACAGTAGTGTGGGAATTATTATCACTGCCAGAAATGACAAGTAATGCCTTTACCTTGAGACTGTGTTTTGATTTAATATCAGAGTGAACGGATGAATTTGTGCTGTGATTATAGCTATCAACTTCATGCTTTGGAAACAATGTGTCTTCATGTCATCTTCTGTAGCTGTATCACTTAATCTACTTGCCTCAGGACATAGAACAGCACACTCAAGAGAGCTTTATTGATTCTCAGAGCACAAGTGCAGCACCATCAGGATAGGCAAAATTGTCTTTCAGGGTTCATAAAATGTTAGCTCTCCTGAAGAATGAAAATTGAGCTGGTGGCAACACAAAACAGATTGATTCGCAAAAACCAAACATTACGGATCGTGCACAGTGTTCAGAGCTGTACAGATCAGACGGATCTGAACACGTGACAGTGGTTTTGTCTCCGTGTATTTAACCTGCGACGGAGGTGAACATACAACAGTGAGACCTGAAGACCAAGCTGACCTTAGTCAACCCTGCCATAGGTCATGGCAACCCGAGAAATAACAGGAATAGCCTCGCTTCAGCTTCATGTGTGCTTGACGTTATATAATCAAAGCTGATCAACAGTGCCCCACAACTCTGCAGAGCCCTGACTCGTTATAGCCCCTTGGTACTCCAGTGCAAACAATCACAGGTACTCACCCCACTGGACTTTTTAAAAAAAGGCATTTGCTTAGTCTGTGTGCCGCTCAGTCAGTAACCTGGCACAAACCCTTGTCCTTCCTTCTGCTCTGTTTAAGTTTCTTGTAAGCCTATTTTCATACTTCTTTCCTTAGTAAAACAGTCCCCTTTGCAGAATTTGATATTCTCCAGTCCTCAGCCTAACCATTTTAACAATGTTATCAGCTTTTTTCTATTATCCAATAGTACCTCGGTAGGGACCACTTCTCCTCTTGATTTTGGCTTGTTTGTTAGCCATGGCTTGTTCACAATCATACCCTTAACACAACCTACTATGGTCAACCCACACCTAATATCTTTGTAGTTTGCTTTATTCAAATTGAGATCCAAGTTTCAGACAGAACTAGTCACTTTTAATTTTATACATAACTCTATCGTATTGTGATCACTATTCCTAGGAGGCTAGATTTACCATATCTATCAGATCATCAGTCAACCCTTCTTCATTGGACAGTCGTAGACCTAAAACAGCCTGTTCCATCAACGGTTCCTCAACTTGCTTATCTGGAAAGCTACCTCTTACACTCCATGAATCCATCCTCATCACTATTTGTGATAAATTGATTTGTTTAATCTATACAAAGATTAAGGATTCCCACAATGACTGCATTACCTTTGTCACATGCACCTCAGATTCCCTCATTTACTCTGTGCCCTGCAATGTCACTGCTATTTGGGGACCACTGTACATACAACTCCTCCGAGTGTTTTCTGCTCCTTGCTGCTTTTTTGCTCCAGTCAAGCTGATTTAAATTTGCGATTTCCTAAGCTAAGGTCCTTCCGTGTCATAGAAACATAGAAACACACAAAACCTACAGCACTATACAGGCCCTTTGGCCCACAAAGTTGTGCCGAACATGTCCCTACCTTAGAAATTACTAGGGTTACCTATAGCCCTTTATTTTTCTAAGCTTCATGTACCTATCCAAAAGTCTCTTAAAAGACCCTATCGTATCCGCCTCCACCACCGTTGCCGGCAGCCCATTCCACGCACTCACCACTCTCTGAGTAAAAAACTTACCCCCGACATCTCCTCTGTACCTACTCCAAAGTACCTTAAACCTGTGCCATCTTGTGGCAGCCATTTCAGCCCTGGGAAAAAGCCTCTGACTATCCACACGATCAATGCCTCTCATCATCTTATACACAATGTCCTGTCTCTATCACATTCTTTAGCCTTGCCTCCTTTTCCATTTTACCAATAAATAATAACCCTATGACAAATTTGTGACTGGTCTCCTGGAAAAAGGAAGCAGAGCTGCTCCCTCTTTTCATTCCCAGAAGGGAGATGTGAACAGGATTTTGCTCACAGCTGATGTCCGTGTGTTAGACAGATCACCAGCACTCACTGACTTGGCCCAGACATGAGGAAAGAGCAGCTTGATGAGGGGTCAGAGCTTGTAACCTCTTGTCTCATTCCCAGAATGCCAGGACTTGCCTAATCCCTAACCCAAAGCACAGGTTGGCCTTGCACTCTGATACTGAGAAGGGTGCTGGCCTCTCAGAAGTTTTGTCTGAGGGAAAATAAATCAAATCAAGATGTTGAAAACAGTCTATCATGGAGTCCCACGCAGTACCGAGACACACTTTTCAACTCAGAGAGTCCACACTGACCAACAGCTATCCATTCACACTAACCACACACGGATCCCAATTTATGCTCCCCTTCACCTCCCTCTGGACTCTGGAGTTCACCTCAGGCAATTTACAGTTGCTCATTAATCTACAGTCCATATGTCTTTAGGATGTGGGAGAAATATGGGGCACCAGCATGAAGCCCAAGTGGTGACAGGGAGAACTTGCAAACTCCATACGGACAGCATCAGGAGTCAGAATCGGACCTGAGTTACTGGTTATGTGAGGTAGCAGTTCCATTTATCACACCACTGTACTGCTCCTAAAACGTGTGGGTGAGATTAAGCTCCTTAAGTTTCAGTCTTGTAGTCAGGGATACCTCCTTGACTCCTTGGTAGCACAATCAACTATCCCACTTGCAGTCCACTATATAAAGAAAACAGATTTCTACTTGTTAGTGATTGGTCTCAATTGGCCTCTCTTGGTTCATTGCTGAATTTTGTCTGATTACTCCTGGGGGTTTTCCTCAGTAAAAGCTGCTTGCAAGTAGTTGCTGGTCTCCTCTGCCATTTTATCATTGAGCTTACTACAGGCAGCTTTTTATTCTGATTGCCGGTGCCGAGCTTGACTGACCTGTTTGGTAGCAGTCAGGGTCAATTTGCCAATTTTAAAGCTCCACCCTCCTCCTCTTCCTGCTGAGTCTTGCTTGGTTAAAGGCCAACATAACAGTGCTTTCCAACCTCGGCATCAGGTGAGCTGGGGGTGGATCTTCACTGCCGCTGCCCAGCCTTGAAGGAGGGCTAGCAGTGACAATGACATTTAGAGCAGCACCAAATTCTGATCCCTGTCGCTGTGCTCTCTGCAGGTGCTTGCAGATCACCCTGCACAAAAAGCAGGCTGACGTGGAGATCTTACAGGGGCAGCTGCAGAGCCAGACTGAGGAGAACGGCCTGTTGCGAGAGTCCATGGAGCGAATGCAGTCACATTTTGACCAGGAGAAGAGATTGAACAAAGCCAACAAGCAACGTAAGGTAAGAGTGCAAAGCGGCCGCAGGTCTCCCCGTAGAGCGGGGTTTGTGATCAAAATGATGTGGAGGAGAGCAGCTGACAATTTTGGGTAAGGGGCTTGACTTTGTGGAAACGCACAGTAGATTTGTTGGCATTAGTCATAGACTTCCTGTTAGACTCCACATCTATTGCCAGGTGACATAGAAAGAGCCATTTCAACCATGAAGTCCATCCAAGTACAAAAGCAATCCCATTCCCTTACTAATCTTTGCTGTAACCTCTTGTCCCCACATTTCCATCAGCTCCATCCTGACTCTACCCCTCTCCTACACACTGGAGAGAATTTACAGTAACCAGTTAACCTACCAACCCAAATGACTTTGGGATGTAGGGCAAAAATGGAGCACCAGGTGGAATCCAACCAGGTCCAGTACAGGGAGATTGTACCAACTCCACACAGAACAGCACCCAAGGTAAGGACCCAAAGTCAAATGGGGTAGGATTGTTGACAAACTGAGGGACCTTGGGGTCAAGTCCATAGTTCCCTAAAAGTGGCAACACAGGAAAGTGGAGAAAACATATGACATAGTTACCTTCATGGGTCAAGACGTAAATTGTAACAGTTAGAACATTACTTTGCAATTCACAAAAAACTGATTACACTACACTTGAATTATTTGGCGCCATTCCAGTCACCACAGTATGGGATAATGTGGTTACGCTGAAGAAGCCACAGAGGAGATTCACGAGGAATGGAGGGCTTTAATTGTGGGGAGGCACTGGATAGGCTAGGGTTGTTTTCCCTAGAGCAAAGGAGACTTAGAGATGACATGGAGAGGGTAGATGGCTAGGCTCCTTTCCCCATGGAAGGATGTATCTAAAACAAGAAGGCATAGGTTTATGGTCAGAGGAAGGAGTTTTAAATGGAATTTGAGAGGAAAGTTCTTTATGAAGAAGATGGTTATTTCTAACTGCCAGAGGAGGTGGTGGATTCAGATGAAATTACTACTTTAAGAGACATTTAGAGAAGCAATTAAATAAGGCAAGACATGGAAGGTTACAGGCCTAATTCAGGCAAGTGGGATTAGAGAAGATGGGCAAAGAGGTTGGCACGGACTGGGTGGGGTGAAGGTCTTGCCTCTGTATGACTTTGTGATTGAACCCTGGATTGCTGGAGCTGCAGATGTGAGTGGGGTAGACAGGGAGAGATGTATGACGTAGGTGGTCCGGGTTCTCGCTCCTACCATTGGAAATAAGCATACAGAGAATGTCAGGTCAGGTTCGTAGCTATGTCCTTTAGTTACAAACAACCTGCTGATTAGTGTGGTCCAGGCTCACATACTGTAAGAACACTATCCACTTTTAATAAGGTGCTCTAGATGAGGAGGCAAACAGTCATTGTGAGGGCCATTTGGAGCAGCAGATATTACAATAGACAGAGAAGTTACAATCAGACCAGAAGCAACCAAGAACCCAGCTCCCTAGAGCTTTGAGGTAGCAGCTCTGCTTATTGCACCATTAGTTACACCAGACCTCAGATTTCTCTCTCCTCTGTTCCTCACCATCTCTCCAAAGAAGTTAGCTTCCTCCTTGAGTTTAAGCTTAAAATTCTTGCGACCTTAGCACGATTTGACCAGTGATGAACTTCATCCTATCTGGTGCCCCCCACCCCCCAGAAGCCCCAGGCCACGAGGACCCTTCATTCCATGTTTCTACCCTTTGTGACGGCTCCTAGTGTTTGGGTTCCCCAGGTGCTGCTTTCTGTCCGCAGTGCGACCATTCAGAAATATGTCATTGGCTTCGTGACTCTTTGGAACGTCCTGAGCCTTCCCACAGTTCTGGATAAATATAAAGTATTTTACTCTACCTAAGAGATTTTCTAGTTTGTGTAAGCCTGCACTGCCTTCTTATATGGGCTGTCTTCACGGGTGGGATAATCACTTACTTTAATCCCGTACTTAGCTGAGCTTCATCAAAGCCTCGTCGCTCACTCAGCAATACCAATTGAAGCTCTTTCGCTGATGTTGGTTCTCCCAGGATCAGTGTTGTGCTGACTGGTGATAATGACAGACAGAGACTCAGCTCAGTTCTGCCAGTGCAGGTTATTGGGCTTTCTGCACAGCACTCTCCTCCATCTCCTCCTCACATCCACCGGAGATCCCAGCGAGTTGTTCAGCCGAACACATCGATTCTCTAACCTCTGTCAAGAACGGAGATCTTATTTCACAATTGCTAAAATTAAATTAGACTAGCAGTCTCAGGAGGCCCATCACAAGACTTTCTCATTAAAATAATTGCGGCAGTTTGATCTCTGGTACTGTCGGGCTTTTGACTTGAGCAGAGTGTCTGAAGTTTGACCTTGAGATTCCCAAGAGGGAAGTTGTTGGAAGGACAATAGATTTGAAGGAAATGTAGTCTGTTCAATGATCCACGGTTCTTTAGACAGCTGAGAAATTCCAATCCATTGAGAGTACAGCAAGAATCCACAACGAACCAAACCAGTAATGAAGCCATCTTGCTGTTGAATTGAATTGAATTGACTTTATTACTTACTTCCTTCACATACATGAGGAATAAAAATCTTTACGTTACGTCTCCATCTAAATGTGCAATGTTCAATTTATAGTAATTTGTAATAAATAGTATGTACAACAGGACAGTCAATATAGCACAGAAACAGTATATGCTCCCCTCACTGGAGTAATCCCAGCCTGTGCACTGGGGATGCATTGATGAGTATTGTTGAGTGTGATGTCTCCCAGTGCAGACCTCTGCTGACACACACATACACAGATGTTGAAGCAGAGTTGAAGGTTATCACTTGCAAGGACTTTTCCATTGAGGTAAAGATTTGGTGTAATCCGCACCCTTGCCTTTTCCAAAGCCTTTACACAGTAGGATTCTTATCAATGCCAAAGTTCGGTATGATCCACATCCTAGCCTTTTCCAAGGCCGTGGACCCTTTTGATAGAATTCCTATCAGAAAGGTCGAAGGAATTTGATCCAGATAATGGTTCCATTAACAACTTAGATTTTTATCACGATTTATTGAAGTCTCAGGCACTTCACAGATGCACTATCACATAAAGTTTGACATCGATCCACAAAATGGAATATTTGGTCCAGTGAACAAAAGCCGAGTCATCAGGAAGACAGGTTTTAAGGGAAGTCTGAAAGGAGATGTGAATAACACAGAAGCTGAGAGATCTAGGGACGGAAGTCATGGAGTGATATGACATTCCATGAAGCCCTTGCACCAAATCTGGGTAGGAGGAGCACTGAATTCCCAATGAGTCGTTGAAGTGGAGAAAGGATCTGAGTACAGGACGAGAATTTAAAACGTGAGGCGCCGCCATGCAGGATACAGGGATGAACGAACACAGCAGGATTTCGGCTAAACTGAGATTTGGAAAGAGAAACCATAAAGTTCATAAGCTGTGTCAGAGCCAAGTCTGGATTCACCATCAGTTTTCTGAAGGGGCCAAATCATTTGTACCTTTTTGCCAAAAGGCTCTACAAATGCATGATCTGCTGCATTGTTGCTGCACTACTCTGCTTACTTAGAGATACAGCACAGAATAGCTCATTCAGCCCTTCAAACCGCACCACCCGGCAACCCCCAATTTAGCCCTAGCCTAATCACGGGACAACTTACAAAGACCAATTAATCTACTAACCAGCAACACACATCCAAATTGCTGGTGAACGCAGCAGGCCAGGCAGCATCTCTAGGAAGAGGTGCAGTCGACATTTCAGGCCGAGACCCTTCGTCAGGACTAACTGAAGGAAGAGTGAGTAAGGGATTTGAAAGTTGGAGGGGGAGGGGGAGATCCAAAATGATAGGAGAAGACAGGAGGGGGAGGGATAGAGCCAAGAGCTGGACAGGTGATAGGCAAAAGGGATATGAGAGGACCATGGGACAGGAGGTCACCAGCAACTTTGATGTGTGTTGCTTGAATTTCCGGCATCTGCAGAATTCCTGTTGTTTTTGAATCTACTAACCAGTATGTCTTTGGACTGTGAGAGGAAATCAGAGGACCCAGAGAAAAATCAGGCCTTCCACAGGGAGAATGCACAGAATCCTTAAAGATCACGTCGGAATGAACTCCAAACTCTGATGCCCCAAGTGGTAATAATGTCATGCTGACCGCTACACTATCGTGGCACCCCGTACTTGTTTATACTCTGATTTCCAGCATCTGCAGGATTTTGCCTTTGCTTTTTCATTCTTTGAGATGCAGAGTGATTGATTCTACACCTTCCAGCTCAACTTGTTACTTCAGGTTTTCAACATCAGAGGCTTCCTTAGATAGACCTCTACTTGTAACAGGCAGTAGGGATGAATTAAACGTTCCAACCACAGCGTGCAGGCATATTAGATTGTCAGAGGCTTCTATGTGGGAAGTGTTATTGTAACAACAAGTAAAAAGAGAATCCCCATACAGACTAGAGTTGTTTTAACTATCTCACTAGTGAAAGTGCTTCACAGCTTCCCCAGTGGTTGCAAACTTGAAGGCAGCTGCAATGAGCAATAAGCCCTGTCTTTGTCAGCAAATTAACATTCCATAAAGGAAGAAACGCAGAAGAATCTCTCTCTTCGGAAACATTGCTTGAAGACAGAGCCTAACACCATCCCATTATACAACAGTTGGCCTCATCCCGAAGTTGCTTGCTCTCTGCTGTGGTTCTCTGAGAAGAGTTATTGTCCATTGAGTCCACTGGCCGGAAAGACATTCCATTATCTGATTTTGACAGGACATTAGTAAAGCTTGTGAGACACTGAATCACCGCGTCATAGAGCAGTACAGCAAAGAACAAAATTGTCCGGCCCACTGAGTCTGCATGACTCATAATCTAAAATTAGAATATTCCAGTTAGTCCTGGAATCTTTACTTGATCCCAGATCACTGTTTCGGATTGGTTTTTATTTAGTTTCCTTTTAAAAGTCACCAATGAATTCACCATCTGATTTGCAGGACATTCCTTATCCTAAGCTTGCCTTGTATAAAAGCCGTCCTTCATTTTGTCTCTTGTTCTTTAGCCACTCGCCTTCAGTCCTTACCTCCATGTAAACAGCATCTGAGATACTGGAAATTGGTCATCTTTATCCACTCTTCCCAAACCCTTCATAATTTTAAACAACATACATCAAAGTTGCTGGTGAACGCAGCAGGCCAGGCAGCATCTGTAGGAAGAGGTGCAGTCGACGTTTCCGTAGATGCTGCCTGGCCTGCTGCGTTCACCAGCAACTTTGATGTATGTTGCTTGAATTTCCAGCATCTGCAGAATTCCTGTTGTTTGTGTTATAATTTTAAACACTTGCATTTAATGCAACACACACAAAATGCTGCAGGAACTCAACAGGTCAGGCAGCATCTACGGAAGTGAATAGATAGTCAACGCCTCAGCCCGAAAGATCAGCTATCTGTTAACTTCCCTCGATGCTGCCTGATCTGCTGAGTTCCTCCAGCATTTTGTGAGTGTCGTTTTGGATTTCCAGCACCTGCAGACTTCCTCATGCTGATGACTTCCATTAAATCCCCTCTTGCTTCGTTCTAACCGTCTCCAAATCCTTCAAATACATTTTGAGATGAGGTGCTCACCAACGGACCAGAGTTGTGTTCCGTAAGTGCTGGGTGTAACTCCCTGGCATTTGTACTCCAACGCTGTGTGTAGCTCAGCTGACGTTTGATAGGTGGAAGTCGACCGGCTGGCCAAAGTGTGAAGGTGAAACGATGTGCACGCACAAAGTACCGAAGTCCGCTGACACTTGCACTGTCCCAGATCACTCATGTAAAATGTTCCTTGGAAAAGGTAGTGGGAGATGTTCAGGTCACATTAAATCTTAGTCCAAGTGGAGAACAGGACAAGTAATTTTGATTAGAATTCTTTGCTGGTCCAGGATGTGAGGTTGCTTCACTTACTTGTTTTAGGGGTAACAGAAACTTTAAATATAAAGAAGAATTGTATCTGCAGATTCCCCATCCTAGAGTTGCACAGTGTAGCAAATCACGTCATCCAATCCACTCTGTTACATAGAAACCTCGTGGTTAGTCTGATCAACTTTTTGTACAAATAAGAAGATGCATCTTTTGAAGGCGTTATTACCAACACTCATTAATACAGTTTTGATACAGAGAGAGGAGAATCTGTGGAATTCTCTGCCACAGGAAACAGTTGAGGCCAGTTCATTGGCTATATTTAAGAGGGAGTTAGATAAGGCGCTTGTGGCTAAAGGGATCGGGGGTATGGAGAGAAGGCAGGTACAGGGTTCTGAGTTGGATGATCAGCCATGATCATACTGAATGGAGGTGCAGGCTCGAAAGGCCGAATGGCCTACTTCTGCACCTATTTTCTATGTTTCTATGTGTCTATGATACAGTAGATAATAATTTCAGCAAACACAACATTGGTTCATTAGAAGCCATGGCAAAAGTTCCACCCCCATTCCACACATTGAATCAATGGGGTATACTCTGTAGGGTTGTGACCTACACTTCTGTGAGAATTGGGAGCAGTAATTTTATTGGAAAGCCCTCCCCCTTACAGGAAGCCCTGTTTCTCACTGGGATCTGGCTATAAAGTAGCTTACTTGTCCAGACATTCTTCACACGCATTATTGAGTGTTAACCTCCTATTCAACTGTGCAGGGAATCACGGTTGGTTGTTCCTTCCTCCTCATCATGCGTATGTGTTGTTATCCAGAAGCAATCACAGGATGGTGATCAGGAAGTAACTGCAACCATGCAA
The DNA here is from genome assembly GCF_963921235.1 of Mobula hypostoma. Lineage (NCBI taxonomy): Eukaryota > Metazoa > Chordata > Chondrichthyes > Myliobatiformes > Myliobatidae > Mobula > Mobula hypostoma. The sequence goes on along the minus strand of NC_086121.1, from coordinate 26,204,418 downwards.
GACTTGTTTTCCCTCCTTAGCACTGATCAGTTCTACACCCTGTGTTTGCCACGTCGGCCGGTTTAGCGCAGAAAGGAACCAAGCCCAGCAACTTCTCAGTCTGAACAAAGAAAAGAAAATGCTGAAGATATTCAGTAGGTCAGACAGCATCTGTGCAGAGAGGAACATAGAACTGTACAATATAGTACAGGTTCTTCAGCCGAAGATATTGTACTAACACTTTAACCTGCTCCAAAATCAATCTAACTCTTCTCTCCCAAATAACTCTCCATTTTTTTTTATCATCAATGTGCCTATCTAAGGGTCTTTTAAATAACCGTAATGTTTCTGCCTCTACCAGCATCCTTGGCAGTGTATTCCACACTCCTACCACTCCCTGCGTAAAACACCTACTTCTGACACCCCACCCCCCACCTGTGCTTTCCTTCTAACACTTTAAAGTCACGCCTTCTTGTATTAGCAGTTTCTGCCCTGGGACAAAGTCTCTGGATGGCCACTCTATCTATGCCTCTGATTATCTCGGTACACCCCCATCTTGTAGAGAGTTAACATTTTGGGCCAGTGACCTTTCTTCGGAAGTGATGGTAGGCACTGGATAGAATTTGAGAGGAACCCTGATTGATCTTTTTCTAATTTGTAGCCTTACGTAAACTGCATCTCAGATTGTAACTTCTCACCTTGAGTCAGTACTGATGAAAGGTCAGTTACCTGTAACTTTAATTGTTTCTTCTTCTACAAATAATGCCTGACCTTCTATTTCCAGCATTTTCTACTCTTCTTTTCATATCTCCAGCATCCACTTTCTAAAATTATGTTTCAAATTTATCAATCTCTTTGCCTCAATACAAGCTACACAATCTGCACTCTCTTTATACAATACACCCAGTTGTTGTCACTGCAGCCAATGTCCTTGGGAGCTCACTTATATCTGAGATGAACTGAAGTTACAAAGAAATTTCATAATATCCTCTCTGTATGGAAGCTATTCCGCAGGCACAAAATATGAACTCTCTTCCCTCAATAATTCAATTATTATTGAATACATTGGTACACCAAACCATTAGGAGCAAAGGAGTATTGGCTTTGATTTTTGATGCCTGGGGGATCAAGACAATAGGAGTGTCTAAATTTAATTTCTATGTCAAAAATACTTGCTATATTATGGTATTATTTATGTCTCTTTCAGGAAGTCCCCAAAGCAATTAGCAGCCAACTAAGTGATTTTGAAGAGTAGTCATTGTAATACAGGAAATGTGAAAGTTAATTTGTGCACAGCAAACTCTCACAAATGGCAAATTGTTATGTGCCAATTAATCGATAATTTAGTAATGTTAGTTGAAAGATGAATGTTGGTCAGGCCACAAATGACAACTCTACTGTTTTTAATAAAGTGAAGTTCTGGGTCTTCCACTTCCGTCTGCAAGCAGATTTGGATCTTGTTTTAACTTCTTATCTCAATGAGGGCATCTTCAACAAAACTTCAATGCAGTGAGAGAGCAAGAGAGATTCCTGAAGTATCCAGAATAAAGAATAAGCCAAAAAAAGTTTAGAAAGAGATAAGCATTTATCTTCAGAAAACATGGAGACAAAATTGAGAAGAGGCTGGTGAATACAGGACTGAAAGTATTATATTTGAATGCATGCAGTGTATGAAATAAGATAGGAAATCTTGTAGTGCAGTTAGAGACTGGCAGGTATGACATTGTAGGCATCACAGAGTTGCGGTTGAAAGAAGATCACAGCTGGGAACTAAACAGCCAAGGATACACATCATATCAAAAATACAAACAGGTGGGCAGAGGACATGGAATGGCTTTGTTGGTTAAAAAAAAAAGTAAATCAAGTCCTTGGAAAGAAGTGATATAGGATCAGAAGATGTAGAATCCTAGTCGGTAGGATTTAGAAACTGCAAGAGTAAAAAGACATTGATGGGAGTTACATACAGGCCTTCCAACGGTAGCTAGAATGCGGGGTACAAGCTGCAACAGGAGACAGAAAAGGCACGTGAAGAAGGAAGTGCAATGATGGTCATGAGGGATTTCAATACGCAAGGAATTTTGGAACATCAGGTTGGTGCTAGATCCCAAGAGAAAGAATTTGTAGAATGCCTTTTGTAGCATCTTGTGGTCAAGCCCACAAGGGATAAGGCCATTATGGATGGGATCTTGTGTAATGAACCAGATTTCATTAAGTTTAAGGTAAAGCAACCCTTAGGAGGCAGTAATCTTAATATGATAAAATTCATCCTGCAGTTTGAGAGGGAGAAACTAAGATCAGATGTCTTGGTATTAGTGTTGAGTAAAGGTAACTACAGAGATATAAGAGAGGAGCTGGCCAGGGTTGATTGGAAGGCACTAGCAGGGTGACTATAGAGCAGCAGTGGCTGGAGTTTCTGGTGGTAATTACAGAATATTACAGGTGGAATACAGTGTAGGGAAGTATATGGTCTCTTGCACTTTGGTAGAAAGAAAAAAGCTGTACGCTATTTTCTAAATGGAGAGTGAGTTCAGAAATTGGAGGTACTAAGGGGTCCTTGTGCAGGATTCCTTACAGGTCAAGTTGATAGTAAGGAAGGCAATACAATGTAGCATGGATTCAGCAAAGGCAGGTCCTGTTTGACAAACTTTCAGACCAAGGGTGTAGCTATGGGCACTCGCATGGGCCCCAGCTATGCCTGCTTCTTCGTTGGTTATGTGGAACAGTCTATGCTCCAAACCTATACTGGTACTGCTCCCCAACTTTTCCTTCGCTACATTGACGACTACATTGGTGCTGCTTCCTGCACCCATGCTGAGCTCGTCAATTTCATTGACTTTACTTCAAACTTCCACCCAGCCCTCAAATTCACTTGGTCCATCTCGGACACTTCTCTCCCCTTTCTCGATCTCTTGGTCTCCATCCCTGGAGACAGACTGTCCACTGACATCTTCTACAAGCCCACTGACTCTCATAACTACCTCGACTATACCTCTTCCCACCCTGCCACATGCAAAAATGCCATTCCCTACTCCCAGTTCCTCTGTCTCCGCCGCATCTGCTCCCAGGATGAGGCTTTCCATTCTAGGACATCTCAAATGTCCTCTTTCTTTAAGGATCATGGTTTCCCTTCTACCATCATCAATGATGCCCTCACCCGCATCTTCTCCATTTCCCACACTTCAGCCCTCACCCCATCCTCCCGTCACCACAACAGGGACGGAGTTCCCCTTGTCCTTACCTACCACCCCACCAGCCTCCAGATCCAGCACATTATCCTCCACAACCTCTGCCACCTTCAACAGGACCCCACCACTAAGCACATCTTTCCCTCTCCACCCCTCTCCGCTTTCCACAGGAACGGTCCCTCCGCAACTCCCTGGTCCACATGTCCTTCCCCACGGATCTCCCACCCAGCACTTATCCCTGTAAGTGTAAGTGCTACACCTGTCCCTACACCTCCTCTCTTGCCACCATTCAGGACCCCAAACAGTCCTTCCAGGTGAGGCAACACTTCACTTGTGAGTCTGTTGGGGTCATCTATTGCATCTGGTGCTCCCGGTGTGGCCTCCTCTACATCGGTGAAACCCGACGCAGATTGGGGGACTGCTTCATTGAGCACCTCCGCTCCGTCTGCCACAACAGACAGGATCTCCCAGTAACCACCCACTTCAATTCTGCTTCACATTCCCATTCGGATATGTCCATACATGGCCTCCTCTACCGCCATGATGAGGCTAAACTCAGGTTGGAGGACCAACACCTCATAAACCGTCTGGGTAGTCTCCAGCCCCTTAATATGAACATCGAATTCTTCAACTTCCGGTAATTCCCTCTCCCTCCCTTCCCCTACCCCAGTTTCACTCTGCCCCCTCCCCCAGCTGCCTACTACCTTCCTCATGGTTCCGCCTCCTTCTACTACCTATTCCTTCCTCACCTTTCCTGCCTATCACCTCCCTGCTTCCCCTCCCCTACCCCTTTATCTTTCCCCTTCCACTGGTTTTTCACCTGGGACCTACCAGCCTTCTCCTTTCCACCCTCCCCCCACCTTCTTTATAGGACCTCTGCCCCTTCCCTCTTCAGTCCTGACGAAGGGTTCCGGCTCGAAACGTTGACTGATCTTTTCCACGGATGCTGCCCGACCTGCTGAGTTCCTCCAGCGTGTTGTGAGTGTTGCTTTGACCCCAGAATCTGCAGAGGTTGACAAACTTACTGGAGTTCTTTGAGGATATAATGTGTGCAGTGGATAGAGGGGAACAGACTTGGATTTCCAGAAGGCATTCGATAAGGTACCACATAAAAGACTTATCCATAAGATAAGGATGCATAGAGTTGGGGGTCATGTATTAGCATGGATAGAGGATTGGTTAACTAATAGACAGCAGAGAGTTGGGATAAATGGGTGTTACTCTGGTTGGCAATCAGTGGTAAGTGATGTGCTGCAGGGGTCAGTGCTGGGCCTGCAACTGTTCACGATATACATGAACGATCTGGAAGAGGGGTGAATGAGAGTAGTGTATCTAAGTTTGCTGATGACACTAAACTGAGTGGAAAAGCAAATTATACAGAAGATACAGAGAGCCTGCAGAGAGATATGGATAGGTTAAGTGAGTGGGCAAGGGTCTGGCAGATGGGAGTATCATGTTGGTAAATGTGAGGTCATCCATTTTGGAAGGGAAAATGAGACAGCAGATTATTATTTAAATGGTCAAAAATAGCAGCATGCTGCTGTGTAGAGGGACCTGGGAGTGCTTGTGCATGAATCACAAAAGAGTCTGCATATGCAACAGGCTATCAAGAAGGCAAATGGAATGTTGGCCTTCATTGCTAGAGGGATTGAATTTAAGAGCAGGGAGGTTATGCTACAACTGTACGGGGTATTGGTGAGACTGCATCTGGAGTAGTACGTGCAGTTCTGGTCTCCTTACTTGAGGAAGGCTATATTGGCTTTGGAGGTGGTGCAGAGGAGGTTCACCAAGTTGATTCCAGAGTTGAAGGAGTTAGACTATGAGGCGAGATTTTATAGTACACTCTCCCCCCAAAGTACTGTTGAACTTTAGGTATAGCAGTTTACTTTCCATGAGATAAGTGCTGACTCTGCCCACAAAGCTACCCAGCCTCCAGATCAAACTAATCACCTTGTTCATCTAAAGTCCAGGGATACCTTCAGATTTTTTTTCCTGAGTTAAAGATGTTAACTAAGGCACACTGTTTCCATAAATTCTGCTGGTTTAGGGAACTGCATGTAGGTTCCAAAAATGAATTGATTTTAGCTGCAGGGAACTGTAAGGTACATTTAAAAAGAGTTTACCAATTAAATATTAAATTTACCAGAAAACTAAGCACTTGTGCCTACGAGGTAGAAGTGAATGGCCTCAAAGTTATTTTGTTACAGTCTGGAGAAGACACCCCAATGTACAGGCCATGCTTTTGTGCCATTTTCATATGAATTAATGAAACTTCACCAGACTACCATACTTAAATAAATCAAGGAATTTTTTAACCCAATTAAAGTAAATAATTCTATCCTTAGATGTTATTTGATTGCACTGGTTCATAAAAGACTGCAAGAGTGGTTTATCAGACCTAGGAATGTAAAACATTTCAGTGTGGAAACAGCTACAGTTTCATAATGTCGTCTGCACCAGAACCACAGGCAGTGGCAAAAGTCAGATGTATACGCCACTGACTTTACTCTTTTTGTTTCGTGCAGACCATCCATGTAGAACAGTTGGAGAGAAAAGGAAGCAAGTCCCCGTCTCATAGCTGTGTGAAGGAGGATATTCACGGCAAGGTGAGAGATTGGGCCTCTGTGGAGGTCCAGTGCTCACATCTGCACTTGTTGCTGAGAGCGTCACTTCTAACAAATCCTCTCAATGGGAGACCAGTGGGATTGGATCAGTGAATGCAATGCTGTTGGTCAAGCCAAATGATCCATTTTCCACCAGGTGGTGTAGAATTAAAATTACCCCAAAGTTTAACTGTGAAGATTGTTTAAGGTTAAATACAGTGCACACTGCATATACTGTACAAGCACAAGAGTTAGACTGTGTAGAACAACCTCTCCCCATCTCTGAAACCTCCTGAATCTTGCAGCCACTGTGATCCAATTTTGGCCACTTGTATATGTTCAATTAACTCTGATTCCATCAGTGCCTTCAGCTGATTGTCCCTGGGAGCAATGAAATTCCCTCCCCAAATTTTTTCTTCCTAACTATCCAACCTTAATTCATTATTGCCGCACTGACTGCCTTTTTGGTCACCTGTCCTAATATCTCCTTTGAAGGACCTTGCTGTCAACTTTTGGCAATGTTCCTGTGCATGTTAATGATAATTTTTGAATACATGCTGTTGCTCAGAAATATTGATCCTAGTAACCTGTCTGGTGAATAGATTTTGTTAACACATTAAACCATTTCTCGGGATATTTGCAAATTCCTTTCCTTTATGGAATCACATAGAACTTGCCAATCTCATTCTGTCTAGGAATAGACAGACAATACCCTTCCTTTTCCTGTTTTTCCTCTTTCTAAACAGGACTCCCTAAAATGCAATTGGAAGGAGAAGTTACTCTCTCCCTCTCTGGGAAAAGACCCGACATCTCTGTTGTATCCCAGTTGTATCTTCCCATGCTGCCTGTTAAACTAGTGCCAGCTGTTTTCCTAGTAGGAAAGACCTCATTCTGCACTGTTTGATACATCTCTTTGTCAAAAGGGGTTCTCATTTCTCTCTCGTGCTTTGGCTCCAGGCCGAGGCTCGTCGGAAGATGATGGAGGAGAAGCTGAAGAGGAAGGATTATGAGATTGAGGTGCTGAAGAGAGAGCTGAGGAAGCAAGGCCAAGACCTCTGTGACACCACGACACGCCTCATCAACCTCGAGAACTCTTTGGTATGCAAGCACCATGCACAGGTTTACTGTGAGTCATCTCATGTGTAACCTGTATACAGCATTTCTCAAGCTTAAAATTCATTACAAAGCCCTGAAATCTGCCGGGACCCAGAGGATTGAACACTCCACACCTTGCTGAATGTTAGAAGTCCCTACGTAAAGCGAATCTGAGGTAGTCCTTGGAGCTCAAATGAAGCTAAACTGAGATACGCATTGGGAGTGATTTAAATTATTTTGTATTTGTTTTAGAGATACAGCCCCACAACTGGCACTGCACAAACACACACCTATTTAACCCTAGCCTAATCGCCAGGCAACTTACAATGACTAATTAACTTACCAACCATCTTTGGAATGTGGGAGGAAACTGGAGCACCCGGTGGAAACCCACACGTTCACGGGGAGGACGTCCAAACTCCTTCTAGACGGTGTCAGAATTGAAATCCGAACTCCAACGCCCCGAGCCGTAATAGCATCACGTACACCGTTATTATGTGGAGGAAGCTCTAGTTTCAACCATTCTTGGAGTAATTGATAACAGGCATTGGGATGGAAGGCTCCATTCCCTCTGCCTTGACCAGCTTATCGTTTATGTCAAAAACTGATGCGCTCAGCACTCAGAACATCTTCAAGGCTGATAACCCAATGGTGTGACTGGGCCAAGTGCTGGGAATGGCAGCACAAGGCATTGGCTGGGAGGAATTAACATGCCTAAGGGACTGAATAATCAAGTTCACTTGAAATGATGGGATAATTTGAGCACTTTGATCATATCTCAACTGACCTTAATCTAGCTCCAAACATTCTCTTAGGCTCAGTGCCAGCTCTCTGTGTCACCGACTGCGTTTCTGTTGATATTAGCTGGACTCTTTTGGTGTACCTTTATCACACTGGTACTCGTGATTATACCGTCAGCTTGTTGTTCAATAATAGCAGAGAAAAATTAAATGATTGCAAAAGAAAAATTAATCCTAATTACTTGGTAACATCTTTAATCTTCAGTCTGGGAGTCCTTTGGCTAGGATTTGGGATCAGACTGTTAGAATTATTTACAGTGGGGAGGGTGACATCAGCCTTGTTGTGAAAGTTGGTGTTAAAGAGAGCTCTGTTTGGAAACCGTGTTACAATCAAACCTGAAGTGACCTGCAAGGAAGCTACAAAGCTGCTTCAAGAAGCTGAAAGGTCAGCTGCCTGTACAGTATGAGGCTGGAACGCTTTCTCACTGTAAGACAATGCAGCCCTACTCCAGAAGGCACTGACCTCAGGTATTGTGGGCATTTAAAGACGAAAAAGATGAAGTTTTGAGAGATCGTGGAATTGAGGGCTGTGGGGACCTGGCACGAAAGAGGAGATTAGGCCTAGGACAGATCACCCATGAATATACAGAATGATGAAGCAGATAAGAGGGGCTGAATGACCTACCCCTGCTCCTATTTTCTTATATGAAACTGAATCCTTTACATTGAGCAAGTTACTTGCTAATAAACCTTCACATGCATCTACTAATGCCTGAGGAGTTTACATAAAATCATAAGAAATTTCCACTAGAGGGAGGAGACACTCAGATACAGAAAGGCCTCAGCCTCAGAAACAGGCTCTGAATTTAAGCTCGAATTGGCCCTTTCCCATATATTAAATGATTGAGATTGTTCTCTGCTCTGCAGAAGGCTCAGATTCTCACAGGGATTCAGGATCTGCAGGCGCCAAACTCCTCACCCTGTACGTTTGGATGCTCAGTTCTGTGGGCAGCTCACCCTGAAGGGAAACAGGCACGAAACCCAAGTGGGCTTTCTTCCTTTCTTGGCTCAGGCTTTCAAAATGTAGAAACACGGGAGAGTAAAAATTAAAATCAGCAGTCTGCCAATTCATAAAGGAATGCAAAAATGCAGTTTGATAAGCAAGTGTGGGAGTTCATATCTTACTACAATAATCTTTCTTGGAATGAACACCATGGCCCAGCCTGTAATTGCTGATATTTCTGTGTGCACTGTGGAGTGGGAGCACTGTTTTAATGATTTCTGTAATCCCACAAAGTCTGACAGGGAAAAAACAAGGTTAGATTAAAAAAAAATAGTGACATAAAATACAGCTAGGGAGGGATGTGTAGCCCCCTGGTAAAAGTATGGGGTTAGTAGAGAAACAAAAGAAAAGGAAAAGAAATAAAAGGCGCCAATAATCTCATGAACATGACAAGTGCACAAACGTTGGAGCTCACGGATTCCCTTTCGCTGATCCTCCTTCACTCGTCGTCGACCCCTGGGCTCCCGCCCCGAGCCCAGGCCCAGCGGATCCGGCAACCATCTCCTCAAGCCACGTCTTCTCTCTTCATCCTCCTCGCGCCTTCTCCCCCGAAGCCCGCGCAAACTAACAGCTTTCACACAGACAGAAAGAATAACATCTATCCCCAATTGGTTAACAAATGAATACAAGTCCTGTTATCACTAACTGCTATAGAGAACCACTGTCTCAGCAGTTAACAGTACAGAGAAGCCATTTTATTCACCTTAGCAGTAACATAAAAGAAGAAACCCTTACAGATGGAATGGTTATTAAGTTCAGAATGAGTACAGTCAGAATGACTACATATGGACCAAGAGATGGGCTAGGTTGATCAGCATTCTGCTTGAGTCTATTCTTTGCCCCAGGTACAAAACTGCTGCTCTGATGTTGCTGAGATGACTGAATTGCACCGTAATATTCATAGCATGATCCCCAATGACAGGAAATGGCCAACCCACTCACCCAGTTGTGAGCCATCAAACAACGCTGTACTGGCACCCTTTTCCCTCCAGGAATCTTGTTATCTCCCAGGAGAGGCAAGATAACAAATAAAAACCCCAGGCCCATTAGCTGCAGAAGGGCTTGGAAAATTGCCTGCCAAACCCCTTAAGAAACGAGATCCAGGCAGTCTCCCCTCCTGCCTAGAATACAGCCAGCTCTCATTTGGAGGGATCAGGGTTCTTTATATTAGCCAGCCGTCTGTTTCCCAACTCCAGCACCCTGAGAAACGACCAACCCAGCACACAGCACAACTGGTTAACCCCATACTCCCTGACCTATTTATTTCAAATAATTAGAACACGGACACAGACTCTCCAATCATGCCATTATGTTATAAGCAATCAAGCCACCGTGAAATCTACATTTCTCCTGATTACAGAGGTATATTTTTTTAATCTTACCTTCGGGAGCAAGGTGTTTTAAAGTAGCATTTAATCTTGTAGTCCTCTGCACCAAACAGAATTGTTTCTGCCTGTGGGCGTCAGGAGAGAACAGAATCAAAGTCAGACAGCCCGCCAACACCCCAGGGTTGGGCTCAGATAGTGACCTCCGTAAATTAAGTCTTGAAGGGTTACTGTGTTCCCAAACCAATCCCGGTGAGAGACAGTGCCTTCAGGAGATGAGGGAGGAGTAGAAATTATCAATCTACTGGAAGAACTCAGTGGATTGAAGGAGAACAGGAGCTGTCGACATTTCAGGTTGAGCCCCTGCCCCAGTCCAATTCTTTCTTCCAGCAGATTGTTTGTTGCTCCAGATTCTTGCATCTGCAGTTTCTTGTGTCATCATTTTAATCATATTTGGATGAGTTATGAATTTACCTGTGGCTGGCACTGATCTCCAAGGACATCAGCACATGTCTTGTGATTTCTAACCATTAAACCTAGAGCCTACTCCTGTTTGTACAGCCCTGTCCTCTGTCAATATTTTCTAACGTGAAGTTTTATCCGATGGTTTTCTTTCCCAGGAGATGGAACAGAGGAAGATCCCAGCGGAATGACAAACAGACCAATCCAAGATATACTGAGGTCTACACACACTCTCGCAGAGCATCCTGGCCTGGTTCTTTGCTAGAGAATTTATTTATAGAGAGACTTACTTGATTTATCAACGTTCATGTGAATTCTTAAAAGATCTACATTCATGGTCTTGTCTGATGAAGTATTTGCTGAAATACAGTTATTATTGTAACAGAAGCAATATTGTGCCACAATGAGGCCACCCTCAGGGTGAAGGAACAACACCTTGTATTCCGTCTGAGTACCCTCCAACATGATTGCATTAGTGTTGATTTCTCCTTCCGGTTAAAAAAATTCCCTCCCCCCTTCCCTCCTTCTCCTATTCTCCACTCTGGCCCTCTTACTTCTTCTCACCTGTCTATAACCTCCCCCCGGGTCCCCTCCTCCTTCCCTTTCTCCTACGGTCCACTCTCCTCTCCAGCCCTTCACCTTTTCCACCCACCTGGCCTCAACCATCACCTTCCTTCCCCTCCCCCCACCTTTTTACTCTGACGTCTTCCCCCTTCCTTTCCAGTTCTGAAGAAGGGTCTCAACCCAAAACGTCTGTGGATGCTGCCCGACCTGCTGAGTTCCTCCAGCATTTTGTGTGTGTTGCTTTGGATTTCCAGCACCCGCAGATTTTCTTGTGGTTGTGAACAATTTTATGCTGTCTACACTAATATAACGTCACCTGTTTCATATCGCTCAATAATTTAGACTTGTTTCATTGACTGAATTCTCAGCTGTACACTGTGTCCCACTGAACTATACAGGAGCAAAGATCTAAAGCTGATTGCTGTTGGAGAGCTAGAGACACGGGTCCTTCCCTTTTCATCACTGCCCCACCGGCATACTATGAAAGTGAAAGGGAATTTTCTGTCCTCTTACTGGTCCTCTACCTCCACCAGTCCTAATACAAATGAGCTAGATACATTGCTTGTTTCGGCCAGCCTCGCCTGCCATTGAAACCAGGAAAATCAAAGGCACTTTGATAGAAAGGGTGGGAATGAAATGACTTTACCAACTGGATGGGGCCATGTGGGTGGTTGTCTTTCCAAGCTAATTTCTTGAGTTTCTGGCTCCAGGCAAGCAACGTCCAAACTCGTATGGAATGACGTTTCAAACTGAAAGTGAAAATTTCTAAACATGTCCCCTGAACGTGTTTAGGTCATGTGAAGCAAGCTAGTAACTAGGGACCTGAACTGCATGCAACATGTTGCTAGGCAGAGACCAACCCTGTGCCTGGGGCCACACCTACTGACTTGCCTATCTGCATGGAAGCCAGTTGTTTGGTGAGTGTGACACCGATCCTGGTTCTGCCTTGGAGCTGCACTCCATGTCAGGAAGAGCTTTTGGTTCCTCACCTCCCCTCCATTGCTCCAACCTCAGATATTGCCATGGACGGGAAAGTGGGAGGCAGGCACACGAAACGATGGGGTCAGATGTCACTGGGTGCCAGGTTGTTTGGGAACAGAGTCAACAAAACCTCAGAGCTGAAAAAGAGAAAAATAATAATGGGCATTATTTAGCACAAACAATATTGTTTGACAGTATTTGAAATCAAGAAGTAACTATTAATTATCTGCAATTAAAAAGCTGGGTCTTAAGTTTCCCCTAATTTCACCCTCAAAATTTAAAGTGACCAAGTACCTTGGGTTTTGTAACAAAAAAAGCAATAGGATTTTTGCACAGTGACATCATGACTTCAGTTACAGTGACTTCCTTTGATGGGAGATTTCATTAAACTTTAACTGTGGAGAAATTTTGTGGAAGTATACAGACTGTATATTAAATGAAACAAAGGTGGTTTCTCTGAACAAATAATAAGAACAGAGACATCCTCGTTCCTGACTGAATCTGCCAAAGGTTAGGGGATAAAGCCCTCATTCGTGACAGCTCACCCTTCTTCATAGAGAATGCGCTACACGCTTAAAAAATGGGTTTGCAGTCCCCCTTCCAGACAACTCACCTTCCACATCATACTGAGTTTGCCGCCGCACGTTTAAGTTCACTCTCCCTCCCACGGAGCTCTCACTGCCCCACCCACAATATGTTCACTCTACCTTGTGTGATAGACACAGTCTTCTTCTGGTGAGCTCCCTCTCCTTCCTACCGTTCATCCACTGCCGCTATCGTTCTCCCGCCAATTGGGTGCTTGCTTTTCCCACCAGAGTAAGTTTACCATCCCTCCCACGGTGGCTTCCATGTCTCTGTTGTAGTGGGTTCGCTATCGCCTCCTTAGTAAGGTTATTAAACCTCCTTAAGCTCGTTATAGCTGGGGGAGGTAGTGTGGATAAGCTGCCGGTACCTATTAAATGCTGACAATGGTATGCATCTCAAATAGCCCCTGACAAAACCAAGTCCAGTTCCTGATCTTCACATGTGGCTTAGCTACTAAACCTGGCAGAACCGTTTCTACTGACAGGAGAAGGGGCAAAGTCCTTCAAACCAGTTGTTACAGGCAGATGGGGGCTTGGCAGCTCATTTTAGAGAAAGAAACCTGGTTTCAAACCACTGTTGCCTTGTGGCTATACCCACTCATAGGGACACGCACAGAGGGAAAAATCCGGAGCTGGAGTCTCTAACAGGGCCCTACATTGAGTTCAACACTGACTGGCAACTCCTACCATGCCACTGATGCCAAACTGCATCAGTCTCTGCTGTTCCTCTGGATTCATCACCACAAGAGGAGGAGTGATGCTGGTGTGGGAGGAGGTATGAATTAACTACAGGAGGGATACTGGTCGGAGAATTCAAGAGAGCAGGTCTTGAGGCCCTCTGTTGTTCGAGGTCGACCATGGAGGTTGCATCCCAGCATGATATGCAAGCCAGGGCAGTACAATAGGGACAGCTGCCCTCTCCTGTAGTGAGTTTAGCCTCTCTCCTCTCCTGATTTCACTACCTTCCTGTGGTGAGATCGTTATCCCTGTGCATTTCTGGTGAGGAAGCAGAGGCACTTTTCTCAGAGAGGCTGGACAGGCTGAGGCAGCGGTCGCTATGCTGGAAACTCTGGGAACACCTGCACAGGTAACTTCTCACACACAGGTACGATTCCAAAGTACGTCACGTCCAGTGAGGTCCTTTTGTGCAGCAAAGTGCAAAGGGCAACCGGTGCAATTCACAGCAGACGAGAGGAATGGCTGAGACATAATGTGTGTGATAGCAAGGAGAATTCAAACACTTCAGAGCAATGAGGGTGTCAGGGGAGATATTCTGCCAGATGAATCCCTGAACTAAGATGAATCATTTCAGTCAGTTATGAAATGCTTCAGGATAAAGGTCACATTCCTTTTGTTCTTCATTCAATTTCACCAGTCAGTCTCAGTATCCCCTCCCCACTGTGATCACAACAAATGTAAGATTAGACACTGCTTCAATTAAAACTTTGGCTAATCTGAGCTGTAATATGTTAATATTGCTTATCCCCAATTGGCCAGGGGCTGATTCTGGTCAATAGAGGAAAAGAATACTTTTCTAACAAGTCTAACGCAGCGTCTATCAGGCAGCAATGATCCCTACCCTGGTCTGTCCACAAAATCTTCATTAGAAGGATAAGCAAACTAACATCATTATCCTTTCCCAGGCCAACATTCCCACCAATGGTGCCACAGTTCCATTCATATGGTTACACTGAGCAGGCCACATCATTCACATGTCCAATAACAGACCCCAAAAAGGACGCTCTGTTCTAAACTCAGATCTGAGACAGATTGTTTTAAGAATTGCGGCGTCCACTTGATTCCTGGAAACCTCTGGCCCTTGGGAGTTAAAAGTGGAGAAGGTGTATTCGATGTGGTTTTGAAGCCATGCATCAGGAGTGCCCTCGTGCATGCACACGTATACACACACACGCGCACACACACACACACACACACACACGCGCGCGCGTATACACACACACACACACACACACTCCCTGTCTACCCACCCCACTCCTGCCCCATCTGTGGAGGAGTCTGCATTTTTCATCTAAACTGGGGAGGAAAAGCTGTCAAGCTCATTTTTACAGGACTGCCTAAGATAAAGAATTCATTAATAACATTTCTCACATTCTTTTAACAGCATTTTCTTTAAAACTTCACACATTCACATTAGTAATGGCAACTGTCTTTATCAGTAGTACAAATTAATTAAAGGAAAGGCTGTTAGCTGCTATTTGTGGGAACAAATGTGAATATGTTTGTGTGTGTATGTGCTGGTGTGTGCATTTATTTGTGTGTGTGTGTGTGTGTGTGTGTGTGTGTGTGCGCGTGCGTGCGTGCGTGTGTGTGTGTGTGCCTGCTGCTATTATGGGTTTTGAGGCTTTGAAGTTCTACAAACTTCAACTGTATACTGGAACTATTTATGGTTCTATGACTATTTATTATTTATGGTGCAACTGTAACGAAAACCAATTTCCCCTGGGATCAATAAAGTATGACCATGACTATGAAAGGGAAAGACCAAGAGCTCAGGCAGAGGACGTGTGGGAGAGCTTGTGCTTTGCTTCAGGTTAATAAAACCATAAGACCATACAACATAGGAGCAGAATTAGGCCATTCAGCCCATCGAGTCTGCTCTGCCATCATGGCTGATCCCGGATCACACTCGACCCCATACACCTGCCCTCTCACCACGTCCTTTGATACCCTGACTGATCAGGAAATGATCAACTTCCCCTTAAGTATGCACACGAATTTAACCTCAACTGCAGTCTGCGGCAGAGCGTTCCATAGATTCACTACTCTCTGGCTAAAAAAGAATTCCTCCTTACCTCTGTTCTAAAGGGTCACCCCTCAATTTTTAGGCTATGCCCTCTAGTTCCAGATACCCCTATCAAAGGATACATCCTCTCCACATCCACCCTATCTACTCCTTTCAACATCCAGTAGGTTTCACTGAGATCCCCCCCACATTCTTCTTAATTCCAGTCAATACAGGCCCAAAGCTGCCAAGCGTTCCTCCTATGTTAACCCTTTCATTCCCGGAATCATCCCTGTGAACCTCCCCTGGACTCTCTCCAATGACAATATATCCTTTCTGAGATATGGGGCCCAAAACTGTTGACAATACTCCAAGTGGGGACTGACTAGTGTCCTATAAAGCCTCAGCATTATCTCCTTGCTTTTATATTCTATTCCCCTTGAAATAAATGCCAACAATGCATTTGCCTTCTTTACCATAGACTCAGCCTGTAAATTAACCTTCTGGGAGTCTTGCATGAGGACTCCTAAGTCCCTCTGCACCTCTGCTGTTTGAACCTTCTCCCCATCTAGATAATAGTCCGCACTATGGTTCCTTTTACCAAAATGTATTATCATACATTTCCCAACACTATATTCCATCTGCCACTTTTTTTGCCCATTCTTCCGATTTGTCTAAGTCCTGCTACAATTGCATTGCTTCCTCAGCACTACCTACCCCTCCACCTATCCTCGTATCATTTGCAAACTTTGCCACAAAGCCATAAATTCCATTATCTAAATCATTTAAAAATGTGAAAAGTAGCAATCCCAATACTGACTCCTGAGGAACACCACTAGTCACCAGCATTAATTGGGAATAAAAGGCCCCTTTTATTTCCAATCGCTGCCGCCTGCCTGTCAGCCATTCCGCTATCCATGCCAGTGTCATTCCTGTAATGGATTTTATCTTGTTAAGCAGCCTCATGTGTGGCACCTTATCAAATGCCTTCTGAAAATCCAAGTAAATGACATTCACTGTCTCTCCTTTGTCCTTGTTACTTCCTTGAAGAACTCTATCAGATTTGTCAGGCAAGATTTACCTTTACAGAAACCATGCTGACTTTAACTTACTTTATCATTAGTCTCCAAGTACCTTGAAATCTCATCCTTAACAATAGACTCCAATATTTTCCCAACCACTGAAGTTAGGCTAACTGGCCTATAATTTCCTTTCTTTTGCCTTCCTCCCTTCTTAAAGAGTGGAGTGATATTTGCAATCTTATAGTTCTCCAGGACCATGCCAGAATCAAGTGATTCTTGAAAAATCATGACCAATACATCCGTTATCTCTTCAGCAACCTCTCTCAGGACTCTAGGATGTAGTCCATCTGGCCCAGGTGACTTACCCATTTAAGACCTTTGAGTTTGCCAAGCACTTTTTCCTTTGCAATAGCAATGGCACTCATGGACCTCTGGCACACTGCCAGTGTCTTCCACAGCGAAGATTGAAGAAAAGTACCCATTAAGATCATCTGCCATTTCTTTGTTCCCCATTACTACCTCACCAGCAAAACTTTCCAGTGGTCCAATATCAACTCTCACCTCCTTTTTACTCTTTATATAACTGAAAAAAACTTTTGGTATCCTGCTTTATATTATAGGCTAGTATGCCCTCATATTTCATCTTTTCTCTTATAGCTTTTTTTGTTGCCTTTTGTTAGATTTTAAAAGCCTCCCAATCATCCAATTTCCCACTCACTTTTGCCACCTTGTATGCCCTTTCATTGGCTTTTATGCAGTCCTTGACCTCCTTTGTCAGCCATGTTTGCCTACCCCCGCCATTTGAGAACTTCTTCTTCTGTGGGGTATGTCTATTCTGTGCCTTGTGAACTATTCCCAGAAACTTCAGCCATCTCTGATCTGCTATCATCCCCGCCAGTTCCCTTTAATGTCAGTTCCCTTTGACTGAAGAGGAAACCAATTCATTCTAGAACAAGTGGAAGAAAGTGGATGTTTGCAGTGGGGATGGAGTGTGTGTGGGCCAGCTCAGAACCTGGTGGTGACACTTCTACAAAGGTCAGAAGGTTTGAACAGCAAGGCTTCATTTACATAAAGGCTCATGAATTCTGATCTTACACTCAACAAGATATGAGTACGCTAGTTTGGTCATTGGTTAGTACACAGATGTTGGGACTATTGATCTAAGATATGAGTGGTAAGTAGCTGGATACTTTAAAGTTCAAATAGTTAAATATAGATAATATAGATTTTTTTTGAAAAGCTATTATCAGTAATGATAACCATGAAACTTTTGGAACGTCACACAAATGCATACACTATCTGATTGATGGCCAGTCTTTCTCTCTTATTGATTCATTCTGACCGAGAAGTCTTCAGAACAACCATTGTGGTTGACTTTGAGTGACTCATCGGTTCAGAGGCGGTAAGACTTGGACCATTAACAATAGCATTGCCAGTGACATCCACATCTTGATGAAGTGGATAAATAAATCAAAAATGTTCAATCTAACTGGGGAATGGAAATTTGGTTGTAATAGGCTTTGAATGAGAAATGTGTTGGATAATCCCCAGCTTGTCGGTGTGAGATGGAGTACGAGCACATTATGTCCTTTAAGGAAGGAGAGGTGCCTCCACTGGGTCACCATCAGGGAGCACTGGAAACTCCCTCACCTCATGGGGGACAAAGTACTGCCCCAAGGACTATGGAAGGGAAGCCCCCCTTGCTCCTCCTGACCCACTAGGAATTCTAAGACCTTCCTTAACCCTTTCTAGGGAGCTGCTGTCTCACAGCTCATCCTCGCCAGCAGCACTCACTGTGCGGAGACTGACCGCACGGGTTCCCCCAGAGTGCTTTGGTTTGCTCCCGCATTACAAGGATGTCCAACTTGTTAAGTTAATTGGCCACCGTAAATTGCCCGAGAGCAGAAGAATCTGGAAGAACGTGGGGAGAATAAAATGGGATCAGGGTGGGGTTTATGTCACTCAGTGCTTGTCTTGATGAGCCAAAGGGCCTGTTCCATATTGTCTGACTCCAGAGTGGTTTTGGATGTAGGAAATTGGAGGGTTATGGGCTGTGAGGAAGAGAAGGGTTAGATTGATCATGATCACAAAATAATCTGCAGATGAATAAGGTTGGAGGAGCAACACCTCATATACCATCTAGGTAGTCTTCAGCCCCTTGATATGAACATAGAATTCTCCAACTTCCGGTAATTCCCTCCCCCTCCCTTCCTCTATCCCTATTTCACTCTAGCCCCTCCCCCAGCTCCCTCATGGTTCCGCCTCCTTCTTCTACCACCCATTGTTTTCAGGGCTATGACGTCAATGCTTCCCCTCCCCCACCCCTTTGTCTTTCAGATTACTGGTCTTTCAACTGAAGCTACAAGCATTCTTCAAATCCTTCCCCATCTCTCATTCTTCAATCCTGACGAAGGGTTCCGACCCAAAACGTCGACTCATCGTTTCTAACTGATGCTGCCCGACCTGCTGAGTTCATCCAGCATACTGAAAAGATTGATCGTGATATAGGTTTATATGGGGGGGAAACATCGACTCAGAGCATGAGAGGCCTGTGTCGGACATTTTCATGCCTTACAAGGTGCAGATTGAAAGTCTGTGTGGGGCGCCACTCCTTGCACAGACACTAGACCAATGTGTGGTTAAGGGCCTTGCTCAAGGACACAAACACGCTGCCACAGCTGAGGTCAAACTAGCGACCTTCAGATCACTAGACGAATGCCTCAACCACTTGGCCACGTGCCCAACACATATTGGTTAGGACAATATCATGGGCTGTACTGTTCTATGTTCTACATATACATTAAAGAATAAAAGGCAGTGCATCACTCCCTTGTTTGGCATAGGTAATACACTGCACTTCCAAATGTCATGAAATCTCAGACCATAGAAACAGTCTCTTCGGCCCACTATGTCCATGCTGACCATCAGATGCCCACCATTCAGGCTATGGTCTCTTCATGCTACAGTATTTGAAGTGCTCAGCTAAATACTACATAGATGTTGTGAAAATATCTGCCTCCATCACCACCCCCCCCTCCAGACAGTGTGTCCTCACTTCAACCACCCTCAGGGTGCAAAAGTTCCACCTGAAGCTCCCTTCTCCTAAAGTACTTTAAAGTTCTGCCCTCCGATGAGCAATCGCTCTGCTAAGGGGGAAAAAGTTCACCATTTACCTCATCTATGACCGTCATGATTTGATGTATTTCAATAGCTCTTCCACTTAGTCTTCTCCTCTTCAAGGAAGGTATACCCAGTTTATCTAATTTCTCCTCATAGCTGAAACCTCTGGCGAATTCCCTTTCCACCCTCCCCAATGCAATCATATTCTCACTTGCTTGTGACTTTTATGTCTCATATGTTCTTCTACCTTCACTGCAAAACTTGTTAAAGGCCTGAAACCACGGCATTAATATTATGGTGAGTTTGAGTCACAGAGTCATAGAAAAGCACATCACAGAAACAGGCCATTCAGCCCATCTAGTCCATGCCAAACCATTAGAGGCATAATTTCAATTTTCAAAGTGTTTACCTCTCATCTATCCTTCTCCCTGCCTGTTGTGGGAGGAAGGGGTTAAATCTGAAGCTAGACTACCCTTCCGCATTCTATATAAAAAGAAAAATGGAAGTGGTGTTCACTTTGAAAATGAAACCACCTCATGAAATATCAGAAGGAAAGGGGGGAATAAGTAAAGGATGAAGGTAAAGTGAATACCAAAGCAGGGTGAACCAAACAAGGACTGGAATGACATTGGGTTGAGCTTGTTCCGTTAAAGAAACAAGTGTGATGAAAAGTTTAGGAAATCCTGCTAGAAATACAGTAACAATGAAATATGTCCAAATGAGTTCAGAAAACAATCAGAAGGAAACTTAATTTAACTTCACAACATCAATTCTAGGTAGTCGGTCTTTAAGTAAAATGTCCTTATTGCACACGGCCTTCTTTTTAATAAGAAAATATACTGTATAAGAATCAAGAGCTTCTCTGATGCCAATGTTAGGGGAAAGATGAGGATTCCAGCAGTTTGCTAGAGCTCTGTTAGACTCAATAGGTTCAAAACCTTAAGCAAAACGATGGAAGTGTCTGAAATAAGAGGACAAGCTTGTCACCATCTAAAGCAGAAAGGTGGAATAATATTTCACAAACCTCGTCATTTGACGATATTTTCACGAGAGATGAACGCATGGAAGGACAACATTCGCAGATATAGTGAAAGATCTAACAACAGACACGTGAAAATGAAAGCTAACCAGGATGGCAATGCTCAGCAGGTCAGGCAGCATATGTGGAGAGAGAAACAGTAGATCATGTCAATGATCTTACATCAGAAGGAGGAAAAATTCAACAACAGACATGTCTGACGTTCCAGAAGAGGGGAAGGGCTGGAAAGAATGAAGAGAGAGAGGGACAGAGTAACACAGGTACAGAGAGGGGCTGAAGGCTTGCTAATCACAGCTGATCTGACACAAGGGATGAATCAGAACAGAAGCAGTCTGAAAAAGCTATTGGGAATTCCACAAATGCAGACTTGACCCGCTGACTATTCCCAGCATTCCGATTTACAATATTTGCAGTGTGTTGATTTATTTTTCAATATACTCCAATGTGCTCACACCACCAAATTACCCCCATGTGACCAATTAACCTACTAACCCATCCGTCTTTGGAATGTGGGAGCAAACCCAGGCGGTCACGGGGAGAGCGAGCACAGATGGCAGCGAAATTGAACCCAGGGTCGCTGGCGCTGTAATGGTATTTCCATTAAACTCTAGCATTGGTCCTCCTCTCTCCTCCCAGACTGGATGAATTAGAAATGATCAGCTGCTGGCGTGAGGATGAGGAGCCTAAAGCAGAGATGATGGAAAGCTTGCATCCACTGGAGGTCACCAAGCTCAGGGGTGATGGGTTCAAAGTTCAAAGTAAATTTATTATCAAAGTGTATATATATATCACCATTTTCTACCCCGAGATTCATTTTCTTCGGGCATTCAAAGAGACACAGTAGAATCAATGAAAAAGCGCACACAGCAAAGACAGATAAACAACCGAACTGCAAAAGATAACAGAGAAAATATAATCATATTAATGATCATAATAAATAAGCAATAAATATCGAGAACATGAGTTGTAGAGTCCGTAAGAGTGAGTGCATATGGAATTAGTTCAGTGTTGGGGGAGTGAAGTTCTCCTCTCTGGTTCAAGAGCCTGATAGTTCAGGGGTAATAACTGTTCCTGAACCTGGTGGTGCAGGACTTAAGGCTCCTGAATGTACTTCTTACTCAGATCATGATCAGAATCAGGTTTAATCACTGGCATATGCCCTGAAATTTGTTGCTTTGCACTATCAGCACATTTGGATACAGATTAAGAAAGTTACCATAAATTACAATAAGTATGTATATATGCTGTTATAGACATCCGTTAGTCTCATGAGACCATGGATTTGCGTCTTGGAAGGTTTCCAGGGCGTAGGCCTGGACGAGGTTGTATGGAAGACCAGCAGTTGCCCATGTTGCAAGTCTCCCCTCTCCACGCCACCGATGTTGTCCAAGGGAAGGGCACTAGGGCTGATACAGCTTGGCACCGGTGTCGTCGCAGAGCAATGTGTGGTTAAGTGCCTTGCTCAGGGACACAACACACTGCCTCAGTTGAGGCTCGAACTAGCGACCTTCAAGTCACTAGACTGATGCCATAACCACTTGGCCATGTGCTGTATAATTAAATTAAATACATAGTGCAGGAGAGAGGGAAAAATACTGAGGTAGTGTTCATGTATTCATCGTCCGTTCAGAAATCTGATGCCAGAGGGGAAGAAGCTGTTCCTGATGTTGACTGTGTGTCTTCAGGCTCCTGTACCTCCTCCTTGATGGTAGCAATGGGAAGAGGGCATGTCCTGGGTGATGGGGATCCTTAATGTTGGATGCTGCCTTTTTTGAGCATTGACTTTTGAAGATGTCCTCAATGCTGGGGCGGCTGGTACCCAGGATGGAGCCGGCTGAGTTTACAACCTTCTGCAGCTTTTTCCAATTCTGTGCAGTGGCCTCTCGATACAAGACAGTGATGCATCCAGTTACCAGGTGGTAATGGCAGCAATGAGAGGAGAGCTACCATCACGGTGGCGGTCCTTGATAATGGATGCTGCTTTCCTGCGACAGTGCTCCTTGCAAACATGCTCAGTGATGGGGAGGGCTGGATCCGTTTATCTTTGAAGGCTTTTCCATTCAAGGGCTTTGGTGTTTCAATATCAGGCTGTGATGCAGCCAGTCAGTATGCTCTCCACCGCGCACCTGTGAAAGATTGTCAAAGTTTTAGATGACACGCTGAATCTGCTGAAACTTCCAAGAAAGTAGAGGTGCTGCCGTGCCTTCTTTGTGATACCACGTGTGTGCCGAACCCAGGACAGATCGTCTGAAATGATGACATTGAGGATTTTAAATTGTGGACCCTCTCCACCTCTGACCCTCTGCTGAGGACTGGCTCTGATTTCCTCTTCACGTGATAACTAGCTCTTTGGTTTTGCTGACACTGAGTGAGAGGTGGTTGCTGTGGTGCCGTGATGATTCATCGTCAGTTTTCATTTGGCCGACAGCAGCGGTGTGGTCAGCAAACTTGAACGTGGCATTGGAGCTGTGCTTGGCCACACAGCCGGAAGTGTAAAGCGAGGGGAGCAGGTGACCGTACACGCAGTTCTGTGGTGCACCTGTGCTGATGGAGATTGTGGAGGAGATGTTGTTGCCAATCAAAACTGACTGGGGTCTGCAAGTGAGGAAATCGAGGATCTGGTTGCACAAGGTGGCATTGAGGCTTAGGTCTTGGAACTTATTGATGAACAGCACTGGTACAGCTTATACAGCAGTAATAGTATTACACTACCAAGCCACAACCACCCCCCCCCCCCCACAAGGTGTATAATACCTGTCTCCATTTGTCTCAGCTCCCATTGAATCCCTTACTTACAGCATTTCTTATCTCCAAATATAACTATTCCTCTGTTATCCTAGCAGACCATAAAATTCAACTCAGTCAAAACTCTGCAACCTGTAACCAGCCCACCCAAAGATTCAAAGTAAGTTGATTCTCAAGTTTTGTATGCAGGATACAACCCTGAGATTTGTCTTCCCCACAGACTGCCACGAAATAAAGAAACACCGTGGAACCTGTTTAAAGAGTAACATCAAACCTCCAATGTGCAAAAGAAAACAGATTGCGCAAATGGGAAAAATAGATCAAGCAGAAAGCGCAGAGTACAAAACACCAGGTCACAGAGACATCGAAAGAGACCAGGCATATTCAGTTCAGCTCGGTCCAGTTCAATCGAACACTGCACCTCTCGCTATCTGTAGGCCACAGCGCTGGTCCACCCTGATCTAAGTCGCACCAAACAGCGACAGAAAAAGGGAGTGAGCAGAAGCCAGAAACACAGCGTAACGTGAGCTGGAATCCAATCCACACACTGCATCAATCAAATCTCACCAAAGACCCATCGACTCCAACACCATCGAGTGAGGGGGGAGAGAGACAGAGGGAAACCATTGGTATGTAGGCACCTTCCTTGCCCTTCACCCTGATCTTACTGATGCCAGTCTACCGCCACCTTGCCCCTGTGTATTTGTACTCCTGTTCCAGCTCACTTGCAGCTGCGTAGTCTATTCGCACCAGTGTTCGTGACCACGTATTCCGTGACCCTGAAGTCCCTTCCTTGGACCTTCAGTCTCCCTTCTTTAAGAGCTGCCTTAAAACCCACCTCTTTGACCAACCAGGCTTTTATTCACCTCGTCTCACCGATACTCAGCATTGACTCCTGTCTGCTTCATGTTTTCGCCTGAGCTCTGTCGGGAATTGAAGAGTGATGAAGGAAATGCAAATTATGTTTCAGCGCTGACAGGGAGTCCTCACTCAGAACATTAACCTGGCTTTTCTCTTTACAGATGCTGCCAGATCTGATCTGCCTTCATCATTTATAGATTTCCAGCAGTCTGGTTTCTTTTCATCAACACCCTGTGTGGCGGACCCCCAGCCACCGCTTTGACGACTGCTCTTCCCTGCTTCCGTTCATTGCAGCTCCCGCTTTCGGAGAGCTGAACTGCAGAAAGGTGAATGATTATTTTAAGAGAGGTAATACCCCCTGGTTCTCCAAAGTCCACACTTTCCCAAGTGGGAGAGTACAGAGCTAAACTCAATGTTCAGTCAGAATTGATCACGTCTCTCTGTTGCCGCCTCTCACACAGCTAGGAAGAGATACAGCACTGAACCTGGCCCCTCCACTCACAGAGTCGGTGCCAACTAACAACCGCCCACTTATAAAATCCTATTCTTTTGTATTCACCCCACATTCTCACTAACTCCCCCGGATTATATCACACCTACACACTCCGGGCAACTCACAGTGTCCAATTAATCTACCAGCCAGAGTATTTTTGGGATGTGGGCGACAACCAGAGTAGTCAGAGGAAACCAATATGGTCACAGGGGGAACATAGAAACTTCACACGGACAGCACCAGGAGCTGGGATTGAACCCAGGTCTGCTAACTATTAGCTGTTCCACTGTGCCACTCTATGAAGCTCCCTTGAGTTTCTCTTCTTCCATGTGATAATTAAATCATCATCCACCCTCAGATAATGTAATTTAAATAATTGCTATTATATAGTACCTTTCTACAAACAACACAGTGCTAAATTGAACTGAACTAAACTGAATACCCCTAGACTGTTCCAATGGCTTTGTGGTTTGGTGTTTTATATTCTGTGTTTTTCTCTCATTTTTTTGCTGTTTGCGTGATTTTTTTCTTTTTTTTTGCAAGTTGGGGGTTTGATGTTTTTTTTACACGGGTTCCATGGTGTTTTGTGGGGAAGATGAATCTCAGGGTTGTATACTGCATACATACTTGAATAATAATAAAGTGTACTTACTTACTTTCTGTCATGATCTCAAGGGCCAAGGGAGTCATTCGGAAGTGTTGCTCATTAGGGAATGTCGCACAACAAACTCAAGGAGTGCTCACTTCGCCATCCCGCTGAAATGACAAGATTAAACAACCTGCGTGTATTGCTGATGAACAGGGGGCCGAGTTATTGAATTACTTAGCCACACTGGTGGCATGAAGCTGATTTTCAAGTCCATGCCATCATACCCCTTTGTGCTAATTAATTCTTGAAATTTTTTTAATGTTTATTTCTTTATTTTAATTTATCTATTGATACATTGAGGAACAGGCCCTTCTGTCCCTTCGAGCCACACTACTTAGCAATCCCTCTCTTTAACCCTAACCTAATCACAGGATGACTTAATCAACCTACCAACCAGTACATCCTTGGACTGTGAGAGGAAATCCACGTGGTCACGGGGAGAATGTACAAACTCCTTACAGGCAGCTGCGGGAATCGAACCAGGGTTGCTGGTCCCATAAAGCGTGGTGCTAACCACTGCACTACTGTGCACCACTTTACTATACAGAAGCAGGCTTCTGAAGTCTTTGGGAAGATCCGACAGGCATGAGAGGAGTTTCTTTAGCCCTTTCCACGCTCCTGTGGTGGTGTAGAGGTACATGGTTATGACTGTTTGTGGCCCCTTTTCAATGTGATGCATCCTTTAACCCGGGGTGACGGAGTGGAGATACGTCTCTGGCAAAGGAGGTGTACGGGGCTCCTTCACTCCGCTGGCCTGTAGGTCTCCCTTGGTAAAGTCTAGCACCTGCTTAGCCCTTGAAGCCATGGGAGCAGATGGTGGATGGTCGTATGAGCAGCTGGTACATATCACAAGTCCTGGTTATGTGACCACGGACATCAGGCAGACAATCTCTGAAGAGTATTGATAATGGCTCGGTCATCCTTCTTGAAAAGTCACTGCCCGGAAAAAGGCAATGGCAAATCACTTCAGTAGAAAAATTTGCCAAGGACAATCAGGGTCAAGACCATGATTGCCCTCGTTATAGGGCATGGCACACGATGGTGATGATGATATACCTTTTAAAAAGCCAGGCTTTTCTCCTTGAGATTCCGTGCTGGCTCTATCGGGAAGTGATGGTGTCCCAGATGTCAGAGGTTTCATCCAAACTTCATTCTTTGTCGGGCAGTCTCTCCTGCCACACAGTACATCACAGCCCAGCCCGAAGTATGTGCATTTCCCAGAGAGTGTCAGGGAACAAAAACATTCATTTTATTTTCCTTTATTTTACATTCAATTCAACCAATTAAAGAGGCCTGAGGCATGTAGTGGATTAGTGGGAGCACCAAGAAACCTTTGCAGGTAGACCCTAAATTGCATACGTGGAGTTGCCACAGGTTCTCACCTTCTCCTACCAAAATTCTGGTGAAATTCAAAGAAGCCATTGTATCATTTTCCCAGCTTTTCCAAAACCCTTCTAAATCTCCCCCTCCCCCCAAGGGAATCTGAATCAGAATTTGATTAACTCCTGACTAATTCACGTTTCACTTTCCTGGTTTCCCGTTATAATTATCTTTCCCTCAGGAGGCCAGCCCATTATCCTTTCAAACACTTTTGCCCTGGTTTCAGCAGGCCTTCACCCTGGATTCTACTCTCTACTGTCGGCCCTCTGCTATTCCGCAGCACACTGTGAAGCGACTGACAGTCGCCCATAACACACCTTTTCCAAAGAGAGTGTCCTGACGAAGGGTCTTGGCCCGAAACGTTGACTGTACCTCTTCCTAGAGATGCTGCTTGGCCTGCTGCGTTCGCCAGCAACTTTGATGTGTGTTGCTTGAATTTCCAGCATCTGCAGAATTCCTCATGTTTACGTTTTCCAAAGAAACTTCACCTTGATTCACGGGGGAGAAGGTGAATGCCAGGGTGTATGCAATGGGTTAATGGCTGCTTTGCTTCCATGGAAATTTGTAAAAAAAAACCTTGGTGAGTTAATATCAATAAAATATGAATCAGATAAACATACGCAAATTATCCACTTACGGATTCAGAGACAAATGGATCTTTCTTACAAATTCTTGGCTACTTGCCCTAAGCAACTAAGAAGAGCCATAATCTTTATGTATCCCTCCACCAGGATTTTCACCAAGGCAAATAAGTGATTGGCCAGGTGTGTTTTCTTTGCAATAGAGGTGATAATGGGAAGTTTTAATTAATATGAATAAAGTGTCAGCTCGAAATAGCTAAGGATGCATCATTTTGCAGAGTGCATGTTTAAACTGAGATACTGTTGATATAAACTGTTTTCCTAAGAGATTTTTAATTAGACATACCCGTCACTCATGGATTGTTCCTGTTATGTTTCATGTGCTCCAGCTCACATTTAGACAGTAAAAGCACAACAGAAGAGTCCAGGTGTCTAGTATAAGCTTCACATCTAATGCAGCAAGATAAAACTCCCTCCTCGTTGCCACTGTCAGAAATATAGCCATAGAAAGAATCTGATATATTGGTAAGCAAGACTGTTCTTGACACCCTATATATCTTATAAACCAGGTTTTATAAGACACAATTCAACAGGAATTCAAATATCCTATTAAATTCAATAGGATACAATTCTGGAATTAGTTATAATGAGTATATTTTTCTGTTTTCAAAAACTGTGCCAAAATTTCCACTACCTCTGAAGTTTTATGCTTTGTCACTGCAAGTTCCCGGACTTTAGGCTGAACTCAGCTTTCCAGGAAGTGATAGTTTTCACTCAGTCGCTTTTTTTTAAAAACATGGGCTATCAGAGTAAGCTTTCTCGATTGACCTTATACGGGCAATGAGTTGACTGAGCAAACAGAGAGGCGGACCGAATAGTCTTTTATCGTCAGGTCTGAGTCATCAAGCCATTGAGGAAAGCAGGCTTACACCTTGCTTCAGAAATAACAGAGGGCACACGGAGTTACCTACAGCAGCAGGGAATTTTTTTAAAAAGTTCTGCACTGAGGGTGTTTTCCAGGAAGGCGATTTGATCACTGTTTATATTCAAGTTAGAACACACAGAAGCCTTATACGTAGTTCTGTAATAATTCTGCTCCACGTTATAAAAAGCGGTAGAGAAAGTGACAAGAAGAACCAAAACTACAAAGGTATCACTATCAGAGAAAGCCAGACCAGCAGCAGGAGGGTCTGAGGCCTAACATGATCAGAAGTGCTTAAGTTCTAGATCACGGTTATTACCATACAAAACAATGTTCCTCTGGACCAAAGTGCACAGCTCAGTACAGTACATATAATTCACACCCAACACATAAAGGAATATTACCACAAATAAATTAGCAAATAAAATGGGGGGGGGGGGTTGGTTTGATGCTTTTTCTGCTGGAGGGGCAGTTTCACAGCAATTATCCAGAGCACTTTGCCTGCTGAACCCATGCCAGGTCAGACTGGCACAGGTCCAGTAATTTCATCTATACCAATGGAAGGAGGGTTGGAGTTAGTTTTAGGTAATTAACTTCTTCTTCCAATCAGTTGAGATGATGTAGTTAAATTGTAAAGTTAAAATTATTTAGTTAATAAATGTTTTCATCATTATTTTTGCTCGCAAATTTCATTGAAAATGTTTATTTTTAGGATCATTTTGAATTGGCTAGAGTTTTTGTATATGTTTAATGTCTGTGAATATCAAAGGTGTTCCATGTTTTTGACAGTTTTGACAACTGCTCGTTCTGGGTGTTAGCAGACCATCAAAACAAATCTGATTCAACATTTCTCAATTAAGATGGGAAGATGCTGGACTCCACAAGCCCTTGCTGATAGGAGATAGCTTGAACGACCAAGTTGCCTCTACAGGTACATATCTGTGGACAGAGGAGTGTGGAATAGGGGCAGTTCCCCACTCATTTGGAGCACAGACCAGAATGTACCCACAGTGGCTACTTGCTGGGTACCTCCTGTACCTAATAATGTGGCCACTGAGTGTATGTTCCTGTTCTTCTGCTGCTGTAGCCCGTCCATTTCAATGTTCAACATAGAAAAACCATAGAAACCATAGAAACTACAGCACAGAAACAGGCCTTTTGGCCCTTCTTGGCTGTGCCGAACCATTTTCTGCCTAGTCCCACTGACCTGCACACGGACCATATCCCTCCATACACCTCCCATCCATGTATCTGCCCAATTTATTCTTAAATGTTAAAAAAGAACCTGCATTTACCACCTCGTCTGGCAGCTCATTCCATACTCCCACCACTCTCTGTATGAAGAAGCCCCCCGCTAATGTTCCCTTTAAACTTTTCCCCCCTCACCTTAAACCCATGTCCTCTGGTTTTTTTCTCCCCTTGCCTCAGTGGGAAAAGCCTGCTTGTTGTGCATTGAGAGATGCTTTTCTACACTCCACTGTTATAACGTGTGGTTATTTGAGCTACTGTCACCTTTCTGTCAGCCTGAACCAGCCTGGCCATTCTCCTCTGATTCCTCATTCTCCTCTCATAAACAAGGCACTTTCCCCCACAGAACTGCTGCTCGCTCGATGTTTTTCCTTTATTGTACCATTCTCTGTAAACTCTACAGTCCATGAAAATCCCAGGAGATCAGCAGTTTTTGAGATATTCAAACCACCCTGTCTGACACCAGCAACCATTCCACAGTTAAAGTCACTTGGATCACATTTCTTCCCCAATCTGATGTTTGGTCTGAGCATCAACTGAACCTCTTTACCATGTCTGCCGTTAGGCATTGAGTTGCTGCCACATGATTGGCTGATTAGATAAATGCATGAAGGAGCAGGTGTTCGTGTGTACATAATGAAGTGACCACAGAGTGTATGTGGTTCACTGTGGTAGATGCATTGAGGTGTCACTTGTAGGGGAATCCAATTCTATTAGCCAGATGAAAAGAAGTTTTATTTTAATTGAATTGACTTTTTTACTTACATCCTTCACGTACGAGTAAAAATCTTTACGTTACATCTCCGTCTAAATCTGCAATATGCAATCATAGTAATTTATAATGATTTATAATAAATAGAACAGTCAATGTAATATAGAGTACACTCAAATCAGCATGAGTTCATCATTCTGCTGGCCTGGTGGAAGAAGCTGTCCTGGAGCCTGTTGGTCCTGGCTTTTATGCTGCGGTACCGTTTCCCGGATGGTCGCAGATGGAACAGTTTGTGGTTGAGGTGACTCGGGTCCCCAGTGATCCTTCGGGCCCTTTTAGAACACCTGTCTTCGTAAATGTCCTGAATCATGGAAAGTTCACAACTACAGCTGCGCTGGGCTGTCCGCACCACTCTCTGCAGAGTCCTGCGATTAAGGAAGGTACAGTTCCCATACCAGGCAGTGATGCAGCCAGTCAGGATGCTCTCAATTGTGCCCCTGTAGAAAGTTCTTAGGATTTTGGGGCCCATACCAAACTTCTTCAACCGTCTGAGGTGAAAGAGGCACTGTTGTGCCTTTTTCACCACACAGCTGGTGTGTACAGATCACGTGAGGTCCTCGGTGATGTGGATGCCGAGGAACTTAAAGCTGTTTACCCTTTTAACCCCAGATCCATTGATGTCAATAGGGGTTAGCCCATCTCCATTCCTCCTGTAATCCACAACCAGCTCCTTTGGCTTTGCGACATTAAGGGAGAGGTTGTTTTCTTGACACCGCTGTGTCAGAGAGATGACTCCTTCCCTGTAGGCCACCTCATTATTGTTTGAGATAAGGCCAATCACTGCAGTGTCATCGGCAAATTTAGTTAGCAGATTAGAGCTGTGGGTAGCGATAGAGTCATGGGTATACTGGGAGTAAAGGAGGGGACTCAGTATGCAGCCCTGAGGGGCTCCTGTGTTGAGGGTCAGAGGGGTAGAGAGGTGAGGGAGCCCACTCTTACACCTGCTCGCAATCTGGCAGTAAGTCCAGGATCCAGCTGCACAAGGCAGGGTCAAGGCCGAGGTCTCTGAGCTTCTTGTCGAGCCTGGATGGAATTATGGTGTTGAACGCTGAACTGCAGTCCAAGAACAGCATTCTCACATAAGCATCCTTCTTCTCCAGATGCGTAAGGACGGTGTGTAGAGCTGTGACTATTGCGCCGTCTGTCGATCGGTTGTGTCGGCAGGCAAATTGTAGGGGTTCCAGTTTGGGTGGTAGTAAGCTGCAGATGTAGCCCTTGACCAGCCTCTCAAAACATTTGCTTACTATTGAGGTGAGTTATGAAGGATGTTGAGGAAACATCTTTCCCATAAAATAGAGAAGATGGACAAATCTCTAACACTAGGTTATTAAGATAAATAGTAAACACAGAACATAAAACTACAGCACAGCACACCCCCTTTAGCCTATGATGCTTTACCAAACTTTTAACCTACTCCAAGATCAATATAACTCTTCCCTCCACATAGCCCTCCATTTTTTTTTATCATCCAGGTGCATATCCAAGAATCTCTTAGATGTCCCTAACGTATCTGCCTCTACCTCTATCCCTGTCAGGGTGTTCCATGCATCCACCACTCTGTGTGTGAAAAACCTACCTCTGACTTCCCCCCTATACTTTTCTCCAAACACCTTACAAGTATGCCCACTCTTGTTCGTCATTACCACTCTTGGGAATAAGGCACTGACTGTCCACTCCGTCTATGCTTCTTACCATTTTGTGCACCTCTATCGAGTCAATTCTCATCCTCCT
This sequence comes from Mobula hypostoma, assembly GCF_963921235.1. NCBI lineage: Eukaryota > Metazoa > Chordata > Chondrichthyes > Myliobatiformes > Myliobatidae > Mobula > Mobula hypostoma. The sequence continues at coordinate 26,172,531 of NC_086121.1, read as the reverse complement.
TCACTCCAAGGAGAAAAGCCCTAGCTTAAGCAACCTTTCCTCAAAAGACATGCTCTCTAATCCAGGCAGCCCTCCTCTGCCCTTTTTCTGAGGCTTCCATATCCTTTCTCTGATGAGGCAACCAGAATTAAACATAATTTTCCAACTGTGGTCTAACCAGAGTTTGAATTGACTTTATCACTTACATCCTTCATATACATGTGTAAAAATCTTTACATTACATCTCCATCTAAATGTGCAATTAATTATAGTGATTTATAATAAATAATATGTACAACAAGATAGTCAATATAACATAGAAATACAGTCGTGTCAGCATGAGTTAATCAGTCTGATGGCCTGGTGGAAGAAGCTGTCCCAGAGCCTGTTGGTCCTGGCTTTTATGCTGCGGTACTGTTTCCCAGATGGTAGCAGCTGGGACAGTTAGTGGTTGGGGTGACACGGGTCTCCAATGATCCTTCGGGCCCTTTTTACACACCTGTCTTTGTAAGTGCCTTGAACAGTGGGAAGTTCACATCTACAGATGTGCTGGGCTGTCCGCACCACTCTCTGCAGAGTCCTGTGATTCAGGGAAGTACAGTTCCCATACCAGGCAGTGATGCAGCCAGTCAGGATGCTCTCAATTGTGCCCCTGTAGAAATTTCTTAGAATTTGGGGGCCCATACCAAACTTCTTCAACCATCTGAGGTGAAAAAGGTTTATACAGCTTCAACATTACCTCATGGCTCTTGAACTCACTGCCTCTACTAATGAAGACCAACACATCTTATCAACTTGTGCTACAACTTCGAGGGGTCTATGAACGAGGACCCCAAGATCACCCTGTTCCTCCACACTAGTGAGAATCTTGCCACTAACCCTGTACTCTGCCTTCACGTGCCATCTTCCAAAGTGTATCACTTCACACTTTTCTGGATTGAACTTCATCTGCCGTTAATCGGCCCAGCTCTGCAACCTGTCAATGTTCCGTTGTAATCTACAACAACCTTCTAGACCAGAGGTTCCCAACTTGGGGTCCATGGGCCGCTTGGTTAACAATAGAGGTCCATGGCATAAAAAAAGATTGGGAATCCCTGTTCTGGACTATCCACGGCAACACCAACCTTCATGTCATCTGCAAATTTACTTCCTCATCTTAAGTCATTTATAATGCCGACAAAGGTGTCAAACTTAGGGGTGATCTATATAGGAGAAATGAAAGGCCACAAAACAAGGTGCAAAAAGACTCAGTTGGAGCATAGAACATTTGCAAGTGGCCTGTTTCTGTCCTCTACTACTGTGAAAAAGGTGGGCATATTTTCAAAGAATATTACACAAGGTACATCCAAAAATATTATGTAATTTTAATCTTACAGTCCTGAAAACAAACTAGTCAGTCTGCTATTTCAGGCAGTTATATCTTAACAAACAAAAAAGGTAGAAGCTGTGTCTCATCCTTTGCGAAATGTCAGCCAAAGATCAAAACAGGAATATAAAATAAGTTCCCAAACGCAACATAACTGCTGTCTTGCTGGAGAAAAAAAATCCACTGATATACTGGGTACATATAATATAATAGTTAATACTCTGTTCTCCCACACCCCAGCCAAGATAATTCAGCTTTATTAAATAAAATCTATCAAATACATTGGAGATCTCCTCTCTCTCATAGAGTCCAACCCCCACTGGAGGTGATACAGGATTGTTTACTGTACACCAGCAGATTGGCCCTGCGTTCCTTCATCAGTTGTTATCTCGGGGGCCAGAAGGGCACAGTTCACTCAAAGCAGCCATGCAAGTAGACAGGGTAGTGGAGAAGGCATTTAGCATGCTGGCCTTCATCGGTCCAGGCATCGGCTTGACATGTATAACTGCAGCTCTACAAGTCATTGTGAGGTCTCACTCGGGGTATTGTTTATCCCGTTAAAGGGAAGCTGGAGAGGGTGCAGAAGAGATTCACAAAGATTAAGGAGGTTTGACGTGCTACTAAACATTCTACAAACTTCTACAGGTACACTGTTGAATGAATCTTGTCTGGTACTATCATGGTCTGGTCCAGCAAATTCAAATGCACAAGAATGTAAGAAGCTGTAGAGAGCAGTGAACCCTGCCAGACACTGTGTATCAGAGACACATCCTTCACCAGCATCAGTAGAATCTACAGGAGGTGCTGCACCAACAAAGCATCAACTATCAACACAGATCCTCACCATCCAGGCCTTGCCACCTACTCACAGCTACCAGCAGGCAGGAAGCAGAGAAGCAGCAGGTTCAAGAACGGTTACTTCTCTTCAACCAGTTGGTTCTTGAAACAACTGGCAAAACTCTAATCACTACACTTCAGCAACTCTATGACCACTCTCCACTAACGTGGACTTGTTTCCACTGATTGTGCATTATTTATGTTTAATTTATGCTTTTTACTTGTCAATTCTGCTTTTATGTTTACTACGTGCCTGTGATGCTCCAACTTTTCATTGCATCTATACATAGCTGTATCTGTGAACGTGAACTTGGCTTTCATCATTGCTCTTCCCTGAAGCAATGCAGAGTAAATTTGAACAGTGTGTGGCATCTATGCACAACTTGATCCCGCAGTCTTTGAAGCCTGCAGAGAGACCCATGAACTGTTCCTGACTGAGCACTAATGAAGTCACAGAACATTTCTGCACAGAACAGCCTCATTCACCCATCTACTTGGAGCTATGATGTTGTGGGCATTACAGAGACCTGGATGGCTCAGGGGCAGGAATGGTTACTTCAAGTGCCAGGCTTTAGATGTTTCAATAAGGACAGGGAGGGAGGCAAAAGAGGTGGTGGTGTGGCACTGCTGAGCAGAGATAGTGACACGGCTGCAGAAAAGGAGGAAGACATGGATGGATTGTCTACGGAGTCTCTGTGGGTGGAAGTTAGGAACAGGAAGGGAACAATAATTCTACTTGGTGTTTTTATAGACCTCCCAATAGTAACAGGGACATCAAGGAACAGATAGGGAGACAGATTCTGGAAAGGTGTAATAATAGGGTTGTCGTGGTGGGAGATTTTAATTTCCAAAATATCGATTGGCATCTCCCTAGAGCAAGGGGTTTAGATGGGGTGGAGTTTGTTAGGTGTGTTCAGGAAGGTTTCTTGACACAATATGTAGATAAGTCTACAAGAAGAGAGGCTGTACTTGATCTGGTATTGGGAAATGAACCTGGTCAGGTGTCAGATCTCTCAGTAGGTGAGCATTTTGGAGATAGTGATCACAGTTCTATCTCTTTTACTATAGCATTGGAGAGGGATAGGAACAGACAAGTTAGGGAAGTGTTTAATTGGAGTAAGGGGAAATATGAGGCTATCGGGCAGGAACTTGGAAGCATAAATTGGGAACAGATGTTCTCAGGGAAATGTACGGAAGAAATGTGACAAATGTTCAGGGGATATTTGTATGGAGTTCTGCATAGGTACGTTCCACATAGACAGGGAAAGGATGGTAGGGTACAGGAACCGTGGCGTATAAAGGCTGTTGAAATTCTAGTCAAGAAGAAAAGAAAAGCTTACAAAAGGTTAAAAAAACTAGGTAATGATAGAGATCTAGAAGATTATAAGGCTAGCAGGAAGGAGTTTAAAATTAGGAGAGCTAGAAGGGGCCATGAGAAGGCCTTAGCAGACAGGATTAAGAAAAATTCTAAGGCAGTCAACAAGTATGTGAAGAGCAAGAGGATAAGATGTGAGAGAATAGGACCAATCAAGTGTGACAGTGGGAAAGTGTGTATGGAACCGGAGGAGATTGCAGAGGTACTAAATGAGTACTTTGCTTCAGTATTCACTACGGAAAAGGATCTTGGCAATTGTAGGGATGACTTACAGCTGACTGAAAATTTCGAGCATACAGATATTAAAAAAGAGATGTACTGGAGCTTTAGGAAAGCATCAATTTGGATATGTCACCGGGACTGGACGAGATGTACCCCAGGCTACTGTGGGAGGCGAGGGAGGAAATTGCTGAGCCTCTGGTGATGATCTTTGCATCATCAATGGGGACGGGAGAGGTTCCAGAGGATTGGAGGGTTGTGGTTCCATTATTCAAGAAAGGGAGTAGAGATAGCCCAGGAAATTACAGGCCAGTGAGTCTTACTTCAGTGGTTGGTAAGTTGATGGAAAAGATCCTGAGAGGCAGGATTTATGAACATTTGCAGAGGCATAAAATGATTAGGAATAGTCAGCATGGCTTTGTCAAAGGCAGGTCATGCCTTACGAGCCTGATTGAATTTTTTGAGGATGTAACTAAACACATTGATGAAGGTAGAGCTGTAGATGTAGTATATATGGATTTTAGCAAGGCATTTGATAAGATACCCCATACAAGGGTTATTGAGAAAGTAAAGAGGCATGGGATCCAAGGGGACATTGCTTTGTGGATCCAGAATTGGCTTGCCCACAGAAGGCAAAGAGTGGTTGTAGATGGGTCATATTCTGCATGGAGGTCGGTGACCAGTGGTGTGCCTCAGGCATCTGTTCTGGGACCCCTACTCTTCGTGATTTTCATAAATGATCTGGATGGGTTCGTAAATTTGCTGATGACACAAAGGTTGGAGGTGTTATGGATAGTGTGGAGGGCTGTTAGAGGTTACAGTAGGACATTGATAGGATGATAGGATGGGCTGAGAAGTGGCAGATGGAGTTCAACCCAGATAAGTGTGAGGTGGTTCATTTTGGTGGGTCAAATATGATGGCAGAATATAGTATTAATGGTAAGACTCTTGGCAGTGTGGAGGATCAGACGGATCTTGGGGTCCGAGTCCATAGGATACTCAAAGCTGCTGTGCAGATTGACTCTGTGGTTAAGAACGCATACAGTACATTGGCCTTCATCAATCATGGGATTGAGTATAGGAGCCGAGAGGTAACGTTGCAGCTATATAGGACCCTGGTCAGACCCCATTTGGATTACTGTGCTCAGTTCTGGTCGCCTCACTACAGGAAGGATGTGGAAACCCTAGAAAAGGTGCAGAGGAAATTTACAAGGATGTTGCCTGGATTGGGGAGCATGCCTTATGAGAACAGGTTGAGTGAACTCGGCCTTTTCTCCTTGGAGCAACGGAGGATGAGAGGTGACCTGATAGAGGTGTATAAGATGATGAGAGGCATTGATCGTGTGGATAGTCAGAGGCTTTTTCCCAGGGCTGAAATGGCTAGCGTGCTAGTTTTAAGGTGCTTGGAAGTAGGTACAGAGGAGAAGTCAGAGGTAAGTTTTTTCACGCAGTGGTGAGTGCGTGGAATGGGCTGCTGGTGATGGTGGTGGAGGCGGATACGATAGGGTCTTTTATGAGACTCCTGGATAGGTACATGGAGCTTAGAAAAATAGAGAGCTACTGGTAACCCTAAGTAATTTCTAAGGTAAGGACTTGTTCGGCACAGCTTTGTGGGCTGATGGGCCTGTATGTGCTGTAGGTTTTCTATGTTTCTAGTATGTGCTGACCCCTTAATCTCCTTAATCACATCAACCTGCACCCAGACCATAGCCTTCCATAACCACACACCACACCCCCCACTCCCCCCCCACCCCCCACCATCTATGTACCTATCCAAATTTCTCTCAAATGTTGAAATCGAACCTGCATCTGCCACTTGCGCTGGCAGGCAGTTCCACACCCTCACCATCCTCTGAGTGAAGAGATACCCCTCTTGTTCCCCTTAAACACCTCTCGTTCACCTTTCACTATTAATAATAATAATAATATTAAGTACTTTATTGCTCCCAAGTGGGAGATTCTTTCGTTACAGCAGCAACATTTAAAAACACACTTAGCAGTGTGCAGACTTAACTAATAATAAAGTACAGAATAATAATACAATAGTATGCACAATAATAGTTTACCAATGTGCAATAATTTGCAGTAATAATGTACAACATAATAAAACCAAGACTATTGACCGTGGTGAGCATTTGGTCCATAATGACAGATGAGGAAGCTTGTTAACTCAACAACCATTTTATTGTGATAAACGCAAAACAGACCAGGCACCATGACCCAGAGAGTGAACCCAAGCAGTCTCACACCGACGGGGGAGGTGACCATCACGCACCCCCGTTACAGTTAGGGTGACCCACAAATACACAAGCAAATAACTGTACAACCAAAGCTAAAATGTAACAATAAATGAACTAGATCTTCCCATCATAATCCCACAAAAGTGCTTTAACATATGAACGATAAACAGTACTATGATGTGTGTTCTCCTGTCACACAGAGATGAACTGCTTTTTGCATTTGGTGGGAAGGATTTTCTGTAACGATCCTTGTGACAGCAGAGCTGAGTGAGTCTTTTCGAAAACCCATGACACTAACTTAAATACAAAGGTGCGCAAATTGTCCCTGCCAAGGGAGGAGATTTTGAATGGGAGCACAGTTCCAAAGGGAATGGACACCATATTCAATCTTACTCCGGAATGATCTCGGGCAGGCAGAACTACATTGGTTTTTGTAAATAATCGGCCCTCAGCAAAGACAATAATGCATTTTGAAACACATTACTTGGTCTAGAGCAGGGGTTCCCAACCTGGGGTTCACGGACCCCCTCAGTTCATGACAGAAGTCCATGGCATAAAAAAGGTTGGGAACCCTTGCTTTAGAGGAAGGGACATTCCCGGCAATCTTTTCCCTGCCCTCCAGAAGCCAACCAGAGTATCCCAGTTCAACAAACTGCAACAAATTGGGTTCTTCTGGTACAAAACATTCAGCATGTTCCATTTTAGGAAATAAATTAAAGAGCAGAACTCCCTTCCAGCTATGCAAAGCAACAGTTAACTTCATTGCTCAGCAAATTGCAGGACAAATGATTCACCACCCTGTGGTTAAAAAGATTTGCAAGATAGTTATTTTTATCTAGAAATTGTGACCCAGGCAGAAAACTTCATTGCATACTGATTTAGTGTTTATCAGTGTGCAGCTATATTTAGAGAGTGGATGTAAAACTCCAGAATCTCAAGGAGGTAAACGCAATTAGAAAAGGGCTTCTTATTCAGGAGGCACTGGGATAGTTTCCTGTTAGACAGTGGATAGATGATGCCCTGCCTGTCATTGGGAGTTGCCAAATCACAGGGTGGGAGAGTAAGATATACAGGATTACAAAAAAAAGTAGAATCAGTGTTAGCACGCCTGGCCTCTGGCCTCTGTGACTGGCCACTTTCCATAGTCAATCTTCATAGCTTCACGGAGAGGATTAGGAAGCTTTTAAAATCCAACAGGAAGCAACCAAAAAAAGCAATAAGGAGAGAAAAGAAGAAATATGAATGTAAGTTGGCTAATAATATAAAAGAAGACGTCGAAAGTTTTTTTTAAATAAGAGTAAAAGAGAGGCGAGAATGGATATTTGGACTGCTTGAAAATAAGACTATTAGGTACAGGAGCAGAATTAGGCTCTGTGGCCCATCGAGTCTCCTCCACCATTTCATCGTGGCTGGTCCAACTTTCCTCTCAACCCCAATCTCCTCCCTTCTCCCTGCATCCCTTAATGCCCTGGCCAATCAAAAATCTATCAACCTCTGCCTCAAATATACATAAAGACTTAGCCTCCACAGCTGCCAGTGGCAAAGAATTCCACAGATTCACCACTGTCTGGCTGAAGAAATTCTTCCTCATCTCCATTCTAAAATGACACCCCTCTACTCTGGGGATGCGTCCTCTGGTCTTAAACTCTCCCACCATAGGAAACATCCTCTCCACGTCCACTCTATCAAGGCCTTTCATCGTTCAATGGGTTTCAATGAGGTCACCTCTCATCCTTCTGAATTCCAGTGAATACAGGCCCAGAGCCGTCGAATGCTCTTCATATGACAAGCTTTTCAATCCTGGAAACATTTTCGTGAACCTCCTTTGAACATTCTTCGGTTTCAACACATTCTTTCCAAGATAACAGGCCCAAAACTGCTCACAATACTCCCAGTGAGGCCTCACCAGTGCTTTATAAAGTCTCAACATTACATCATGGTTTTTCACATTCTAGTCCTCTTGAAATGAATGACACTGGAGAGGCAGTGATGGGGAACAAAGAAATGGCAGACAAACTGAATAAGAATTTTGCATCAGTCTTCACTGTGGAAGACACCAGCTGTGTGTCAGAAACTTGAGAGCGTCAGGGGGCAGAAGTGAGTGCGGTTGCTGATACTAAAGAGAAGGTGCTTGGGAAGATGTGAGGTCTGAAGGCAGGGTTCTCTAAGGGTTAACTTGCAGATCGAATCGGTGGTAAGGAAGTCAAATTCATTTCAAGAGGAATGAATATTAAAGGATATACAGCTGAGGCTTTATAAGGCATTGGTCAGACTGCACTTGAGCTGTTTTGAGCCCCTTATCTAAGAAAGGATGTGCTGATGTTGGACAGGGTCCAAAGGAGGTTCATAAAAATAATTCCAGGAATGAAAGGCTTGTCATACGAAGAGTGTTTGATGGCTCTGGGCCTGTACTTGCTGGAGTTCAGAAGAATGAGATGGGATCTGATTGAAACCTATCAAATGTTGAAAGCCCCAGAAAGAGTGGAGGTGGAGAGGATGTTTCCCATAGTTGGGGAGTCTAGGACCAGAGGACACAGCCTCAGGATAGAGGGACATCCACTTAAAATGGAGATGAGGAGGAAGTTCTTTAGCAAGAGGGTGGAATTCGTTGCCACAGGCTGCCGTGGAGCCCAGGACATTGGGTGTATTTCAGGTGGAGGTTGATCGGTTTTGGATTAGTCTGGGCATGAAAGATTCCAGGGAGAGGACAGGAGAATAGAATTGAGAGGGGAAATGAATCAGCCATAATCAAATGGTGCAGCATACTCGATGGACTGAATGGCCTAATTCTCCTCCTATGTCTTATGGTCTTATGGAGTCATAGACTCAAAGAGCAATACAGGTCATTTGACCCAATGAGTCCACAATAACTATGGTGCGCAGCCAGTTGGTCCAGATTTCCCACATTTAGCCTACTTCCCCCCTTCATGTACCTATCCATGTGCCACTCACTCTACAGTACCTCGAGCACTTCATCTGGTAGCTCAATCCATATACTCAACACCACCTGCATGAAAAAGTTGTCCCTTGGGTCCCTTTTAAGTCTCTCACCTTAAATCTATGTCCCCTAGTTTGGCTCTCTCTTACCCTCGAGAAAAACTGTTACAATCCACCTTATCACTGCCCCTCATTATTTTAAGTATTTCTATAAGGCTGCCCCTCATTCTCCTACGTTCCGGCAATAAGGACGTAGACTGACTAGTCTCTCCCTATAACTCAGGCCCTCTGGTCCTCTCTTTATCCTCACAAATATTTTCTGCATCCTTTCCAGTTTCATCACATCTTTCCCATGGCAAGGTCAGAGAACCTTGAATGTTGAGGGAGGTGATGAATCTGGTCAAGAAGAAGAAGGAAAAGTAAGCAAAGCTGAGGAAGCTAGAATCAAACGGAGCCCTTGCGGATTATAAAGAAGCCAGGAAAGAAACCAAGAAGGGAATTGGGAAAGACAGGAGGGGGTATGAAAAGCAGGAGTAAAGAGAACCTCACGAGATTAGGATACACACATCAGGAGCAAGAGGATTCTGGTTTCTACCCCCTTCCTTTCCAGTCCTGATGAAGGGTCGCGGCCTAAAACATCGGCTGTTTATCCTCCTCCAAAGATGCCGTCTGGCCTGCTGAGTTCCTCCAGCATTCTGTATGGTTTCCTCAAGATTTCCAGCATCTGCAGAATCTCTTGTGTTTACAGTCGCACTTTGCTTAATGATCTGTTATGTGGAACACTATTGCAGTGTTTCTGAAATTCTAATTACAATTGTTCCTTCAGACTTATTCCTCTAAGTACAAAAACTCAAGAAAATCTATCAAATGTGATCCCCTTTCCATAAATCCATGATGCCCCAGTCCTATTTTCTTATGAGTGCTAAGCACTTTCTTAATGATTGATTCCTGCGTTTCCTTCCTTCCTATGTCAGACTAACTGCTCTGAAGTATTTTGGTATCCCAGGGGTCATAATATCTTAGTACTCTGTATAATGGTCCCATAAAAGCTAATCTTATTCTTTTTACACATCCATGAAAGATTTTACGGTCTATTTTATGTTTCTCACCAGATTACTCAGAAGCACAGAAGAATAATCTTGTGAGAACCATAAAGCATACGATAAAGATTGACACTTTTCTATTCCTTAGCAGTCCTTTGCTGCATTCAGAAATTTTCCCAATCCTCGGGCGTACTGATCTTTTTGGCAGCATTATAAACTATTTCCAGTCCTGACAAAGGATTTTGGCCTGTTCATACCCTCAACAGATTCTGCCTGGCTAGCTGAATTCCTCCAGTATTTACTTGTGTGTGTTGCCCTGAGTTTAACTTCTCTTGCCGTCTATGACAGGGCCTGTTACTGTACCTGTTGAATAGCTGCATTGTGTTGAGTATCGATTTGTTGCAAATTTTGTCCTGATTCTTTAAATGTAAAACATTGCTTGTTTACTGTCATAAATTTTAATGTACTTCCTGAATCAAACGTAACCAGTTCATACCTCATTTTCTTGTGGGCATACTCAATAAATTCATCATTGAATAATAACCATAACAGAATCAATGTAAGACTGCACCCACTTGGGCATTCAACTAGCGTGCAGAAGATAACAAATTGTGCAAACACAAAAAGAAAAGAAATAATAGTAAGTAAATAAGCTAAAAATATCGAGAACATGAATGAAGAATCCTTAAGAGTGAGTCCATAGATCGTGGGAATATTCCAATGATGGGGCAAGTGAAGTTGAGGGAAGTTATCCCCTTTAGTTCAGGAGCCTGATGGTTGAGGGGTAGTAACTGTTTCCGAACCTTGAGGTTCCTGTACCTTCTTCCTGATGCCAGCAGCGAGAAGAGAGGATGTCCTGGGTGGTAGGGAACTCTGATGATGGACGCCGCTTTCCTGTGACAGCGTTTTGTGTAGATGTGCTCAATGGTGAGGAGGGCTTTACCGTTATGGATTAGGCCGTCTCTGTTCATAGGTATTGGTGTTTCCATACCAGGCTGTGATGCAGCCAGTCAATATACTCTCCACTACACATCTAGAGAAGTTTATCAAAGTTTTATATGTCATGCCAAATCTTTGCAAACTCCTAAGGGGGCAGAGGTGCTGCCGTGCTTTCTTCGTAATTGCACCTAGAGCTGGGCCCAGGACAGGTCCTCTGAAATAATAACACCGTCGAATTTAAAGTTACTGACCCTCTCCACTGATCCTCCGATGAGGACTGGCTCACGGACCTCTGGTTTCCTTCTGAGGTCAATAATCAGCTCCTGGGTCTTGCTGACAGTGAGTAAGAGGTTGTTGTTGTGACACCACTCAGCCGGATTTTCAATCTCCCTCCGATATGCTGATTCATCACCACCTTTGATTCAGCTTACTGTGGAGGTGTTGTCTGCAAACTTGAATATGGCATTGGAGCTGTGCTTAGCTGCACAGTCATGTGTAAAATGAGTAGAGCAGGGGGTTAAGGACATATGCTTTGCAGTGCCCCTGTGCTGACGGAGATTGTGGAGGAGATAGAAACATAGAAAACCTACAGCACAATTCAGGCCCTTCGGCCCACAAAGCTGTGCCGAACATGTCCCTACCTTAGAACTACCTAGGCTTTACCCATAGCTCTCTATTTTACTAAGCTCCATGTACCCATCCAGGAGTCTCTTAAAAGACCCTATCATTTCCACCTCCACCACCGCCGCCAGCAGCCCATTCCACGCACTCATCACCCTGACATCTCCTCTGTACCTACTTCTAAGCACCTTAAAACTATGCCCTCTCGTGATAGCCATTTCAGCCCTGGGGAAAAGCCTCTGACTATACTTTATACTTTATAGTCGCCAAACAATTGATACTAGAACGTACAATCATCACAGCGATATTTGATTCTGCACTTCCCGCTCCCTGGATTACAAATCGATGGTAAATATTAAAAATTTAAATTATAAATCATAAATAGAAAATAGTAAAATGGAAAGTAAGGTAGTGCAACAAAACCGAGAGGCAGGTCTGGATATTTGGAGGGTATGGCCCAGATCCGGGTCAGGATCCATTCAGCAGTCTAATCACGGTTGGAAAGAAGCTGTTCCCAAATCTGGCCGTATGAGTCTTCAAGCTCCTGAGCCTTCTCCCGGAGGGAAGAGGGACGAAAAGTGTGTTGGCTGGGTGGGTCACGATCAATGCCTCTCATTATCTTGTACACCTCTATCAAGTCACCTCTCATCCTCCGTCGCTCCAAGGAGAAAAGGCCGAGTTCACTCAACCTGTTTTCATAAGGCATGCTCCCCAATCCAAGCAACATCCTTGTAAATCTGCTCTGCACCCTTTCTATGGAGCTGTTGTTTTCAATCTGAAATTACTTTGGTCTGCAGGTGAAGAAATTGAGGATCCAATTGCATAAGGAGGTATTGAGGCCAGGTCTTGGAGCTTATTGATTAGTTTTGAGGGGATAATTGCATTGAATGCTGAGCTGTAGTTGATAAAGAGCATTGTGGTGTATGCATCTTTGCTGTCCAGATGTTCCAGGGTTGAGTGAAGAGCCAGTGAGATGGCATCTGCTGTGGACCTGTTGCTCCAGTAGGCAAATTGGAGCAGATCTCAGTCAGTTCTCAGGTAGGAGTTGATATATCTCATCACCATCCGCTCAAGACTCCCCATCACTGTGGATGTAAGTAATACTGAACGATAGTCACTGAGGCAAGTTACCTCATTCTTCACAGACACCGGTATAATTGAACCTCAGAATGCTGGAATGAGAGGTGCTTTCAAAGTATATAACGCTCTATTATATTATGGTAATTCTTCCCTATAGAACTCTTAACTACCAACTTCACCTTCTCTCTCTCTCTCTCTCTCTCTCTCAATGCCGAATGAGTCAATGAGAGAGAGTACTCAGTGTCAGTAGAAGAGAGCCTGGTAAAAGTAACAGCCTTGGAAGCAACACACACCAAAGTTGCTGGTGAACGCAGCAGGCCAGGCAGCATCTCTAGGAAGAGATACAGTCGACGTTTCGGGCCGAGACCCTTCGTCAGGACTAACTGAAGGAAGAGAGAGTAAGAGATTTGAAAGTGGGAGGGGGAGGGGGAGATCCAAAATGATAGGAGAAGACAGGAGGGGGAGGGATGGAGCCAAGAGCTGGACAGGTGATTGGCAAAGGGGATATGAGAGGATCATGGGACAGGAGGCCCAGGGAGAAGGAAAAGGGGGAGGGGGGAAAAACCCAGAGGATGGGCAAGGGGTATAGTCAGAGGGACAGAGGAAGAAAAAGGAGAGAGAGAGAAAGAATATGTGTATATAACTAAATAAATAACTGCTGGGGAACAAGGGGGAGGTGGGGCATTAGTGGAAATTGGAGAAGTCAATGTTCATGCCATCAGGTTGGAGGCTACCCAGGCGGAATATAAGTTGTTGTTCCTCCAACCTGAGTGTGGCTTCATCTTTACAGTAGAGGGGGCCGTGGATAGACATGTCAGAATGGGAATGGGACGTGGAATTAAAATGTGTGGCCACTGGAAGACTGTTTTGTGTATTAGTGAGTGAGAGAGTGAGCTGTCAGAGTGGGAAAGTGTTCTGCCAGGTAGTTGGACATTTTCTTAAGTCGCACAATTTATCTTCTTTTGCATTTTGGTTATCTTTCTGTCTTCATTTATGCATAGTTTTTTTCATAAATTCTATTGTATTTCTTTACTTTCCTGTAGCTGCCTGCAAAAAAATGAATCTCAACGTTTTATATGGTAACATATATGTACTTTAATAATAAATTTACTTTGACTTATCAGACAGTACGAGTGTCCTGTCAGACAGTGAAACTGTCCTATCAGACAGAGGGAGTGTTCTGTCAGACAGTGAAAATGTCCTATTAAACAGAGGGAGTGTCCTGTCAGACAGAGGGTGCGTCCTGTCAGACAGTGAAAATGTCCTGTCAGACAGAGGGTGCGTCCTGTCAGACAGTGAAAATGTCCTGTCAGACAGAGGGTGCGTCCTGTCAGACAGTGAAAATGTCCTATCAAACAGAGGGAGTGTCCTGTCAGACAGTGAAAATGTCCTATCAAACAGAGGGAGTGTCCTGTCAGACAGAGGGTGCGTCCTGTCAGACAGAGGGAGTGTCCTATCAGGCAGGCAGTGCGCCCTGTCAGACCAAAGAAGAGTGTTCTTTGGCCTTTTGTGCAAGGAGGTTGGAGTATAGAAATAAGGAAGTATTGTAAAATTTCACAGGGTATTCGTCAGCACAGAAACAGACCACAATACACAGTTATGTTTCCCCAATCTAAGAAAGCTTGTTAATATCGTTAAAGGCGCTTAAGACAGCAAAGATAAATTTTGGAAAGTTCAAGCAACTGGCGTGTCTGGAGAACTGGCACAATACGATGGAATAGATGCAATCAACCATGAACACAACAGGGCAGGGTTGAGGGGCCGAGTGGCCTTGTACGTTCTGTCAGTCAGTGGGAGGGAAGTCCACCAGGTTGTGTGTGTGTGAGAGAGAGAGAAGGAGAGAGGGAAAGGGAAAAAGAGAAAGGGGGAAAGAGGGAGAGGCAGAGGGGGAGAGGGGGAGAGAGAGGAAGCGAGGGGGTAGGGGAAGAAAAGAGGGAAGGGGAGGGGAGAGGGGGGAAGGGGAGGGAAAAGAGAAAGAGGAAGAGGGAGAGGCAGAGGGGAGAGAGAGGAAGCGAGGGGGTTGGGGAAGGGAAAGAAGGAAGGGAAGGGGAGGGGGAGGGGAGCGGGAGCGGGAGAGGGAGAGAGGTGGGGGAAGGTGAGCGGGAGGGGGAGGGGAGGGGGCAGAGGGGGAGAGATGGAGGGGGAGAGGTGGGGGAAGGTGAGGGGGAGGGGGAGGTGGAGAGGGAGAGAGCGAGAGACACACACACACACACCTGTCAAGCAGTGGGAGAAGATGCTGATGGACAGCAGGACGGCAATTAAATAAGAGAATAGGAAGGGAGATGAAACCAGCTCAATGGAGAGGTGTTGGCGCTAGACGGTGGATTTAAAATGGGTGCGCCTGTGAAATCGTGGCAGAGTCCATGAGACCAGAGCAAGCAGGACAGGCCGGAACGTGCTGTGCGGGTAACGGGCATATTTGGGAGCTGGGGGGAGGCTGAGTTGCTCCGTCCCCAGATCACTTCATTTGAACCCTTTCTTTCCCCTTGTCCTGCCGCTTTCTTGCGTGGAAACGTTTCTCTAAGATTTAAGAAGATAATGCTCGCCTGGCTAGACTGTAGAAGGCGCCTTTGTTTAGTGTGGAAGGAGAGCTGGCCCTAGCTGGAGATGAGATGCAGCCGTCATCTGTGTGCACTTGGCTCGGTGCTGGGCTTTGTGCCGATATTACTCTGATCTGTTTAATTCTCCGGCTGTGTGGTCCGCGGTCTCAGATCCAGCCCGTGTTTAATATAATGTTACTTAGCCCATCTCTGCTGTCCGAGTGACCCACATTGAGATTAAGGGTTTGTGCCCGGGAATGCGCTGCCTATATCGATAAACAGGCGGGAGGAAAATGCATCTCTGTCGCGGCGTGATCTCCCAACTAATTGACTCTGAGACACAAAAAATGCTGGAATCTGGATCGACACACAATCTGCCGGAGGAACTCGGCGGGCCGAGCAGCGTCGGTGCAGGGAAAGGAGTGGTCGATGTTTCAGGAAGAAACTCTGATTCAGGACCGAGAGGGGGGATAGCCACTACAAACAGGAGAGGGGTAGGGGTGAAAAAGAAGCCACAGCTGATTGTTGGACGGAGGGGAAGGGGCTGAGCTCCATAGCAAAGAAAGCCCAGCAGCATCTCTACTTTGTGCAAAGGCTGAGAAAGGTCCATCTCCCACCCCCCATCCTCACTACATTCTACAGAGGTTGTACTGAGAGCATCCTGAGCAGCTGCATCACGACCTGGTTCGGAAATTGCACCATCTCTGATCGCAAGACCCTGCAGCGGATAGTGAGGTCAGCTGAGAAGATCATCAGGGTCTCTCTTCCCGCCATTACAGACATTTACACCACACGCTGCATCCGCAAAGCAAACAGCATTATGAAGGACCCCTCGCACCCCTCATACAAACTCTTCTCCCTCCTGTCATCTGGCAAAAGGCAAAAAGCTCTCACGACCAGACTATGTAACAGTTTCTTCCCCCAAGCCATCAGACTCCTCAATACCCAGAGCCTGGACTGACACCAACCTACTGCCCTCTACTGTGCATATTGTCTTGTTTATTATTTATTGTAATGCCTGCACTGTTTTGTGCACTTTATGCAGACCTGGGTAGGTCTGTAGTCTAGTGTAGTTTTTGTGTTGTTTTATGTAGTTCAGTGTAGTTTTTGTATTGTTTCATGTAGTACCATGGTCCTGAAATCGTTGTCTCATTTTTACTGCGTACTGTACCAGCAGTTATGGTGGAAATGACAATAAAAAGTGACTTGACTTGACTAAAGCATGAACCAGATGGGAGAGGTGGAGCAGAAGAAAGATCGACTGTTCGTCTTATGAAGTTTGAAGTTTAAAAAAAATTCCTTCAAAACTTTCATAATGCAAGTTATCAAAAAGAAATGAGGTTAACATCACTGCGGGAGTCTGTCCCAACCCTCAAGCGAAAGCACAAACTGCCCCAGTTCTGAGAAGAGACACGTTGTGATTGATTCGGCCGTTCGACCGCCGCGCTCTGTAGTGGTGACATTTCCCCGGAGTTAAACAGGGAAGCTACTTTAGATAGCACGGCGCCTGCTGCCTTGGAGTGGAATATAGGTCATGTCGCCGAACAGCAGGTGGAGCGGACTTGTTCCGATGTGGAGAGCTGCCCCCGACAGAGGCGATGCTCAGTAACTGACACTCACAGTTCCTGCAGCTCATTCCCCTCCGGCGAGTGTTTGCAAGTCTAAAGTTAACCAGATAATCCGGGGGATTTGGAAAAAGTAACGTTTTCTTTGTTAAATCCTGTACAACTTCGAATTTCAAGAAGCAGGACTCGACAAGCTTTTGTTTATTTATATTTACAAGTGAGGTCATTCGGTCCTTTGCGTCATCTCTGATCTCAGAATATTTCCATTAATCTCATCCTCCTCCCCCCCCCCACTTCACCTATTGCCCATTGCTGCTGTGTGCCGTGTCCATAGGGTTTTCGTGGCAAGATACGGAAGCATTTCTTCCGCCAGATACTGCTGCTGCCCAGGCTGGGATCCGGCCGGATCGGATTCGGACTCATGGCCGTCTGCCTCGCAGTCCAGTGCTGATGCCATTACATCGCCAGCTGGCCCATTAACTCCAGTAACTCTCTCACTGACCACTTGCACGGGGGGGGGGGGTATTTTCAGTAGCCAATTATGCTGACGTGAAAGGAAATCGGGGCACACGGGAACGTGTGGAAACCCACGCGGTCCCAGGGGAAAATATACAAACCCGAGACAGACTCCAGTGAAGGTCAGGATCAAAACCCATGTAGTTGTAGCTAAGAGAAGATACACTATCTACCGCACAACCATATTACCTCACATCTCTGGTCGCCAGGGTCCGTTGCCTGGAACTGAGCAACTAAAGACAGATGAAGTTTGTGTGTGGGAGATTTACCTTCCAGTACAGCAGAGACAAGAACACGAGATGCCGAGGTCTTCTGGAGAGAACGTGCCCAGCCAGTGGCGCTTGGGAGCTTCTCACCGCGAAACGCGAAAAGCCTGGAGAAGGTCCTGGGGAAACGGTAAGATGGCGCAGCAGTGGGGGGGGGGGGCGGCACTTCTCCAAGATCGGGGCTGAGATGCACTGTTGGGCCAGTGCAAAGGCTAAGTCATTGCGTCAGGCAGCTGAGAGCTTTGGAGAACAGAAGAGGTGAGGTCAGAAGAGAAGAGCCAGATCAGTCATGAACATAGCTGGACAGGGTTGAAAGTCCATAGCTGGACAGGGTTGAGAGTCTGAGGTGGTTGATAGGTTCTTGACGGCATCAAAGGTCACAAGGTGAAGGAAGGAGAATGGGAAAATAAGTCAACTACGATCAAATGGTGCGGACTCTATGAGCTGCAAGGGCCAATCATGCTCTTATGTCTTATAGCAGGGGTTCCCAACCTGGATCCGTGGACCTGAAGCTTGATGGTATTGGTCCATGGCATAAAATAGGTTGGAAACTCCTGTCTTATGGTCAAAGGGAGCTTTATGGCAGCTTGAACGGTATCCTCATGGGGCATATCAGATACCTTATTCTGCCGATCACTTCTGCTATTCCTGACCTGAAATTCATGATGGGGGGAGGGGGACATTGGACATGACAGGGGTTGGTTAAAAAGGTAAAAATTCCTTTCTCTTAAACAAATGAAGCTCATTCGTTGGCTGAAAGAACACACGGAAATAGGAACGGGAGTAAACCATCACATTCAGACTCAGATTGAGATACAGTGAAATGTGTCACTAACAACCAACACACCCAAGGATGTACTGGGGGGCGGGGGGAGCAGCTTGCAAGTGTCGCCACACATTCCTGCACCGATACAACATGTTCAAAGTTCAAAGTGCATTTATTATCAAAGTATATATGCTTGTACAACCCTGCGATTCATCTCCTTACAGGCAGCCACAAGACAAGGAAGCAATTAAAAAAGACCGTCAAACACCCGATGTGCAGAGAGAAAAAGAAAAAACGAATCATGCAAGCAATGAAACCAAGTTGAGAATGGAAGTCCACGGAAGAGAGTCCATCCACAGACATGAAGCCACAGACTCAGTTCGGCTCACAGCCAAGTAAACATCACGGAGTAACAGGCTGAAATGGCCCATCTCTTGCCTCCGGCTCCAACACCCCGATCTTTTCAATCTGGCCTGGTGCTTAAATCGTCATCCAAACTTCACATTCTGCTGCTACTTTAAGCTCTGGGGCCTGGACCCCTGAATTCAGCCTGCACCCAAACTTTCCAATTCGGCCCCAGTGAATGAATTGATCAAACCTCAGGTCCATGTCCACAATGATCAACACTACACAACACACATCTACACTACACAACACAAACACTACACAACACACAACGCAGAACAACACGAGCAGCAGCAGCAACAACAACAGAACAAAGTAAGACGACAATATCAAAGCAAGTCCCTTTCCCGCCTGCCCACCCCCTCACACACACACAGGCATCCAACCCCAGATAGGCTGCCTCCAGTACTTGACCTCGGATTCTCAAACTCACAGATACCAGGCCTCCAACTTCCAGTCTCTGGCCCAGACTCTCAGACTTGTGGACATCGAACTTCAACCTTAAGCTCTAGCCTGGACTTACCCTCTACTTCCAGACACACCAAATTCAGTCTTTGACATTTTAGGCTGTGTACCTCTGGACTTGCCAATCATGGGTTTGACCTTTGAACCTCAACCCAGGACCCACCAATCATGGGTTTGACCCTCGAGCCTCAACCCAGGACCCACCAATCATGGGTTTGACCTTCAAACCTCAACCCAGGACCCACCAATCACAGGTTTTAACTTTGAGTCTCAACCCAGGACTTGCAATCATGGGTTTCACCAAGCTGGTGTTTGGTGTCAGATGTGGGAAGTCTGGGAGCCTCCCAGCCTTGCAGATGGCCACACCTGTGCCAGGTGCATCAAGCTGCAACTCCTTAGGGACCGTGTTCGGGAACTGGAGCTGCAGCTCTATAACCTTCATCTGGTCAGGGAAAGTGAGGAGGTGATAGAGAGGAGCTATAGGCAGGTGTGCACACTGGGGCCTGGGGAGACAGATAAGTGGGTAACAGTCAGAAGAGGGAAGGGCAGGAGTCTGGGATGTTTCTGATCGTGTCCACGATATCCTGAAGTGGGAAGGAGAACAGCCAGAGGTTGCGGTACGTTACATATTGGTACCAACAACATAGACAAGAAAAGGGAGGAGGTTCTGAAAGCAGACTACAGGGAATTAGGAAGAAAGTTGAGAAGCAGGACCACAAAGGTAGTAATCTCGGGATTACTGCCTGTGCCACGCGACAGTGAGTATAGGAATAGAGTGAGGTGGAGGATAAATGTGTGGCTGAGGGATTGGAGCAGGGGGCAGAGATTCAAAGGACCCGTCCTTTTTGTACAGGTCACTCCTGCTCCAAAAGAGGTCCCAATGATCCAGGAATAGTTACTTCGAGTGCCAGGCTTTAGATGTTTCAAAAAGGACAGGGAGGGAGGCAAAAGAGGTGGAGGTGTGGCACTGTTGTTCAGAGATAGTGCCACGGCTGCAGAAAAGGAGGAAGTCATGGAGGGATTTGTCTATGGCGTCTCTGTGGATGGAAGTTAGGAACAGGAAGGGGTCAATACCTCTACTGGGTGTTTTTTATAGACCACCCAATAGTAACAGGGACATTGAGGAGCAGATACTGTGACAGATTCTGGAAAGGTGTAATAATAACAGGGTTTTTGTGGCGGGAGATTTTAATTTCCCAAATATCGATTGGCATGTCCCTAGATTGAGGGATTTAGATGGGTTGGAGTTTGTTAGGTGTGTTCAGGAAGGTTTCTTGACACAATATGTAGATCAGCCAACAAGAGGAGAGGCTGTATTTGATCTGGTATTTGGAAATGAACCTGGTCAGGTGTCTGGTCTCTCAGTGGGACAGCATTTTGGAGATAGTGATCACAATTCTATCTCCTTTACCATAGCGTTGGAGAGGACTAGGAACAGACAGGTTTGGAAGGTATTTAATTGGAGTAAGGGGAAATATGAGGCTATCAGGTAGGAACTTCGAAGCATAAATTGAGAACAGATGTTCTCAGGGAAATGTATGGAAGAAATGTGGCAAATGTTCAGGAGATATTTGCATGGAGTTCTGCATAGTTATGTTCCAATGAGACAGGGGAAGGATGTTAGGGTACAGGAACTGTGGCATACAAAGGCTGTTATAAATTTAGTCAAAAAAAAAGAGCTTAGGAAAGGTTCAAAAAACTAGATAACGATTATAAGGCTAGCAGGAGGGAGCTTAAGAAAGAAATTAGGAGAGCCAGAAGGGGCAATGAGAAGGCCTTGGCGGACAGGATTAAGGAAAACCCCAAGGCATTCTACAAGTATGTGAAGAGCAAGAGAATAAGATGTGAGAGAACAGGACCACTCAAGTGTGACAGTGGAAAAGTGTGTATGGAACCAGAGAAGATAGCAGAGGTACTTAATGAGTACTTTGCTTCAGTATTCACTATGGAAAAGGATCTTGGCAATTGTAGGGATGACTTACAGCGGACTGAAAAGCTTGAGCATGTAGATATTAAGAAAGAGGATGTGCTGGAGCTTTTGGAAAGCATCAAATTGGATAAGTCACTGGGACCGGATGAGATGTACCCCAGGCTACTGTGGGAGGCAGGGGAGGAGATTGCTGAGCCTCTGGTGATGATCTTTGCATCATCAATGAGGACAGGAGAGGTTCTGGAGGATTGGAGGGCTGCTGATGTTGTTCAAGAAAGGGAGTAGAGATAGCCCAGGAAATTATAGACCAGTGAGTCTTACTTCAGTGGTTGGTAAGTTGATGGAGAAGATCCTGACAGGCAGGATTTATGAACATTTGGAGAGGCATAATATGATTGGGAATAGTCAGCATGGCTTTGTCAAAGGCAGGTCGTGCCTTATGAGCCTGATTGAACTTTTTAAGGATGTGACTAAACACATTGATGAAGGAAGAGCAGTAGATGTAGTGTATATGGATTTCAGCAAGGTACGTGATAAGGTACCCCATGCAAGGCTTATTGAGAAAGTAAGGAGGCATGGGATCCAAGGAGACATTGCTTTGTGGATCCAGAACTGGCTTGCCCACAGAAGGCAAAGAGTGATTGTAGATGGGTCATATTCTGCATGGAGGTTGGTCACCAGTGGTGTGCCTCAGGGATCTGTTCTGGGACCCTTACTCTTTGTGATTTTTATAAATGACCTGGATGAGGAAGTGGAGGGATGGGTTCGTAAATTTGCTGATGACACAAAGGTTGGGGGTGTTGTGGATAGTGTGGAGAGCTGTCAGAGGTTACAGCAAGACATTGATAGGATGCAAAACTGGGCTGAGAAGTGGCAGATGGAGTTCAACCCAGATAAGTGTGAGGTGGTTCATTTTGGTGGGTCAAATATGATGGCAGAATATAGTATTAATGGTAAGACTCTTGGCAGTGTGGAGGATCAGAGGGATCTTGGGGTCCGAGTCCATTGGACACTCAAAGCTGCTGTGCAGGTTGACTCTGTGGTTAAGAAGGCATACGGTGCATTGGCCTTCATCAATCGTGGGATTGAGTTTAGGAGCCGAGACGTAATGTCGCAGCTATATAGGACTCTGGTTAGACCCCACTTGGAGTACTGTGCTCAGTTCTGGTCACCTCACTACAGGAAGGATGTGGAAGCCATAGAAAGGGTGCAGAGGAAATTTACAAGGATGTTGCTTGGATTGGGGAGCATGCCTTATGAGAATAGGTTGAGTGAACTTGGCTTTTTCTCCTTGGAGTGACGGAGGATGAGAGGTGACCTGATAGAGGTGTGTAAGATGATGAGAGGCTTTAATCATGTGGATAGTCAGAGGCTTTTTCCCAGGGCTGAAATGGCTAACACGAGAGGCACAGTTTTAAGGTGCTTGGAAGTAGGTACAGAGGAGATGTCAGGGGTAAGTTATTACGCAGAGAGTGGTGAGTGCGTGGAATAGGCTGCTGGCGGTGGCGGAGAAGGCGGCAACGATAGAGTCTTTTAAGAGACTCCTGGATAGGTACATGGAGTTCAGAAAAATAGAGGTCTATGGTAAGCCTAGGTAGTTCTAAGGTAAGGACATGTTCGGCACAGCTTTGTGGGCTGAATGGCTTGTATTGTGCTGTAGGCTTTCTATGTTTCTATGTCTCTAACCCGACCTCCAAGATCGTTATCCAGGCCCCTCAAGCTGGCTCACCATTCAACATGGTCATGGCTGAAATATGCTGGATCAGTTCCTCATAAACCTAAGTTCTTCAATTCTTTAAATATTTATCAATACTTAGGTGGCTGCAACACCCTCAGGGTCAGAAGTTCACTACCCTCTAAGAGAAGAAAGTTCTTCACACCTAATTTTAAATGACTGGGTTCTTACCCATTTAAAACACACACACAAAGTTCACATTAACATCAGAACTGACTCCCCCAGCTCAGCTGAATGCTTACCTGGCCTCCACAGCAAAGTGTATTTTTGTGGACAATTGTGAGTCAGGTGGAAGAACAGAATTAGACGTAGGCAACATATACGGCCAAACTAGATGCAGTGAACAATGAGATATCAATATGATAGCAATCATATTACGATCACTGCCTCCTAAGAGATCCTTCACATCGAGCTCCCTAAACTCATTAAGCTGTTCATTGTCTGGGATAGTACCTCATTTGCTGCTCTTTATCCATTCGATAGTAGTATCCACATCACAAGCCTGCACTTGTTTTGGAGGAATTGGATGTCAGCAATAGTTAACATCTATAACAATGTTTACCAAATGGTTTTATGGTCCAGAGAATAAATTAGAAACCTCACTTCAGTGTACGTTTATATGAAATGAGCAAATCCAATATAGCAGGAGCACGGAATCAACATATGATATTCAACATTTATGAGGAATTGGAAATTTCTGTGGGTGTTGATCTTCAAAGAACTATGACTATGCTCCCTAAACAATCACAGATCTAAGTGTTTCTCAGAAGCTATGCAGCCTCACGGAGTCTCAGTGTGACGAGTGGAATGTCTGCATAGAGTCGAGCTTGAATTCTTCCACAAGGCCCTGATCTTCTTGTCTAACCCTCTAACAGCAGTCCTGGGGCATGAATCTCCCTCCCGACTTCACTCACTGGCACCTTCATTATGATTAACTTCAGCCCCAAACTCCAGATCTCTTTAGGCCTTACCATTCATTCCTGATGACACCCAAAAATGAACTAAATCCCCACGTTTCATGAGAATTGAGATCAATGAATGGTCGGCATAGCTGGGACTCTGCTCTGTTAGCACAAGTGTATTCATAGGCAGTTCGCTAATTCTTGCAGGAGCTATCTAAAACCAGCTAATATCGATTATCAAGTTCAGTGCATGAAGGGCGAAGAATGCCGGACTGAAGGTGGCTGAAAGAAGGCCGTAGTTGGGAGCTAATACAAAAGGATATACTTTGTATCAAAAGGACAGGCAGGAAGGCCTAGGTGGTGGTGTGGCTCTGTTGGTAAGAGATGGAATTACATCTTTAGAAAGAGGTGGCATAGGGTCAACGAATGTTGAACCTTTGTGGGTGGAGTTAAGAAACAGCAAGGGTTAAAAAAAAACATTATGCAATTCATATATAGGTCTCCAAATAGTAGCCAAGATGTGGGGTTAAGATTGCAAAGGGAGCTGCAAAAAGTATTTAATCAGGGTAACGTCATAATTGTAATATGCAAGGCGATTGGGAAAATCAGGTCAGTGTTGGATCGCAAGGGAGGGAGTTTGTTGAATGTCTACAAGATGGCTTTTTGGAGCAGCTTGTGCTTGAGTCTACTAGGCAAAAGGCTATCATAGGTTGGGTGTTGTGTAATAACCCAGATCTTATTAGGGAGCTTAATGCAAAGGATCCCTTAGGAGGCAGTGATCATAATATGATTGAATTCATATTGCAATTTCAGAGGGAGAAGTATAACACGCATGTATCAGTATCGGAATGGAATAAAGGGAATTACAGAGGGATGAGAGAGGAGATTGCCCAGGTGGATTGAAGGAGGATACTGGTAGGGATGACAGCAGAGCAGAGATGGCTGAAGTTTCTGGGAATAGTTCACAATGCAGGATGGATAGGTCCCACAGAAGAAGCTCTCAAATGGCAGGGGTAGGCAACCATGGCTGACAAGGGAATTAAGGACTACATAAAAGCCAAGGAGAGGGCACATAAAGTAGTAAAACTGAGTGGAAAGTTGGATGATTGGAAAGCTTTTAAAATCCAACAAAAGGCAAAGAAGGGAAAAGATGAAAAATGAGAGCATACTAGCCAATAATGTAAAGCAGGATACCAAAAGACACTTTTCAGTTATATAAAGAGTAAAAGGGAGGTGAGAGTTGATACTGGACCACTGGAAAATTATGCTGGTGAGGTAGTAATGGGGGACAAAGAAATGCCAGATGAACATAATGCCACTTTGCATCAGACTGCACTGTGGAAGACACTAGCAGTGTGCCACAAGTCCGTGAGTGTCAGGGAGCAGGAGAGAGTGCCATTGCTATTACCACCAAAAAAGTGCTTGGCAAACTCAAAGGTCTGAAGGTGGATAAATCACCTGGGCCAGATGGACTACATTTCAGAGTCCTGAGAGAGGTTGCTGAAGAAATAACAGATGTATTGGTCATGATCTTTCAAGAATCACTTTATTTTGGCATGGTCCCAGCAGACTGGAAGACTGCAAATGTCACTCCACTCTTTAAGAAGGGAGGAAGACAAAAGAAAGGAAATTATAGGCCAGTTAGCTTAACCTCAGTGGTTGGGAAAGTGTTAGAGTCTATTATTAAGGATGAGGGTTTGAGGTACTTGGAGACTAATGATAAAGTAAGTCAAAGTCAGCATGGTTTCTGTGAAGGGAAATGTTGCCTGACAAATCTGTTAGAGTTCTTCGAGGAAGTAACAAGCAGGGACAAAGGAGAGGCAGTGGATGTCATTTACTTGGATCAGAAGGTATTTGATAAGGTGTCACACATGAGGCTGCTTAACAAGATAAAATCCTATAGCGTTACAGGAAAGATGCTGGCATGCATAAAGGAATGGCTGACAGGCAGGAGGCAGCGAGTGGGAATAAAGGGGGCCTTTTTTGGTTGGCTGCCAGTGACTAGTGGTGTTCCTCGGGGGCAGTATTGGGACCGTGACTTTTCACATTGTTTGTAAATGATTTGGATAATGGAATTAATGGTTTTGTGGCAAAGTTTGCGTTGATATGAAGATAGGTGGAGAAGTAGATAATGCTGAGGAAGCAGTGCGATTGCAGCAGGACTTAGACAAATTGGAAGAATGGGCAAAAAAGTGACAGATGGAATACAGTTTTGGGAAACATATAATAATGCATTTTGGTAAAAGGAACAATAGTGTGGACTATTATCTAACTGGGGAGAAGGTTCAAACATCGGAGGTGCAGAGAGGTTAGGAGTCCTCATGCAAGACTCCCAGGTTGAGTCTGTGGTAAAGAAGGCAAATGCAATATTGATATTTATTTCAAAGGGAATAGAATATAAAAACAAGGAGATAATGCTCAGGTTTTATAAGACACTAGTCAGGCTGTACTTGGGGTAGTATCAATAGTTTTGGGTCCCATTTCTCAGAAAGGATGTGTTGTCATTGGAGAGAGTCCAGAGGAGGTTCACGAGGATGATTCTGGGAATGAAGGGGGTAAACATATGAGGAGCCTTTGGCTGTTTGGGCCTGTACTCACTAGAATTTAGAAGAATGCAGAGGTATCTCAAAGGATATGACAAGAAGGCAGATATAACCGTATAACAATTACAGCATGGAAACAGGCCATCTTGGCCCTTCCAGTCCGTGCCGAACTCTTACACTCACCTAGTCCCACGGACCTGCACTCAGCCCATAACCCTCCATTCCTTTCCTGTCTGTATAGTTGTCCAATTTAACTTTAAACGACAACATCGAACCTGCCTCAACCACTTCTGCTGGAAGCTCGTTCCACACAGCTACCACTCTCTGAGTAAAGAAGTTCCCCCTCATGTTACCCCTAAACTTTTGCCCTTTAACTCTCAACTCATGTCCTCTCGTTTGAATCCCACTCTCAATGGAAAAAGCCTATCCACGTCAACTCTATCTCCCTCATAATTTTAAATACCTCTATCAAGTCCCCTCAACCTCCTATGTTCCAAAGAATAAAGACCCAACTTGTTCAACCTTTCTCTGTAACTTAGGTGATGAAACCCAGGTGACATTCTAGATGTATGGGGTTGAGTGGGATCCAAGATCAGCCATGATGGAATGGCGGAGCAGACTCAATGGGCTGAATGGCCTCATGTTGCTCCTATGTCTTCTGGTCTAAGACTTATTAAACAAACGCCTACAGTTTGGGAATCTTCTGTCTCTGCCCTCACACTCTTTTGACTAATAGATTTTTGAATATTTGGGGAATTAAGGCACATGGATTTTAGTGCAAGAAAGTAGTGCTAAGGCAAATCATCAACTGCAATCAAATGGCAGAGCAAACGGAGCAACTTCTGCCTACACTTCTTATGTTCTGTGTAGTGGCATCAGCGCTGGACTTCAGGATGGAGGTCCCGAGTTCGAATCCAGCCGGCTCCCCCGCACGCTTTCCATCCGTGCTGGGTTACGAGCTGGTGATCTCTTTGGAAACTCACCCGGAAGAAGGCAATGGCGAACCACAGCTGTAACTTGCCTCGTACATGGTTCCCCACTATGTCAGAGAGGCATGGAGGGAAATTGTCCGCTAACCGGGGAAACTCCAGATGCAAAGTACCTTTCCTTTCCTTTCTCCAATATTCCTATCTAGTGTAGGGGCAATTTTAATTCCAAACTATTAAATACTATACTCTGCTGAGTGTAGAATTGGTTCACAAATCTACACTGACACCTGTTCAAGCAACGGCTCCATGTTCAAGATCTCACTTTTGTTTTCAAATCCCTACATAGTTTTGACCTTTCTTTTGTCTGTAATCTCCACCTGCTTTACAACTCTGTAAGATACCTCACTTCTTGATACTTCTCAAATATAATCTCACCACCACCAGTTGTCAAACCTGCTGGGGCCAGGACCAGAAACTTTAGAATCCCAACTCTTGCCATCCCCCTTTCCACTTTTAAGGTAGTTCTTAAAATTTTTCTCAGACCAAATTACTGATTCTGTCCTTAATTTCTTATACAGAAATTTACAACACAGGAAGGTTCTATTTAGGTTAAACCAACATTCCAGTTTCTGGTTCACATCCCTAGACATTAGAGTTGTTCAAATGCTCGTCAGAGGAATTTTAAAATATGATGGCAGTTCTCATTCCACTATCCTGTCAGACAGTGTGTTCAAGATCTCCACCACAGCTTGAGTGAAAACTTTTGTCTTCAACTCCTCTTCAAATCCTTCCACTAATCAGCTTAAAACTATATCCGTACTTACTGACCAATCTGCTAAGGCCCTTTCTGTTTGTCCTGATGAAAGCCCTCATAATTTTGCACACCTCAGCTACTCCTCCCCACACTCTATTTGTTTCAAAGAAAAGAGCTCCGGCTGAGAAATCTGCTCTCATTATTAAAATAAAATTCTAGTCCTGGCAACAGCTTTGAAAAAAAAATTCCCTCTGTAGATTCTCTGGTGCTGTCAGATCAATCCTGTCATGTCAAGCCCCATATTTTACATAATATTTGAGCTAGACCAGTGCTTCATACAATCTTAGCACTACCTTGCCTAAAGTCATTTGTTCCATATGCCCTTTCAATCAATGTATCTTACTCCGCTATCTTCAGTGCTCTGGAGACATGCACAACTAGATTTTCTGTATTTCCTATATCCTGCCGTCTATCACGTATTCTCTTCCTTTGTTTGCCCCCCTCCCCTTAAGCTACATGACTTAACTCCTCTCCAGATTGCATTCCGTATCAAGCTCATCTTTGGCTCCTTCATTCAGCCTCCAGTTTTTCTTCTCTTTATCAACTTTACAATTATCTGCAAACTTCCCAATCAAGTCTCCGGTACTTGTCTCAAGCTGTCACTAAATATACCGCGCTGTGCTCCGCCAAGCAACTTCTGCACCCAGTGCTTAATGTTTGATAACATCTATGCCAAATCTTTCTAGCGTTTGCAAACAAAACGAAATCGTTCCAATGACTCCCATTGGTTTGAAGGGAAGGAAATATCGGGTGTAGCTCACCATAGTTCACACTGTCACTCAAGGCTGTAATTTCCCCAGGCGTTCAGTTCCTTACGGTAACCAGCCTGGCTACCGACCAACCTGCCGGTGGCCCGATTTTGCTCCCCGTGCACCTTGGGGGCGGATCTCCGGAGGGAACGGCGCCGGGGAGGGGCGGGGCTAACGATGTGGGCGTTAGCGGATTGGGGCGGGGCTGAGGAAGGGGGCGTGCCCGGCGCGGGGCAGATCCGCAGTCCGGCGCCGGTGGGCAGAGTGCGTGGAGTTCCCGTGAGCGGTGGCGGCAGAGCCATGGACGAGCTGGCCTCGAAACTGCAGCGGCGCCTGGACATCGAGGACGGGCTGGGACCGGGGGAGGCGGAGCCCGAGCAGGTGGCGGCGGCAGCGGCGCAGGAGAAGCCGCCCACCGCGGCAGCGGACAATGAACTGTCGGCCAAGCTGGCCCGCCGCGGGGAGCTGAACGAGGGGTCGGCGGAGCCGCAGCAGCGCAGCCTGCGGGTCTTCAACCCTTACACCGAGTTCAAGGAGTTCTCCCGCAAGCAGATCCGAGACATGGAGATCATGTTCCAGCGGTGAGTGAGTGGGAACCCGGCCAGGGAGCGAGGGCGCCGGGGCGGGGCGTATCCTCGGGTAGGAGGCAGGTTGCCGGGGCTCCCTGCTCCGGATCCCCTCTGTGTGGGGAAGCCCGCCCCTCCCTCTCTATGAATATAGCCATTGATCTGAAGACCCTCCTTTCATACCGCTATATTCGAGGTGTTCCCCACCCCCCCCAGCCGAATTCCTTGTGGATGCCTGGTTTACTGAAGTTTATTGTGTTTACCTGTAAATAATTACCAATAACCGCCCCTGATAAATACCAGTTTAATGAAATCACGCTCCATTCCCGGTAACACGTGCATATTCTGCGGACACCCCCCCCCCCACCCTTTGGGACAATAACACCCTCAGCCCTCTGGGTGTGCGTGAATTTCAACACAATAATTCTTGCCTAATTTTTTTTTGCTTGCCGCGGATCCTGCAATGTTAACTTATGAATAACGCTCTTCCCAACTAAGATTAGGTCTGAGCATTTATATGCGTTAGTAAATCATTAATTATACAAATTTGCCTCGGTCAAAGCTTCAGAACCTCTCATCGACCTCTCTAGTGTTGGTCGTATGAGTTTAAAAACGCCGCTGCTGGGTTTGGTCACTTCTGTATCCGAGTACTCAACAGGTCCTCCGACTTTAATTCTTGGGGGGGGGGAGCGGGGAACAAAAATTAATTAGACTTGTATCTTATGCGAAAGAAGAGCAGATTGTGGGTTAGATCGGACTGTGAAATTTCAGCAGCAGACGTATAAAAGTAATCCACTGTCCTAGAAACTGGGAGGACTTTGCCCCAGTTATGTTCATGATTTAGTGTAAACTAATTTGCGCTGCCGCCCCCGAGGGATTTCCTTTCGCAAAATCTACTCCTGTAAGGCGTCTCCAAGTTTGTGTCCCCTTTTGGACCACGGACCCTTGCAAAGTTGGGTCGTGCCTGGATCGGATCTTTTAAAACCCCACCATGCCAGAGTGAAATAACCGCTGCAGTGTGGGCAGGAGTGTAGTTAGCCTTGGTTTAGAAGTGGTAATGCTCGCTCTTGCTTGTGAAGGCTGCGGTTTGAGGCTGAGGAAGTTATCGCGGCTGACAGTTCAGTACGGGGGGTGGGGGGGGAAGTACCACGCTGACATGAGAAGTACCACCAAATTCCCCATCGGCTTATTCATGTGGTTGTTCAAGATGCCTGAGAACTTTGTTTTTGGGTGGGAGAGATGGGGAATGTTTGCTTCGTAGCCGAGTCGTCATTTAACGCTGAATAAGTTCAGTGATGCGGAGGCGGGCGATTTTGATGTCTGATCTGCAGATTGTCAAGCCGTGTCGGTCGCGGCACCACACCGAGCGCGAGGAGAAGCAGTCTTGCAGCTCCGGCAGATCGCAGTGCTGATTGCCATGTGCTAAAGACTCCAAGCTGCCCCGTGGTTGTGAGAAACTCATCTCTGAGCAGCGTGAGTTAAACAAACCCGGGCTGTGAAATGGGCGTCCTCCACCCAGGTTAATTCTCAGAATGTGCATCTTGTGAACCTGGGTGGGGGAAATGAGGTTTTGATGCATCTGGGTATTTTCACAGAATGCAGTGACGCCTTGAGACCTGTCGGAGTACGTGCTCCGGCTCGCCTCCCGAGAGCTCCTATCTGATGCAACTTCACACACGTGTTCAATGTACTGGGGTGGGGAAGCACCCTTTGGGGAGAGAGTGAGAGAGAGGAAAAAAGTGGGTTTCGCAATCTACATTCGGGCCCCAATTGCAAAATAAACCCATACAACCATTTCCGAGCTGAAAAGAATGTCCTGGGGAAATGATGGTGTTCTGAGAGTGGTAAGGTATGGAGTCCTGAAGTGATGCTGGGTGAGCCAGGAAGAACAGCTGTAGGATAGAGATTGCGTGAATGCTCAAATGCGGGATGGCGGTGCTGGACAGGGAATGTTGTTCAGGAGGGAGTGCTTTGGAGGGAAGGCAAGGGGAAGAATGCATTGGCGGCCTGGCAACGTTTCTATTGATCCTGAGATTGGCTTAAATTGCTCTACGGCGGCAGACTTCATTGCAGATAGAATGAAACTACATTTTGTGTGGGACTCTGGTAAAACATTAGAAAGGTCCCTCATAAACCAAGTACAATGCTGGAATAAAAACAGAAATATCCAGCAGGTAGGACAGTATCTATGGAGAGAGAACTATAGTTAAGGGCTCCAGAGGTTTGACTAACTTGTGGAGTATCACAACAGAGAAACAGACCTTTTGGCCCATCCTGGTCTTGCCAGCCATCAGGTACCCATCTATACTAGTGCTATTTGGCAGCACTTAGTCTGGGCCCTCTTGGCTTTGACTATTTAAGTGCTTGTCTGGGTGTTAAACTTTTTGAGCGTCTCTCCCTCCAGCACCCTCTCAGCCAGAGCATTTCAAACTCCAATCTTCCTCTAGGTGAAAAATTCTTCCTCCTGTCCACTCTAAACTTCTTACCCCTTTCCTTAAGCTTGCACCCTCTGGTTGTCAATACCTGAGCCATGGTGAAAAATTGACTACTGTATATGCTGACCGTGCCCTCAGTTTTGTATGGCTTCAAGGTCCCGCTCAGCCTTCAAGGAAGACAAAGTCGATCTCCCAGGCTTTCCTTGTAATGGAGACACCATATCCCAGTCTTGTTTTGCAGGCTTGCCAGAGCAAATGCACTCTTCAAATGGTGGCAAACAAAACTGCACACAGTGTCACTCTAATCCTTGCAATTGTTTTCTTCAGTCATAAACACTTCTGCAAGTTAACCTTTCAGTTGGGGGTTGAACACACTCACTTTGGCACCCGTTGGATCCCACATCACAGTTGGATTCTGCACAGCTGGGAATATTTGGTTTCAGTCTTCTAAACAAAAACGGAGGAACTCAGGGTCCTCCATATGGGAGGGGAGGGAGAAGGAGCAATTGTTAGTGTTTCAACCCAAAACATTGACAATTCTTTTCTTCTTCCATCTGCCTCACAGATGCTGTTCAATCTGTTGAGTTTCTCCAGCAGATTGTTTCTTGCTCCAGATTCTAACTTGTGTAGTTGTATCTTCTAAATAGAGACTTGCATGTTACAGATGGACTTCGGGCCGGTAAAGTTGCACCTGTCTTTCCAACTCAATGTAAGCCATATCCCCCCCAAATCAATGTATCAATGTCTATTTTCATTTCCATCTCATTTATTTATCTCATTCCTCTTGATGAGATAAATAACTACAATAACTAATCCATGTGTTCATAAGTTCCACGTTCCCTGGGAGCAGAAGTTCTGCTTGGACTTTCTGTTGACGGTTTTTTTTTGAGACTACTTTAAGTTTCTGGTTCCTTGTTCTGGTCACATTCACAAGTAAAGTCATCTCTGTTTCTATTCTAATGAACAGACTTGTAGCTTTAAAGATCTATATTTGGTCTCCTTACGATTTTCTGCTTTCTAAAATAAAGGTTATATTTTAGCAACTTCCACCACTCAATATGTGAAGATTCAAAGTCAGGGTTGGCCATCTGAGCAAGTAGAGTTCTGTACCAAGTTAAGACTCTGGTTCAGAGGTTGCCTCACCTCTGTGTTTGAGTAGCTCAACATTTTTGCCCAGGGAGTCGCTCTGTGAGGAATGTTTAACAGCTCCACACTAATATGACAATTACCTCAAACAGCATGGGATGTGCAGTTGCTGCAAACTGAGACCATTTGACAGCCTCTTTAAAATTCTGAGCTCCCACTGCCCGATATTAACCCAGTGCAACTTTGAAGGAAGTGGACTTGGATCGGGCAAGTATTTACTCTTTGACTAAATTGTCCCCTCCCCCGGAGTACACGGAACTCAAGTGAACCAAGGCTCGCAACTAGTACTGCACGTCTCATTAGTGACAGTTTCATGTAGACTCTATACTTGCTCATTCACTTGCATTTTGTCTTTTTAAGGGTTTGCAGGCAATCAACTTCCTTTCAATGGTGCACTTCTCTAAGACTTCTTGCTGTCTGTCAGATTCTTTGTGGCTGCTGGGTGTTGGGTTCCGTTGGCTCCCTGTCCACTTTAATGCCAAATAATGAAATATTCAACTGCAGAGTGCGTCATTGGGTCTAGCATTGCCACTGACTAGACGCTGCTTTTAACATTCTGTAGATGAAGAAATCAGGATGCAGGGTTAATCATACCACCGCCTCCCTACTTCCTCAGTTCTTCCAAGTTCTTGGGCTCATTGTAGGAAACAAGCAAGATGATGTTTTCAGCTCAGTAATGTACCTTTTGGAATAAATTTTTCTTGGGCTTCCAGGTATCGATTATAACCATTTCAGTGCCAGACTCCACCATCTTCTTCGGAGTTTGTCATCGAAATGTCAGTTATAATCAATATCTGTGCCTGGATAGAAGCCCAAGAAGAGTTTTTGTCATATACGCTGGGAGAGTGCTAGATCCTTCCTTACCTTTTAGAAGTCAGCAGCCTCCCGAGGCTGACTACTCTTGGGCACAACCAGTAACTATGTGATAATGACCTGAAGCATGAGGATTGCAAATTGCCTCTCAGAGTTGGAAATGCAGAGTGAAGCCAGATTGACGCGTTGGAAGACCTTTATAGGATAGCAACTCCATCCATACCAGGGAGTGTACCCATTTACAGAGCCACTGGAATCTTAATTGTGTTTTGTGGTGTTTCATGGCTGGGCTGTGTTCATAGCATGTTGGCATCTGAATCACACACTTTAATTCCTTGAATGGAAGGGGAAATACTTTGAATCTCTGTATTCAGTAACTCTGAAGAGTGTCTCTGATGTGAGTAGAACACATGTAGTCTGGTTAAATGTTTGCAAAGAAGCTGTTGAGTGTTGTACTTTTCAAATCGCCTTTGATCTTCCTGGGAGCGTGGAGCCATTTAGTCCTGTCTAGCTGTTTGTCTTCCATCTGAACTATTTCAAAGATTCCAGATTCAAAGTACACTTATTATCAAAGAATGCATGCAATATTCAACCCCGAGAATCGTCTTCCCCACGGACAGCCACGAAACAAACAAAGCCACGGAAGGATAACATCAAACCCCCAACGCGTAAACAAAGAACAAATCACGTAAGCAGCAACAAAGAGTGAAAACATAGGATATCAAACCACAAAGTCATCAAAACAGACCAGGAATGTTCAGTTTCAGCTCAGTTCAGTTCAGTCTAGCACTATCATTTGTTGACTGCAGGCTGCAGAGCTAGTCTGCCCCTATCAGTGTCGCACAAAATAGCAGCAGAGAAAGGAATGACCAGAAACACACAATAATGAGAACTACAGAATCCAATCCACCTGGCCCAGGACCCAAGCCTCCGGCGCTATTCTCCGGCAGCATCAAGCACGAGTCTGATCGAACGCAGATGCTTTCCTCTGGGAGCAATGAGTGAGAGTGAGACCGATTTCTTCGGGCAGCAGTGAGCAATGGGGCGAGTGAGACCGGTCAACGGCAGGCTTACGCCACTGACCACCCACTGGCCTTCCATTTGCATTCATTTTAATCTTCCTTTGCTCTTTCATCAGTGAGAGATGAAGTCAGTCATTGCCTCTCAGCTTCTTGACCTCCAGACCTCTTATCACTCGAAACCTCTCCGAACCCCCTCGGAGACAGCAAAGCGCCAGATTGCTCAATCGGCCTGAAAACACGCCATCAAACTGTAGATTACAGGTTCCAACAGTAGCTGAATCATATTTGAAAGAAGAAAGAATTGATTTTGTGAGCTGCTTTGGTTGTGTCGTTCACTGGCGCTGTCTTCATCAGATTTCTCCCCATATTCACGGTCTGTCTAAGGGTGCTTTTCATTCCTTCCTTGGTAGAGTTGCTTCCACAGAGTGCTGGTGGACATGAGTTCAATCCGATGTCGTCTGAGGAGTTTGCACATTCTCCCCATGGTTTCTCTGGTTTCCTGTCTCAGCCCACTGCTGTGCTGATTGACAGGTTACACGGCCACTGTCAATAGCTTGGTTGTTCTGGGGGGAAATTGGGGATGTGGGAGGCATGAAATGGGTGGAGTGTAGACGTGTGCTTGTCGGCTTCAGTGGGCCAAAGGCTCTGCTTCTGTGTATATGGCTGCATGATGGGCCTCAAGCACACACTCAGTTCCTCATTATTGCCTCTACCTTGGAGTAATCCCATCTGAATTCTTCAGTGGGACTGGTATCTTAATCTAGACTCTTAAACAAGTGAGAACTTTGCTGTATCTACCCAACAAAGGAAGGTTATTGTTTTCTCTTTTCCTGTAAATCTCTTCTGTAGCTGAATATGCCTTGTCTTTTTTCATATAATCATAAGACCATTAGACATGGGCGCTAATTAGGCTATTCAGCCCATCAAGTCTGCAACACTATTCCATCATGGCTAATTTATTATCCCTCTCAACCCCATTCTCCTGCCTTCCCTCCATAACCGTTGATGTCCTTACTAATCAAGAACCTATGAACTTCCACTTTAAATACACCCAATCACTTGACCCCACTCAGCCATCTGTGGCAATGATTTACACATATTCACCACCCTCTGGTGAAAGATGCCCCTTTTCATCTCTGTTCTAAAGGGATGTCCCTCTATACTGAGGCTGTGCCCTCTGATCTAAGACTCGCCCACCATCGGAAACATCCTCTAAACATCCAGTCTTTCTAGGCCTTCAAATATTCGATAGGCTTCAATAAGATTGCTACCCCCCCCCCCCACCATTTCTCTAAACTCCTATGAGTACAGGCCCAAAGCCATCAAATGCTGTTCATGTTTTTAACCCTTTCATTCCTGAAATGAATTGTGTTACGTCCTCAAGATGCCTGAGCATTACATTCTTATTTTTATATTCTAGTCCTCTCAAAACGAAAGCTAACATTGCATTTACTTTCCTTACCACGGACTCAACTTGCAAGTTGACCTTTAGGGAATCCTGCACGAGGACTCCAAAAAGTCCCTTTGTATCTGATTTCTGGATTTTCCCCCTTATAAAATAGGGCACTCCTTTGTTCCTTCTACCAAAATGCAAGACCATACATCTCCCGACACTATATTCCATCTGCCACTTTTTTGCCCATTCTCCTCATCCAAATGGGATTGAGTTTCAGAGCCAAGAGGTAATGTTACACCATATAGGACTCTAGTCAGACCCCACTTGGAGTACTGTGCTCAGTTCTGGTCACCTCACTACAGGAAGGATG
The DNA here is from genome assembly GCF_963921235.1 of Mobula hypostoma. Classification (NCBI taxonomy): domain Eukaryota; kingdom Metazoa; phylum Chordata; class Chondrichthyes; order Myliobatiformes; family Myliobatidae; genus Mobula; species Mobula hypostoma. Next base: position 26,136,022 of record NC_086121.1, on the reverse strand, counting down.
TGGAAACCATAGAAAGGGTGCAGAAGAGATTTACAAGGATGTTGCCTGGATTGGGGAGCATGCTTTATGAGAATAGGTTGAGTGAACTTGGCCTTTTCTCCTTGGAGTGACGGAGGATGAGAGGTGACCTGATCGAGGTGTATAAGATGATGAGAGGCATTGATTGTGTGCATAGTCAGAGGCTTTTTCCCAGGGCTGAAATGGCTAACATGAGGAGGCACAGTTTTAAGGTGCTTGGAAGTAGGTACAGAGGAGATGTCAGGGGTAAGTTTTTTTTTACACAGTAGTGAGTGCGTGGAAAGGTGGTGGAGGCAGATACAATAGGGTCCTTTAAGAGACTTCTGGATAGGTACATGGAGCTTAGAAAAATAGAGGGCTATGGGTAACCCTAGGTAATTTCTATATAGAAATTATAGTAAGGACATGTTCAGCACAGCTTTGTGTGCCGAAGGGCCTGTATTGTGCTGTAGGCTTTCTATGTTTCTAAATCCTTCTGCAGACTTCCTGCTTCCTCAACACTACCTACCTTCCATCTTTCTTCATGTCATCCACAAACATGGCTACAAAGCAATCAAATCCATCATTTGAATCATTGACATATAATGTCAAATGAAGCGGTCCCGTCGCTAACTGCTACAGAACATCACAAGTCACCAGCAGCCAACCAGAAAAGGCCCCCCTTTTTTCCCCCACTCTTTGCCTCCTCCTCCCAGTCAGCCAAACTTTTAATCAAGCTAGTATATTTCCTGTAATGCCGTGGGCTCTCATCTTGTTTAGCAGCCTCATTTGTGGCACCTTGTCAAAAATCTTCTGAAAATCCAAGCAAGCAATGTCCACTGACTCTGGTTTGACTAACCTGCCTGTTCTTTCCTCAAAGAATTCCAAAAAATTAGGCAAGATTTACCACTGAAGAAACCCTGTTCACTTTGGCCTGTTTTATTGTGTGCCTCAAGGTACCCTGAAACCTCACCCTTAATAATGGACTCCAACATATTCCCAGTCACTGAAGTCAGGTCAACTGGCCTATAATTTCCTTTCTTTTGCCTCCCTCGCTTCCAGAACGAGGGGTCACAGTTTGAGGATAAATGGGAAGCCTTTTAGGACTGAGATTAGGAAAAACTTCTTCACACAGAGAGTGGTGAATCTGTGGAATTCTCTGCCACAGGAAACAGTTGAGGCCGGTTCATTGGCTATATTAAAGAGGGAGTTAGATATGGCCCTTGTGGCTACGGGGATCAGGGGGTATGGAGGGAAGGCTGGTGCAGGGTTCTGAGTTGGATGATCAGCCATGATCATAATAAATGGCGGTGCAGGCTCGAAGGGCCGAATGGCCTACTCCTGCATCTATTTTCTATGTTTCTAGAATGGAGTGCCATTTGCAATTTTCCAGTCCTTTACAACTATTCCAGAATCTAATGATTCTAGTGATTCATGAGAGATCACTATTAATGCCTCCTCAGTTTCTACTGGCTGTAGTCTATTTGGTTCATTCTACCTTCAAATCTTTCAGCTTTCCAAGCATTGCTGGTGTCTTCCACAGTACAGAATGGCAAAAATTGTTGACAGTTGTCCATCATTACTTTGTCCCCCAATGCTACTTCCCCAGTGTCATTTTCCAGTGGTCTGATATCTACTCTCACCTCTCTTTATATATCTGGAAAAAAAAATTTGGTATCATCTTTAATCTTCTCACTAACAACCAGGTCTGAAACTTATCAATGCTCCCAGAAGAATGAAGGGATGCCTGATTGTCGAGCCAAAATGACTCTTCCTGACAATTGATAGAGAACCTGGAAAAGATGTTTTTGAAATAATCTCTGGAAATGGTTTAATTGCATGACATTTCAGTATTTCTTGATCAGTTTTACCTGTAAACTCGAGAGGGGATTTTTTTTTTCTCTGCCGTCTCTTGAGTTGGACAAAGATGAAGATAAGTTAAATGTCTGAGTGAGAGGGAGTGAACGTGTTGTTCTCAGTGGGAGGAGACACGGTGAGGGGTGAACGTTTCGGGGTGGGAGAGCAGAGAAACAGTCAGAAATTCAGTCCACGGAGGAATCAGTAACAGGAATGTTAAGATCTTGCAGTTAAGAGTTTCAGAAATTTGCCAGAGGGGAATTGGAGAACATGAGCTCATACCTATATCTAGATCATCTCTAATCCTGTTTACAAGTGGGAGTGAGAATGCATCGATTAACTATTGTTCAGGAGTTACTCTCTCAACTGGGATAGGACCAGTGACAACATAGCAGTTGAACAAGTTGGGTTGGAGGTTTATTAGGAAGGATGAAAAAGGAGAAACGAGGTGTGTAGTCGATGAGACAAAGTATCTGGTGTTGGGGGGAAGGGAATAAGAGACTAATGGGAACAATGGAATAAGGAAAGAGCAAACATTCCTGTAATGCTATTATTGGCCTTGAGCTATTTGTTTTTTTTCTCTCTTGTCTAATAAAGGATGTAGATCTGGGAAGTGACATGGGACCCTTTGCAGTAGGGGAGCATTTGGGGAATATAGATCAGATGTCATTTCGTACATTCTTGGGTAAAGGTACCTAAATGGAGGAGGGGGTTCTTTGGGAAGTTAGCCCAGGGAGACTGGAATAACGACAAGTAGTGTACAATTATTGGACAATGGGTGTCCTTTTTAAAAAGGAAGTGAGGTGAGTACAGACTTAGTGCATTTCAGATGAAAAAGAAAGATAGAAGGAGATTTCAAACCCAGAACTCCTTTTAATGACTAAGGATTTTAGTTTAAAATGAGATTGAGAAATGAGACTTGAGAACTGCAAAATGGGGAACAAAGATGAATATAGGAAATACAAGATCTTTAGAAAAGGGGAATGAGAAGGACAAAGTGGTTAACATTAAAAATGGAACTGAAAAGCCTTTGTTAAGCATTACAATTGTCAAATGATAATCAAAGGATGGGTGTGGCTGATTGGGGGGCAAAAGGCAGAGAGTATAGCTGAACTAATAACTTATAAAAGAAAGTGGGTGCTATAAATGCATTGGTAGTAGATCAGACAGTTGTGCTACAGCATTACTTATAGGAAAGCTGGACATCTCCAGAGCTGCAGACCAGTGTTGTGCTGGGGAAACTGAGACAATCCAAGCTGAATTTATCGGGATTTGTAATAAATCTGGGTTAAGGAAGGAAATGCAACATTGGCTTGTTAAAGCTTAATTGTGTTTGACAGACCTGAAATCCTTGACGCCGATGAGGACTACACAGCTCATAGCATATACTGACCTCCGACAGGTATTGGACGGAACACCACTTAATGGAATTGTTTCAGTGATTTAAAAACCTTGGGAATAAAAATATGGGTATGAAATTGATGAATGGGCAGGAGGGTATATTGCGAAGATGAGTATTTGTTTATAGACTCAATTTGCTAATGAATCCATTTGTGACAACCTTTCTACTCATTGTAGATTTTATACCAATGACGCACGAGCTGAGCAATTGCAGACCAACTTGTTTAAAATTTTATTCGCATACATTAAGTTTGCAAGGCTGGGAGCAGAGCTGAGTACGTGGGCTGCTTTGATGCATGTAGGCGCGGATATAACCCAGTTGTTAAAATGAACGTCATAAACCAAACAGCCTGTCCCTTTAGACATTGAGTGAGACGCTCAGAGAAGGACTTTGGCCAGGTTCACTTCATCTGCACCTCCCACAGTAATCCACAGGGCTGCACTGGCTCCCAGCGAGGTGTCCTGTTCAAGTGGCTGTGAGTGAGAGATCTGTAGGAGGCACACACACAGAGTTCATGGGAATATGGGGATGGGGAATGCCCCAGCACATTGCTGTCCCGTACCAGCTTTATCAGCAGGAGAGCACCATAGTGAGTTGCTGACTTAGGGACACCAATCAGATGTGTTCAGCAATTCCCTCACCTTCTGAAAGCAGGAGGGGAAACGGGCTGTGATAATTTGGACCACAACCTCTGTGAAAGTAGCAGGTCCCTCAGGAAGAGCACGGGAGGGTTGGCCCAAACGCTGAGAGCCAGTCAGCTAGTCCATCACAGGGGTGCTGCTGCAAAACCGATTTCGTCCTCGGTGCGATTTCCCATTTAACCTGCCTTGACTCTCTACGTGACCTTTGCACTCTCACTCTCAGATCTCCAGTCTGTCATTGGCAATGTCCCCTTGTCTGTTTCTCCCCCACTGGAAATCTGGGGTGGGAGTTTGTTCTTTTGCCCCTCCCCCCCCCCCCAAACGGGCTTCCAATCTGCACCTTCTAAGGCATGAAAATGCCTGACGCAGGCCTCTGCTGGTCGGAGTTGACGTTCCCTCCCCCAAACAGAGCTGTGTGGAGGTCAGTGAGGGTTTCTCTGACTCCTCCATGCATTCATTCCCTCAGCACAACCATTTGTGCTGTCAAAATGCTTTTGAATGCAAAATGGCTGGTGGGCCGGGAAACAGAACCCAGAAGCAGTAGCAGTAGGCCCATGGCTGCTGGGCCGGGGTGTTGTCTGGAGTCCGTGCCATCGAAGAGGATCAGTGCTGACCAGCCGAACAGGAGGAGACGGGCAGGTTCAGACAGCTGCTGCAACAGGCCCAGCTTCAAGTGCCAAGAGCCATTGGAGCAGGTTAACTGTTTGTACCGACAATCTCCAATCTCATTCCCTATGCCCGTTTTACAGAGATTCTGTGGTTACGTTTTCTGCAGAACAACTGTCATGGAATTTCTGATACGTGAGATCTCTCCTGTATGCCTGGGCAGGATAGATAAATGTTTTGCCTGTGATTTCATCATCCTTCAACCTGGTTATTGGCGAGGTGCTTCAGTCAGTTGATGTTTAGGTTTTCAGTGTCACAAATGGCAGTGCTCTTTGATTGGACCTTTGTCAGTTAAAGGCACAGTGCCCTCTGCTGATGAGTTGGGGACTCCCAATCAGTTGTGATCCACTCCTATCATGACCTGGGCTATTGCTCCCAGGAACAGTAGGCATGGCAGCTGTTGCTGTTGGAGAGACTGGGCCAAGTTTTTCTTGCAGTGTCAGGGAAGAGTTAAAATTCTGTCACATTTTGACGTTAGAAGAAACTGATGCAAGAAGAAAAGAGGAACATTGTAGAGTTCCTCTTTCACTGCTAAGTGGACGCAGGTTGCCTGATAATGTCATGGCTGGAATTAGCAGAATGACAGTTCACTACTGGCTGGCCTGGTCCTTTGTTAACTAAACTTGTGTTCCTCCCCAGAGTTTCCCCTTAGTGGGGGTGTCCTGTGCAGGACTGTTCCATCAGTTTCCTGGACATAACCCGAGAGAGCCAGCAGTCTATTCCCCATGAGGGACATCATATCGAGAGTTTCTGTCTCTCTTTCTCCTGCCCTAATGCTGAATGCAGGATCAACGATGTTGTTCCTGTGTTGGGAAAATGATCTGCAGCAGATGTTCTTGCACACTGAGCACAGAGTTAGCTTGTCCCTGTTCGGCTTCCTCCCAGGTTAGAACTGGTCATCGTCCGCGTTCTAGGTGTGGTCATGAAGATTAGGAAGGTGAAAATTGGTGAGGTTATCACTGTGTTGGAACCCTCAGTCCCAGCGAGGTGGTCAGTGCTGGGAGGCTGCACTGTACCCAAGCAGTAGGCGGATGCTTGACCTAGTGACAATGCAGGAGGTCACAGACAGGCATTTCAGCCAAGGAGGGGGCTGGAGAATTAAGGTGACGAGCACCACATATAGACTGAATGCAGGTGTTCTGCACTGCGGTCAGACAATCTGTGCTTAGTGTCTCTGATGTAGGAGGCAGCTATTGTGAGCTCTCATTGGAGGAAGGGCAAGAAAACTGCTGTTGCACTGCAGGAATAATGAATAACTGAAGTGGCAAAAGGTGTTGAACTCATTCTGGTGAAGGCTGTCAGGCCTGGGGTGTTAATTGTTCCTCTTTGCAAAGACTGCCTGACTTGAGAGTTTTGAAAAAAAATTCTCTTTCTAACATCAGGTCTGCCTCTGTCTTTCTTCTCCCACCCTGGGCTCCTTCACTCCCTCACAGTCCTGTGGTGATGGTCTCCACTGATTTAACAACTCCACCTAGTGTGGCCATTCACCCCAGGCCTCTGTGCTTTTGATCATGTTGCAACTATTCAGATCTACGCTGTGGGTTTGTGGAGAGGGAGTCACTGTGTAGTAACCTTGTCCACAACCTGCCTGGTCATTCTGGCAGCTGAGAAGCTGATGACCATTGGGTGGGTACCCCAGGTTCCCTCGGCCATCACCTGCGTCCATTATGGAACAAACATTGCAACAGAATTTGGTAGGAAGCAACAGGTGATCTCTAGGTGTGTTTTTTTTTCACTATCCTATCTCAACATCCCCCATCTTTATCCCTCAAGCTCTCCTCATCTCCTTTATCCCCCTGATCCCCTGTTCCCTCCTCCCTTCTTCCCCTTCTCTTGTCCCACCCCAGCCCCTTCCTTTGTTCCAAGCTAATGTTCTGCTTGACCTACCTTTTTCCTCCTCGTCTCTTTCCCCTGACTACTTCTGTCTCTGACTGACCAATCCTCCTTTCACTGAAGGAGCTCGAAGTTCCAATCTCTCAAAATAAGCCTTTCCCTCCCTACCTTCCTGCAGGGGGAGTTTGAGCCTTGCTTGTTCCCATTTGCACCTTCAGTATATGGGAAAACTCCAAGCAAACAGAAATGTCTTTGAATTCTTTCCCCCCTTCTCTTTCTCCCCGCCCCCCACCCCAAGGGGTGGGGGGGTTTTGAGTGTAGGTTGACACACCAGTTCATGACGAACACAGTTTGCTCAGATCTGTGCTCGTACAAACTGCAATTCGGTGCGATTTGTGGCTCCACGGGCTGTATTTTGTGGGACTTGTTTCGTTCGGAGTAGTGCAGGGGTCAGCTGCGTTGTGCCTGGGCACTGAAGTGTGCAGTGAGCTGGGTAGCCCTGGGGTGTGTACGTAGAAATCGTACGGAAAGGGTGCGGTCTCCCGGAGGCGGGATGTGTGTGCACAGGTCCGTACTACGCTGTTTCTCTAGCAGAAGGAAGGCTGTTGTGCAATGCTACGTCCGAACTTGACAAATGTATACAAGAAGATGGAGCCCTTAGCTATTGTTTTTTACTATTTAGTATTATTTGCAGAGGCAGTATTGGTGTGTGTTTATATATTTTTTCCCATTAAATTATCTGCAAACTGAAGTGCATTGTTTTTATTTTTAAAAAGATGCATGGGGATTCTGTACATTCAGGGTTTATGGAGGGATGGGGTGAAAGGGGATAGGCTGTGATTTGATGGGACAAATGGTTTTTTTGCCGCAAACTTTAATTTATCGTGTGTCAATGATTGTTCGGGGCAAGTGTGTGTGTGTCAGCGCCCGTGTGTATCGACACTTCTCCACTGAAGGTTCTCAGCACTGAACGATGCAGTCCAGAGGGGTGCAGTAATGGTTAAGCCCATTAATGGGTGGGCTAGGAGAGGCCACGTTAGTCACTGGCTGGTGGCCTCCACACCCCCATGTAGATCTCTGACTACAAATTGTAACTGCCCAGGGAGCCCCAGAAGAGGAGTAACTGTACTGTGATTCCTCCCTTTGGAGTAGTGCTTGTTGTCTGGACCCAGGTATCTGAGATGGTCTCAGCAGATGGTAGAGTGATTATAGCTGAACCCTAGGGAAGAGTCTATATTGGCGGCTGAAATGGGAGAACGGGGGGATAAACATGGTTGTTACACTCACATCCCAACTCTCGTCCCTGACTGATAAAATAATTTTTCATTTATATAGTAACTGTATTGTTCCACCTTGGAACAACCCAATCAACTTAGTATCAGCATGGTTACTCCTGAAAGGAATGAAGCAGCCAGTTTTTACACAGCGACATACGCAAGTATAGATTGGCTCAATACAGTCCTTTCCCAGGATTGGGAATCAAAAACTGAAGGGGGTAGGTTTAAGATGAGGGTGCAGGTTCAGCAGGAGCTGAGGGGCACCATTTCACCCGGAGGGTGGGCATGATATGGAGTGAGCTGCTGGAGGAAGCAGTCAAGGAAGGTGCATTAATGACATTTGAAAGGTACTTGGACAAGTACATGGATGGAAAAGATTTGGACTGGAACAGGGGTTCCCAATCTGAGATCCATGGAACCCTTGCTTAATGGTATTGGTTCATGGCATTCAGAATGTTGGGAATCCTCTGGACTAGAGGGACATGGACCAAACATAGGCAAATGGGACTAGCTCAAATTGGTTAGCATAGACCTTTTGGGCCGAAGGTCCTATTTCTGTGCTGTATGATTCTATGAATTGTGTCTGCCTACTGTTTAATGGCACAGTGATGGAAGATGTGGCTGGCAGTGCCTGGCAGTTAGTGCTTAGTCTCCAATAACCTGCTCACTGAAACAGCTTGGATTTCACCAGGACTATTTGTCTCCAGACTTAATTATAAGCTTTGCCCTGGAAAGTCGAATTCTGGTAGCCCAGTCCCCACCCCACCCAGCACTAAGGAAGCATTTGTCTGAATGTAACTGCAAAGAGGCCAGGCAAGATTGAAGTCAATGGTAACAGGGGAATGTACTCCAGTACCGTGCACAAGGGGAGATTGCTGTTGGGGCTCATTCATCCCAGCCACAGGACATCAATGCAGAGATTCGTCAGCACAATGTCCTCGATCAATCCCTCTTCAGCTGCTTCAATTACCCTCCCTCCATCCATGGGGATCTCCATTGACGGCACCATGCTCAGTTTCCATTCTAACTCTGCAAGAAATGTAGTAGTCCACGCCTCGCGTGATAGCCGGGCATGGACTGGAGAAGCATCAAGAAATGTTCTTGCTTCAGAAGTACCAAAAAGTAACAACCAACAAGAGACAACCTTTGGCATTCAAAGACATTATCATCACCAGGGCCCCACCGACACCACTCTGGGGCTTGCATCTGGGCCAACTACATCAAAGCTATGTTGCAAGAGCGGGTCAGATGAGTGCCTTGTCTCCTAGCACCTCAAACCTTTTCATCGTTTGTTAGATGGAAGTCTGAAGCTGGATGGAATATGGCCTGGATGAATGCTGCAACTGAACCCAACGTTGGCTCTATCTGGAGAAAAGCAGCCTGTCTGACTGGCATTGCCTCCATTCCAAACATTAATTCCTCCCATTAACAGAATAAGCTACCATTACTCACCCAGACCATCCCTAAATACCTCCCAAACCTGTAACTTCTACCACCAAGGACGGGGACAGAGTGCAATCGGAACACCAGCATCTGTATGTTGTCCTCCAAGTAACACACAGTGCTGGTTTGGAAATGTCACCAATCCTTTATCCAGTCACTAGGTCTAAACCCAGCAGCAGTGCAGGAGGTACCTTCGTAAGGATTGCAGTAGTTCTAGAATATAGTTCACCACCACCTTCCCACGGGCAATTACGAATTGGGGAAAATTGGCCTTGCAGATCTGAAATGATAACTCTTCTTTGCATGGGTGCAGCATGAGATGTGAATATTCTAGCATTTTCTTTAATTTCGGGTTTCCCCCTTCTGCAATCTAATGGTAACCTTTTAATTGTTTTCTGTGTTGCTGGTGGGGAATGAATATTGGCAGGGCACCGGAGTGTGGCTTGTGCGTTCCATGACTGGCTATCAAATCCAGGAAATTTACTCCAGCCTCCCGCTGATTCTGCAAGGCCAACCCTACCCCTCCACTTTGTTCACCCCTCTCCCTGTCCCCTTTCCAGAGTCCTGCGCGGCTCCTCGCTCAACATTTCCCCCCCTGACCCCCTGACCCCCTGCCAGTTTGTGACCTGGTGTGTCTGTAACAGGTACGATGCTGGGAAGGATGGCTTCATCGACCTGATGGAGTTGAAGCTGATGATGGAGAAGCTGGAGGCTCCTCAGACGCATCTTGGGTTGAAGAACATGATCAAGGAGGTTGATGAGGACTTTGACGGCAAACTCAGTTTCCGTGAGGTAACGTGCTTTGATCTGTAGAGGAAAATGTTCAAAAACAAATAAAATGAAATGTAAATTACAGAATGTGTCAGTACTCCCTTGTGATTTGTAGTGTTCGAATGCACTGTGATCTGCTTGCTTTTAACTAACATTTTTGTCTTTTATTTTCATTTTTTAAAAAAATATATTTTATTTTAATGTTTGCACTTTATCCTATGGTGAAGTACTTTGAACTACATCGTCTGTATGAAAAGTGCTCCATAAATATTATATTATTTCTTCAGCTTGATCATGGTTACTGGGCTAGAAGTTTTGTAGTGTCCAAGTGCTGGTTACAGCAACAGCTGATGTCACTTATCTTGGAATGGTGGGTGCTATCCTTGTCTGGATTGGCTAGTCTACAGTTTACCAGCCCTAGTTACCATGATGTTCTGCCCCCCCCCCACCCCCCATTAATCGGTTAGTTGGTCAGTGGTTGCTGGATTCAGGAGTCTAAGGTGCATGTTCATCAGTTGGTGTAGTTAGCGTGTTCTACTGAACAACACGTTAACAGGGATGTGGAGTCTACAATAGAGAGATTCAGCATTGACTAGAGTGAGTTTTGGAAAAGAGATCAAGGTAATAGAGAATTCCTGGAGCCTGAAGAAGGGTTGTGAATTCTAGGCTGCTGGCACCCTCTGCTGGTTGCTTCAAATACTACACCCCATATGTACTGCAGCTTGATTTGATTATCAGAATTTTTTTCTAAATCCCCAATAACTTAAATTAAATAACAAATAAAAACAAAAACTGCACAATTTTATTAAATCATTTTTGAATTGAGGAAAAGCTACTCATCAGGCAAGCTGGGGATTGGTTCATAAGATGTTCACTTCAGAATCCAAGCAGGAGACCGGTTGTAACATGATGTGGGAATGAAGAAAGCCAGTTAACTGCTAATTTCCCTGTCTATCTCATGAGATCTCTAGAACCCACTAAACCAGGGGTGGCCAACCTTTTACATTCCATGCGTCAATTTTTTCACTCACAAGTTCAGATGTGCCATACAACTCTTGTACCCCCATCCAATTCTTGTAAAAATATGTTAATATAGAACTCGTGTGTGGAAAAAAATTGACGCATGGAATGTAAAAGGTTGGCTACCCCTGCACTAAACCTTGGCTCCTCCTTGTGAATAGTATTATTGTCAGTTTGCTTTGTGTCCATTCATATCTAATAGCAGATCTCCCTGACACCATTACCCCTCTCTTGCCTTTCAGTTCCTGCTAATTTTCCGTAAGGCTGCTGCAGGAGAGTTGGCTGAAGACAGTGGTTTGCACGTTCTTGCCCAGTTGTCTGAAATCGATGTCTCAACAGAGGGAGTGAAAGGAGCCAAATCCTTCTTTGAAGCCAAAGTAAGTGTCACTTGCAACTTGAATTTTCTATATTGACTACTGACTTGGGTTCTGCCTGTGTTGGAGTCGCTTGCTGTTTCAGTTTCAGGACTTGCAGTGAATTGCATTGTAACTACGGCAAGGAAGCAGGTCATTGCTCTGTGGGTTGTGCCAATGATTGTGGCACCACATATTCTTAAGTTCAAGTTTGATTGTTGTTCAACCATACATTGGTATACAGCTAAACAAAACAGGGCCAAGATGCAAAACACAGTGCCTGGAATCTCATACAGCACACATAGTTATGATAGCACATACAAAATAAAATCAGCGCAAGTCCCTGAGTGGCATGGCCTGACATTTGATGGAGCATGGGATGTTGTCCTGGAGCCATGTTTCTGCAAGAACAAGCATGCAATAGTTTCTCATCTCTCACTGGATCAGCCGCAGACGAAGGTATTCCAGCTTGTCTTCCAGGGAGTGAATGCTGAAGAGCACCAACGGGTCAGCTGGCCTGTGGAAACCAGCCCTCAGCTGAGCTTGGATTCCAGTGTGCCCACTGTGTTTCTGTCTCTCCCACACCACCCCCGGTGCCTCCTCTCCTGGGTAGTTGTAACAGGCGAAACTGCAACTTGAGGGCTTGGTCCATGTAGCAACTGAGGCCACACAGCTTCACCGTCGTCGGTCTCACTAATGAACTGGACCTGAGGTATTTTGTATTGCCAATGTCCAGGCACAAGAAAAATGTTTTAAGACAAACATTTGCACCATTTTGTCAGACCCAAAGAGGCTGCTACAACCAAGCCTGCCACCGTCTTACTGAAAGTTCCAGACCAGTATTCTTATCCAATCAATAATATCCTAATTCTTCCTTCCTTGTATTTCTCCAACTTACTTTAAAATGTTATTGCTTCTCTCCTCAGTCACTAGATATAGTAAAGTGCTCCACATTCCAACCACTCTAGGTAAGGAGGCTCCCCTCAGTTCCTTTTTGGATTCATTAGTGACTGTTTTCCATTTCTGATCTGTAAAGTCCATGAAGAATTGAAATCCAGCTTCTCTAATGTGGAATGGCTGACTGATACAGACTCGGTGATGGAAAAAATCCCCACCTGAATCAAATGGGGAAAGTAGAATTTGAGGTATATTGTGAGAGACTGTCACAAAATGATAAACATAGATCGCTGATCCTGAACACAGATCGCTGGTCAATAATGTTATTAGATGACACCAGGACTCTGTGTTCAGCATGTTGATCAGAATCAGGTTTATTATCACCGGCATGTGTCATGAAATTTGTTAACTTAGCAGCAGCAGTTCAGTGCAATACATAATATAGTAGGTAATAAATTCAATTACAGTATATGTATATTGAATAGATTAAAAATTGTGCAAAAGCAATATATATTACAGAAGTGAAGTGTTCATGGGTTCAATATCCATTTAGGAATTGGACGGCAGAGGGGAAGAAGCTGTTCCTGAATCACTGAGTGTGTGCCTTCAGGCTTCTGTACCTCCTACCTGATGGTAACAGTGAGAAAAGGGCATGCCCTGGGTGCTGGAGGTCCTTAATAATGGACACTGCCTTTCTGAGACACCGCTCCTTGAAGATGTCTTGGGTACTCTATAGGCTAGAACCCAAGATGGAGCTGAATAAATTTACGAGTCTCTGCTGCAGCTTCCAGTCCTGTGTCGTAGCCCCCACCCCCCCCATACCAGACAGTGATGCAGCCTGTCAGAATGCTCTCCACAGTACATCTATAGAAGTTTTGAGTGTTTTTGTTGATGTACCAAATCTCTTCAAACTCCTTATGTGAAGTATAGTCACTGTCTTGATAACATGACAACAATACATGTGTTATCTTTGCAGCTTCAGGCAATCAATGATGCAAACCGATTTGAACAGGAGATCAGGGAAGAGCAGGAGGAAAAGAAGAAGCAGGCTGAAGAAAAGAAACAGAAAAGAGCTGCCTTCAAGGAGCTGCAGTCAGCATTTAAGTAAAGCCAGCTTTCTGTCGAAACCCCTGGGTGCAGGTCAGAAGATCTGGCTTCTAATCCCAATCTTGGCCCAGGTGACAGACTGTATTTTGTTTTCAACACCAGACTCTGCCTGTTGTGACAACGGAAGCCTTTGGGAATGAGCAGGTTAGGTCGATGTTGTTCAAGCCAATTCTGACCAAAATGCATTTTGTTTCTTTTATGTACATTTCATTGTTTGAGGGTCCTGTCCCATTGCTCTATTTCAGCTCTGTAATCAAAGTCCCTGTAATGGAGCTATTGCAGGGAACTTGGGCAAAGCTCCTGTCGGTGCATTGTTGACTTTATAAAAGGGCCTTTGGCCTTATTGTCCAAGATGCCCTTTTCCTTCTGTGTCTGCACGTGGTTGAGAATGTAGTCAGACTGACTCCAATTCCCACCAAAGTGGTGGGGATGGAGGTCCCCACTGTCTCGTTTCTGATCACGTGAACACCGTGTAGGAAAAGGTCATTCGGAATTGTGGCCTCCTCTCGGAATGAGTTTCCTCAATAGGCACATGGCTGCTTGTAACTTTAGAGTTGTGGCCATGATTTTAATTGGGCGCTTCCTGCAAAATGGTAAGGGGGGGAAGGGGGGGGAAGTATAAATAATTGAGAACATGCAGCTTTTATGAGACTTGTTTTCAAGGTGGCCCTTTTTTTAAATTAAAAAAAAATACCTTCAGATATTTACTATTTGAAGCGATGCCTGGTTTCTACCTCCTCAATCAAATGGGGGTCTCTATTTCTGTTCTGCTTTAAGATGGCATTCCCTTTATCCGTGATTTTAACTCTATCCAATAGGCTGAGCACCCTGATTTATTTTTTTTTTTTGCTTGTCCATTTCCTAATGTGAACGTGTCTTAATTGCATCTGTATGGTACCAATTCCTGTGCACATTTGATGCAACATATTCCTGCCCTAATAAATTCAGCAAGTTTAGTGCTTTAAATTGTTCACAGCAAAATATATTTTTTACCTCCTGACACTGAATCATCGGAAATTGGTAGCGTATTTACATGTTAAATGGTCACGTTTTCTGTGGAGTCAGATAACCGCTCTTGCGTTCCAGAGAGTTTGTGAAGGCAGATTCACTTGTGCTGACCTGCGCACACTCCTTTTTGCCATCTTGGATGAACTGCCCAAGTGGGAAAGCCATACTCTGCTTCCTTCAGACTTCCAGCTGTGAGAGAGGCACCTGGAGCAGTTGTATTAAGCCATGTTTCTGACTGATTTACAATAATTTCAGAGTCAGTCCCTTGAAGGAGCAACTCTTAATGCAAGGATTAACTATGTGTATCTCCCTATGCATATTATACAAATGTTCAAGCAGTGACTTGGTGGGTGCAGTGGGAGAGGGTTTCCACTGTTCTAAGTTATTATTGACCCCTTAAAGTACCACTTTGCAATATAGAAATGCCATTGATCAGGGCAACTTGTAATCTGTATCATGTCTTCCTTCAAGTTCTGAGCAATATTGGGAGCATTTCAGTTCTTCCATGATCCTCATCTCTGCAGCATCCTGACTCTGATTTTCTGGTTTGAAACTAAGCAAACACTTGGTGTTCTCTTCCTCATGACCTCCCTGTGCAACCCTGTTGACCTTTGGACCCTAGACCAAGAGGAGGTAGCAGCATTCAGTATTGGCTTCCCAATTACCTGCCTTCAGACCGTCTGGGGCAGGTGGAACTCTGTTGTCATGGTGACAGAAAGAGGCCAATTGGCCACATATCCAGTTCCTTGATAGTCCAATCCAGTTACTGTGAATCAAGGGTGTTCCAATAAGTTTGTTGCAAAAATCCTGGAAACGTTTATTTTTTAAAAAACCAACACTATGGAAGTGCCTTTTATGAAGAAATGTATGCTTAAGTTTTGGCCAGGAAAGATTGCACAAAAATAGTAAATTGTCTCAAAGACTAAATTCTAAGCTATCCCACTAACCAATAAATATTCAAGTAATGATTGAGACTGCTGAAGGAAAAGCATTTAATGTTCGACTTTCCCAGTTACCTTCGCCCTGGAATTTGGAATACTGAAAATATCCTTGACATAACTCTTTGCAAACGTCAAGGGTGTACTTTTGAAGTACTTTGTTTTTATGAACCAGCTCAGGAAACTGTCCCACATCAACCAGGGAAGTAAATGAAACAAAATGTAATCAAATGCTGGCAATCTAAAGCAAAAAGTCTGGACCTTTGTAATAGGTTCAAGAGCTTCTGCAATAAATGATGTGTTAACATTTGGGTATGATGCTTTGCCAGACAAAGTTTGCACCCAAGATACTGAAAACGAAAAGGTGATCCCTGGCCAGCTGGTTCTGCCTGTCTCTGGGCTTGGCGCAGGGAAGCATCTGCACATTCCCTAGTCTACAACTGGCTGATGCTACCTGTGCTGTTGGTGACACTGTCTCAGTTGCCATACCACTGGCTGGGAGCAGAGTACCAGGGTTCTTGCTCCTTAACGTTAGCCAATAACCCTTGCTGTGAGCATCAGGTAACCTCAACTATAATTCCTCCATTGTTTAGCTGAGCAGTGGAAAGGTGGTATGTTATGACCTCTGGGGGTTAGGACTGTTGGTTCAACAGTGTGAACTAATGGCTATAACTTCCATCGTTGTGGGGACTTAAAACAATTGGGACTGGCTTATGCCCCCACTGTTTTATTTAAACAGCTATCACATTCCATTGCATGGCTAATTTTGGGCTGAATCTTTACCCTGTGTTGATTGTGTTGTTAAAATTGTGTCAAACACTGTCGTGCCAAATACTTGTGCCTGTGATGTTTGTTCTAGTTTTAAAGGCACTGAATCAGCCATGTGTCCATTGCTGAGGGTCACTCAGCTTTAAGCTGAAGTCGTATTGTGGGATTTATTTAGCATGACATTAAGATGCATTGAGAATCTTACTTTGGCTCCATGCAATTTGCTTTCAATGCATCTAGAACATAATGGGGGTGGGGAGTGGGTTCTGTGTGCCATGTCTGACTGTCTGTCTGCCTCTGGTGTATCTGTGTATTCTCCAAGAATCCGATTGTGTAGTCTGTGCAACTGTGCCTGTGTTCTGCTGAAGAACTGGCCCTCCCCAAGCAACTGTGGGGCGTAGGAAAATGAACAGGAATTGAAATGGGGAGTCAGCAACATCATTCCTGGGAGGTGGGGGCTGGTCTTGGTGAAAGGCAAGAACTGTAGCTCATTTACTCCAGCACCAATGAATCTGCATGGACTTTACATAATGCTGATGCTATTATTTTGGTACATTGTGTTTACTGAAAAATTTACCTATTTTCTATAACTGTAATGTTGCTGTCTGAAGCTTCAATTGAGGAAGTAAGTTGTGTGAAAGAAACTATTTTTGATTTTCTTACAAAAATAAATCTAATTATACATATGTCTAATAAATGCATCTTAAGTTTTGATGGCTCTTTCTATTCTTTGTTTGGACTAATTAAAGGTACAGTGTGTGAAGGGGAAATGACGTCACTTGCCACTAATGGCAAAGGGCCAAACGTTGAAAACAATGTTGGCCAATTGGAATAAAACTTGCTACTACTTGTTCATCAGTTCTCCATGTCTCTTACCCCAAAACTGGCGCCGCTGTTTTCCAGTTTGCCATGTAATCAAAGTTCAAAGTAAAATTTATTATCAGAGTATATACATGTCAGCACATACAACCCTGAGCTGCTTTTTCCTGTCAGCAACTCTATAGAACTGTAACCAGGGGTCAATGAAAGAGCACAGAGGACTACAAGCTGTGCAAATGCAAATATAAATAATCGCAATAAATAAGGAGATCATGAAATAACGAGATAGAGTCCTCACAGTGAGATTGTTGGTTGGGGGAACACCAGAAATAGAATGAGTATAGTTCAAGAGCTTAATGGTTGAGGGGTAGTAACTGTTCTTGAATGGTGGTGGTATGAGTCCTGAAGCACCTCTACCTTCTACCTGATGGAGCATGGCCTGGGGGGTGAGGACCTTTGATGATGGATG